>NC_137625.1:11801201-11831201 GCF_963280865.1 Gymnoscopelus braueri
ACTTCCTTCAGTTGGAGAGCAGAGAGCTTCAGTTTGAACAGAGGAACGCTGCTGTTAAATCACCTGCTCCATGCAGCACACACACGCCCTATCTAACCGATCACTTTTTCCTCCCATTAAAGACTTGAATCAAGTACACACTGCGCCATTTGGAAATGTTATTCTTTCAGAAGATGAAAGAGTGAGTGTGCGTGCAACGTGTGGCCTGCCGCTGAGCCAAGCGTTGAAAATGTCAACTTCTTGGCGAGCGTTGATCATCTTCAACTTCAATCATAAGCTATGGCACCCCCCATGCGCACGCACGCACGCACGCACGCACGCACGCACGCAGTCAACACACACACACACACACACACACACACACACACACACACACACACACACACACACACACACACACACACACACACACACACACACACACACAGCTATACATTTATACAACACATCCCCTGGCTGGGAGGTGACCTCAGCATGTCAACCAGTTCATATACTCTAAGCAACCTGTTGAGTTTACACAAGGAATTAAAACATCTGAGCTGTACTGGCTTTCTCTTGGTGGATTGCGTAACCTCCAGAAAAGAAGAAGAGAAAAAAAAACACTCACATAGGCAGTTTAACCATTGGGTCGTAAAGTACGTTAGAAAGACGGTGTCGAGCATACGGCTAGCTGTAAAAAAAAAAAAAAAAAAAAAAAAAGCTGCTACCTGCGGCTTTGCCAAGAGGCAAGGCAGAGGAACAATCCCAAAAATGGGGGTGAAGCAGTGAAGCTGGTATGTATAAAAGAGTAAACAACTGGACTATTAAAGTGTTACAGCCTGTCCTTCCAGCGCCAAGTGCTACTTTGGAGTGGAGACCTGGGGAAAACGAGTTCACACACACACACAAACGCACACGCACGCACACACGCACGCATAAAATAAAGATATAAAATGTGTACAGCCGCAGTCCAATTCCATCCAAAGCCTTTGAGATACTGCAAAATAACAAACCTTGCATCAGCAACATTTATCATTATTTCTCCAACCTGTGAGGTTTGTGAGGTCATGTTTATCATCTTAGAGAAGCAAATCACAGTGAAGGCCATGCATCTCTCATAATTGGTCTGGATCAAACCCATGTTTATTTGCTTTGTTTTTAATCCAACAGATGGAGGGGTCGGCCACACACGGCAGGAAACGTATACGATACAATCACACAAGAGAATATTGAAAACACTACTTTAGTGTACTGCACTTCTCTGTAACAACTTTCCAGTTCCTGACCTTATGGTAATCTACTCCAAGCAGAATTATGATCCTGAACAAAAATCGTTATATGACTCAGATCTGTTCATAATCCACAGGCATGTTGATGTTGAAGCCTCACTTGAAATGAAAATTAAAGGCGTTACAGAGTTACAGCAAGAAGTTAAAGCAAGAATCTGAGACAAAATTTGAAATGGGATCCTCAAGTCTCTCTCCCTGTAGTTCAAGCAAGTATCAGAGACACATTTTGAAATGGAATCCTTGAGTCTCTCTCCCTGTGATCACGTACAACATGTGGTCACAAACATGCTGTGTGTCTTCCAGTTTTTCCTGATCTGGATGAAGAGTCAACATCATCCGAAATCACACTCTCCTACTTCGGCTCTTCCATCAGCCTTCAACATTACTATTTGGGTCAGGGGCTCGCTAGTTTGGAGGAGAGTGGGACCATCCCTCTTTTACAGTACAGCGGTCCAGATGTCAGTCGTCAAGCGCAGTGATCATTAGCCATGGGAGAGCACAGGGCTTTTTTACCCAGAGGCCTTCTCTAGCCGGGAGGCGTGGTGAGATTGGCTGGCGGATGGGGATAAAGGGCCCCTTAAGACCACCTCTCTCCTCATCCTCCACATGTGCGGACCTACTGTACATAGTGGTCGCAACTTCGCAAGGAGAACCCAAACATCCTGTTTTACAGCAGCGTCAGCACAACAGACTGACCCAGTGGCCTCGGTCAGTTCCCATTCGCTGTGTTGTGTCGGTTGGTGCAGGACTCAAGTCTACTCCAGCAGGACGCGTGTGTGCTTAATGCCGTCTGACTGATGTCGATTCCCTTCGCTGGAAATCCATTCCAGCGTCTTGTGGTGAAAAAAACCCCCCCAAAACATAACAAATCCATTGTTATGCATAGATTTTGCATGGAGATTAGATCCTGATCTAAATGATATGTGTTTACATTTGCAGACACAGAATAACATTTCTATTAAAAGATGAATGAATGGAAATGGTCCACGACCATACAGTATCTGCCATTTTACGAGGCTGACTGGCTGAAAAAGCCTTTCCATCTTTCCCACACTCCTAACACCATCTTTCCAGCTCTCTCTCTCTCGCTCTCTCTCTCTCTCTCTCTCTCTCTCTCTCTCTCTCTCTCTCTCACACTATCTCTCTCTCTCCCCCTCTGTGTCGCGCTCTCTTTGTGGTTAGGGCTATTGTATAACACATAGTGTATATACTACTCCCTGCGCCAGAGGATCTTTACCCCCTAAACGCCGTAACTCTAGCCTCCTCCCCAAGACTAATGGCTGCTGTCAAATGCACGGAAATTAATATCAGCCAGCGCCGATCCGACGACAGGCAGAGAGAGGGGGGTGTGTGTGTGATGCTTGCTCGCCTGCCGGGGCCCCGCACTTCCACAAACCTCCAGGCTCTCCTCCAGAAGCTTCTGTGCACTTCCCACTGCAAGGATGGGTGGGAGGCAGTGGGCAATCTTCTCCACCCCGAGAAGATTGGCTTCACCCGCGCAGAACAATGTGGTTCTAATTCTCAAGCCCTCTCTCTTCAGTGCGTCTCCTCTCACGCCCTTCTGCAGCTTAATTAAAACGGCTTGACTCCACATTACTGGGAAATATTTAGTTCCTTAACCCATTAAGACCTGGTATCTGTGTCATTTTTAGATTTGAGCTAAAAAGCCATATTTTACACTTTTGGCTATTCAAAAATAGCAGATCTACAAGCTCATAGCGCGGCACCGAGTGCCGCGCTACGAGCTTGTAGATCTGCTATTTTTGAAAAATCGTGAAAATGTGTGAAAATCTTTGAATATATATATTTTTTAAAGCGAACATTTTTAACTCAAATCTTTGCTTCTGGGGGGTCCCTGGAACCAAATATTTTGATGGGGGTCTGCGGCCAAATACATATAATTTTGGGGGTCCTGGACATGAAAAAGATTTAGCACCACTGATATAGAAACATACGTTTTTCAGGAAACTGTTGAGATTTAGGAGACATGTAGAATCGGCTTCAGGTCTCAATGGGTTAAAACTGTGGAGAACGGCTGCACCCCCAAACACGACTACCCCACCCCCCCCATACACTCCACACTCCTTCCCTCTGTCTCCTGCCCTCAGCTGTTCTCTCAGCAGGGGCAACCAGAGAGAGCCAGGTCCAGAGTACGATTAAGGTTTTAAACCTGAATTAGGTGCATGCATCTGCTTCCAATCCGGCGGCGAGTTAACTTCTACCATCCACATCTTCTTTGAATCAGCGGTACAGCGTGCCAGCGACCGTTAGAAATGCTGTTAACGTTGCACAATGCCCCCCCAATGCCAAAACCCTGTACATCCACACGTCCATAGAAGGCAGAATGCAACCTTTGAACATCAGCTGTCTCTCTTGTTTATTCATACTCAGGCACCAGGCTAAACGTTGTGAGTCCCTTGAAGGCGCCTGCCTTGGAAAACGAACACGGAGAAACACAAAAGCCTCTTGTTTCTTATCTCAAAACAGACAGTTGGCTTTAGAGGAAGGTTTCAAAAGCGGATCTATCAACTGACGGGGATGGGGACAAGCTGCTGGCAAGCGCGCCGGCTAGCACGTGAAGCCGCTCTGAGCTGACACAACGAGCATCTTGTTCTCTCGTCGGCACGCCAGTAATGAGGGAGTACAATCCAACATGGCCACTGGCCCTTCCACATCAAGGGGATTGCTCTTTTTCTTAAGCTCACGGGCTAATGTGTGACCTGAATCCTCAACTGAGGAACTTAATTGCGGGTGCACTGATACTGACATGACGAGAAACAAAGGTTCCCTGTGTCTGGAACGCAACTCTAGTTTACTATCAGCGGAGGCCTGTTACGCCACTAAGGAGATTACGCTGAAAAATATGAGTCTTAAGTGTGAGCGCTATTCATGGACTTGCTTGTGTGCAACAACAACGTGTTAAGAGAGTGCCAGATTCCCATGGAGTGTAAGCCAGGGAATGACCACCACCTTCGCTGTAGGGCAAAATAACTCAGTTTCTTCTTTAAAAACAACCAAGCCCTCTTGTTTTGGGAGAGGAAATGAGCAGAACTCCAAAATGGTCTCAGAAGATACATCAACGGGAAAACCCGGGCTTGTTAAAAAAAAAAAAGGCACATGAGCCTTCACGTGGGAGCAGCAACAACAACAGCGGGCCAGTAAATAAAACCAAACTGCAATGCGCGTCAGGAGACTGGTCCTGTGAGAACGATATACTGTAGCTGAAAGCCCAAACCGTACAGCTTTGCTGGCCGTAAGGGAAAGACGGAGGAGGGAGGATGTAAGGAGGAAGTAAGAGTGGGGAAATTAGAATTTGGCTCCCTGTCTCAGGAGATGGCGTCGACAGCCAGTGGTTCATGTCATTAATGGTGGACTTGACACACTTTATGAGCACACTTAACACTCAGTAATGGCACAAGAAAAAGGGCTGCGATGTCGAGGCGGAAATAAATGAGTTCATAATAGAGGGGTACAGTACACTGTGGATGGGATGAACCTGTCCCTACCTGCAGTGTGAGAGGAGAATATGAATGAAGGACTGTAGAAGTGCAATCGCATTTATTGCAGACTTTACGAATTTTGGGTCACGTGAGGTGCCCTGATATTACAATAGGGTCATGTAAAACATGTTTTACAATTCGATATGAGAATATATCATTTAGTTAATTTATCTCCCAACAGGGCTCAGAAAACACAGCATAAAGTGGTTAAGTCATGCTGTCAAAGTAAACATATTTAACCACTAATTTAATTGCAATTTGCTCTGTTCTAGGAGAGCAGCAAGAGAGCAGAAAGACCTCCCAGGCACTACAGAATAGAGCAAGCGGTGACAATGACATCAGACAATGACATTGAAAAAAGGGTGGAGGTGGGTTTAGCTTTAGTGAAAGCTTGTGGGTTGGGCAATGGGCATGCAGAAGTGGAGGCTTGGATATGAGGCAATTATGACGCGATTTCTCCACAACTTGAAACGCCAATGGCAGTTGAATGCTGGGTGTCAGCTGTCAGGGGTGGGCTTGACAGGAGTCAGCTGACTGTGGCTTGGCTCGAATCAGCTGAGCATCGTTGATGGGGGGCAGGGTGCATCTTGAGTGTCATGGCCTGCCTGAACTAACGCTATGCTCCATTCTTTATAACCTGCTCTGATTTGGGACACCTGCTATTGGGACATTATGCAAAAAAGGTCAAAGCACTCATGCACGCATACGCGCATACACACAAGCACACACACACATTGGAGCTCAACATGCACTTTCACACAGCATTTACCATGACCAAAAGGGAATGTAGATAGATCAAACGCTCAAATCTTTATATACAGCCAAGAGGTTGGAGGGGTCATGTGGTCTACTAGAGCCTTGTGACTGCACAACACCACCAGTCAAACTGTGAACCCCAAAAGAAAACAACATAAAAAGAACCAAGGCACGAGTAAATATAGAGAGAAATGAGTAACGATTTCCATTTGGTATTTTATTGAACATTTACAGTTACATAAGGCTTGTACGTGCATGACTTCAGGGGAAAGTAGCCTCAGTACCCAGGCTTTTCTTTTTCAGGGGAAAGACAAAATATGGATTGACTGGATACAAAAGAAAGGAAAAATAATGAGAACATATATGCTGGTTACGGGTAATGATGAGTCTAGATGCAATGCTAACCGCTCAAAAAACATGTGCGGCCACTCTGTTAAGTGCCCTATAAAACCCAGAGCCTAGGGAGGGTACTACCCAGTAACCAACTAGTTTTTATTACAACCATCCTATTTCAAGGGTTTGTTGCTGTATTTGTCTGTCTGTCTGTCTGTCTGTCGAACACTAAACATATGATTTACACACAGGGCACTAGTCATTGAGACTACGGCACCCACCTTGTACTTTAGTATCACAGATAATAATCATTTTTAAAATAAACTACTACACTGAGGAGCGTACCTTCGGTAGACCCTGCCATCACTCAGGCACGTGGCACACACAATCCTCACTAAAATAAAGAGGACTTGACACTCATGTAAAGCCATTTGAAACATTAAGCTAATCTATCATTCTCTGTCTATAAAACTAACATCCTCAATCCTTGTTAATTTATCCATGTGTAAGAGAATGTACAAATGCAACCAAATTAATCCTTACGGGTCCATTTGATCACAATTGTACACTCTCCGAGTTAAAACTACAACAAAGATTTACCAGATGTGACTGTTGCGTGACTTGACCTGCAGTTACCTCCAGTGCCCTACTAGCAGTCTGTTTCCCAGGTGCCTTGAGGCCAGGAAACCCCGTCATGGTGTTGTTGGATTAGCGATCTCGCTCGCTTCTGTGTGTGAGCCCTGAGTCACACAGAGACCACCGGCCTGACTCATACTACCACCACCTTCCTCTTTACACACACGCTAACTTTCGTGTCGTCAAAATTACACACACGCAAACTTTTGTGCCTGTGCTCATGTAGTCTGTTGGTGCAATTTCACAGATGGTTCTCTGCAGATGCCATAGTGATCTATGCTGGCATGATGTGAAGAAGAGAAGGAGAAGAGAAGAGAAGAGAAGAGAAGAGAAGAGAAGAGAAGAGAAGAGAAGAGAAGGTGACCTGTGCTGTGAGTGGAGTAAAGGGAAGGTAATTACTGACAGTTGGGGAGACAGAGTTGCGCCAGGTGTGTGAACCGTCCCCTGCAGCTTGTCTCGTCACAAACGTCAGAGAGAGGGACCGTGAGACAGATTGAGGGAGAACTAATGGAACTAGACGGGTCGCAATTCTGGGAAATTGCAAAGTGTGGTTGCGCCGACGCGATTCGCGGGTCGGTGCCGCCGGGACCCGAGTAATACGCTGGGAGGAATACCGTCGGAGGCTGCGGCAATTACATTGTCACGTCACTCCTGAGATCACTTGCTTTTCATTTTGAGAGGATTGATCCCCCAAAAATCATGTTTTTGCATAAAACGGTTACGTTTTGGGCATTTGTGGCGCCCTCTATGGGTCAAAGTGGAAATTATTTTGGGGATTCGTTGAGTAAACCACCCTCGACATGTGATTCAAATTTGGGATTGACCGGACGTTTCGTTCGTGATTTGTAGCATTTTTGGTAAAACGGGCCCCTCCCACTAACTTTGGAAGCCATTTACGGACGAACGGTAAGGACTATCAAAATGCCGTTTGGATATGTTTATCGCATGGGCCCAGAGATCATGTGTACCGATTTTTGTTAAATTTGGACAAAATATATGGGAGGAGGAGCTAAAAGTGTGTTTTGAAGAAAATTCAAAATGGCGGAAAATCTATCCTGACGCAAATGGGCGTGGCCTATATGGGGAGATGCGTCGTGACCCAAGGAATCCAGGGGAAAAGACATTTTGATTTTACGACCTACGGTTCAAGAGTTATAGGCCAAAACGTAAAGGGGGCTGTTATAGCGCCACCATGTGGCCGATTAGTGTAATTATTATATCAATAATTTCGGACTAAATTAGGAACCTCCCCTCCAAATCTGGTAACTCTAGCTCTTACGGTTTCTGAGAAAAAAATACTTGAATTTGAGTTTTTGCACTTTTCCATTAAAGTGGATGGGGAAATTTAATGCACTAATAAATCAATATCAATAAAACTATGCAACCAATCTCTTAGCCTTATACAAGCACACGATTCCCGGTGAGGCCGGTCATTTTGACATATGGCACTAAATTGGGAAAAATAAACTGTGGGAGGAGAGACGATCTAAACTATTGTTTATCTCCAGTATGAATAATAACTAGACGGGTCGCAATTCTGGGAAATTGCAAAGTGTGGTTGCGCCGACGCCGGTCGCAGGTCGGCGCCGCCGGGACTTGAGGAATGCGCTTGGAGGAATACCGTCGGAGGCCGCGCGACGTGCCATTCGAATTTGGTGCTGATTGGATCCTGCGTTTGTGATACATGGCGTTTTGATTTTAAGAAATAGGCCCCTCCCACTAAATAAATAGGCCCCTCCCACAAATGTAGCGGGCCAATGACAACGTCCTGTAACTCCTGAGATCACCTGCTTTTCATTTTGAGAGTATTGATCCCCCAAAAATCATGTTTTTGCATAAAACGGTTACGTTTTGGGCATTTGTGGCGCCCTCTATGGGTCAAAGTGGAAATTATTTTGGGGATTCGTTGAGTAAACCACCCTCGACATGTGATTCAAATTTGGGATTGACCGGACTTTTCGTTCGTGATTTGTAGCATTTTTGGTAAAACGGGCCCCTCCCACTAACTTTGGAAGCCATTTACGGACGAACGGTAAGGACTATCAAAATGCCGTTTGGATATGTTTATCGCATGGGCCCAGAGATCATGTGTACCGATTTTTGTTAAATTTGGACAAAATATATGGGAGGAGGAGCTAAAAGTGTGTTTTGAAGAAAATTCAAAATGGCGGAAAATCTATCCTGACGCAAATGGGCGTGGCCTATATGGGGAGATGCGTCGTGACCCAAGGAATCCAGGTGAAAAGAATTTTTGATTTTACGACCTACGGTTCAAGAGTTATAGGCCAAAACGTAAAGGGGGCTGTTATAGCGCCACCATGTGGCCGATTAGTGTAATTATTTTTTCAATAATTTCGGACTAAATTATGAACCTCCCCTCCAAATCTGGTAACTCTAGCTCTTACGGTTTCAGAGAAAAAAATACTTGAATTTGAGTTTTTTCACTTTTTCATTAAAGCGGATGGGGACATTTAATGCACTAATAAATCAATATCAATTAAACTATTTAACCAATCTCTTAGCAAAATACAAGCGCACGATTCCAGGTCAAGACGGTCATTTTGAGATATGGCACTACATTGGGGAATGGAAACTGTGGGCTGTGATGTGTTTTGAAATATTGTTTATCTATAATAATAATAACTAGACGCGTCGCAATTATGAGAAATTGCAAAGTGTGGTTGCGCCGTCGCCGGTCACAGGTTGCCGCCGCCCGGACTTGAGGAATATGCTTGGAGGAATACCGTCGGAGGTCGCGTGACGTACCATTCGAATTTGGTGCTGATTGGATCCTCTGTTCGTGATACATGGCGTTTTGATTTGAAGAAATAGGCCCCTCCCACTAAAATAAATAAGCCCCTCCCACAAATGTAGCGGGCCAATGACATAGTCATGTCATGTCACTCCTGAGATCACCTGCTTTTCAATTTGAGAGGAGTGATCCCCCCAAAAATCCTGTTTTTGCATCAAACGGTTACGTTTTGCACAGTTGTGGCGCCCCCTATGGGTCAAAGTGGAAATGCTTTTGGGGATTCTTTGAGTAAACCACCCTCGACATGTGATTCAAATTTGGGATCGATTGGACGTTTCGTTCGTGATTTTTGGCATTTTTGGTAAAACGGGCTCCTCCCGCTAACTTTGGAAGCCAATTACGGACGAACGGTAAGGACTATCAAAATGCCGTTTGGATAGATTTATCGCATGGGTCCATAGATGACCTGTACCGATTTGTGTGAGATTTGGACAAAATTTGTAGGAAAAGGAGCAAAAAGTGTGTTTTGAAGAAAATTCAAAATGGCGGAAAATCTATCCAGACGCAAATGGGCGTGGCCTATATGGGGAGATGCGTAGTGACCCAAGGAATCCAGGGAAAAAGACATTTTGATTTTACGACCTACGGTTCAAGAGTTATAGGCCAAAACGTAAAGGGCGCTGTTATAGCGCCACCATGTGGCCGACTGGTGTGATTTTTTTTAAAATAATTTTGCAATAAACTATTAACCTCCCCTCCAAGTCATGTAACTCTAGCCCTTATGGTTTCCGAGAAAAAAATACTTGAATGGGAGTTTTTGCAATTCCCATTAAAGTGGATGGGAAATTTAATGCACTATAAATCAATATCAAAAAATCTATCCAGACGCAAATGGGCGTGGCCTATATGGGGAGATGCGTCGTGACCCAAGGAATCCAGGTGAAAAGAAATTTTGATTTTACGACCTACGGTTCAAGAGTTATAGGCCAAAACGTAAAGGGGGCTGTTATAGCGCCACCATGTGGCCGATTGGTGTGATTTTTTTTAAAATAATTTTGGACTAAATTATGAACCTCCCCTCCAAATGTGGTAACTCTAGCTCTTACGGTTTCTGAGAAAGAAATACTTGAATTTGAGTTTTTTCACTTTTACATTAAAGTGGATGGGGAAATTTAATGCACTAATAAATCAATATCAAAAAATCTATCCAGACGCAAATGGGTGTGGCCTATATGGGGAGATGCGTCGTGACCCAAGGAATCCAGGTGAAAAGAAATTTTGATTTTACGACCTACGGTTCAAGAGTTATAGGCCAAAAGGTAAAGTGGGCTGTTATAGCGCCACCATGTGGCCGACTGGTGTGATTTTTTTTTAAATAATTTTGCAATAAACTATTAACCTCCCCTCCAAGTCATGTAACTCTAGCCCTTATGGTTTCCGAGAAAAAAATACTTGAATGGGAGTTTTTGCAATTCCCATTAAAGTGGATGGGGAAATTTAATGCACTAATAAATCAATATCAAAAAATCTATCCAGACGCAAATGGGCGTGGCCTATATGGGGAGATGCGTCGTGACCCAAGGAATCCAGGTGAAAAGAAATTTTGATTTTACGACCTACGGTTCAAGAGTTATAGGCCAAAACGTAAAGGGGGCTGTTATAGCGCCACCATGTGGCCGATTGGTGTGATTTTTTTTTAAAATAATTTTGGACTAAATTATGAACCTCCCCTCCAAATGTGGTAACTCTAGCTCTTACGGTTTCTGAGAAAAAAATACTTGAATTTGAGTTTTTTCACTTTTACATTAAAGCGGATGGGGAAATTTAATGCACTAATAAATCAATATCAATTAAACTATTTAACCAATCTCTTAGCAAAATACAAGCGCACGATTCCAGGTCAAGACGGTCATTTTGAGATATGGCACAACATTGGGAGATAAAAACTGTGGGAGAAATAGCAGTTTGAAGTATTGTTTATCCGGAAGATTAATAAAGTTCATCAAGAACTATAGTGTGGTTGCCCTGTTAGGGCAACCACACTAACTAGACGCGTCGCAATTATGGGAAATTGCAAAGTGTGGTTGCGCCGTCGCCGGTCGCAGGTTGCCGCCGCCCGGACTTGAGGAATATGCTTGGAGGAATACCGTCGGAGGTCGCGTGACGTACCATTCGAATTTGGTGCTGATTGGATCCTGTGTTCGTGATACATGGCGTTTTGATTTGAAGAAATAGGCCCCTCCCACTAAAATAAATAAGCCCCTCCCACAAATGTAGCGGGCCAATGACATCGTCATGTCACTCCTGAGATCACCTGCTTTTCAATTTGAGAGGAGTGATCCCCCCAAAAATCATGTTTTTGCATCAAACGGTTACGTTTTGCAGAGTTGTGGCGCCCCCTATGGGTCAAAGTGGAATTCGTTGAGTAAACCACCCTCGACATGTGATTCAAATTTTGGATCGATTGGACGTTTCGTTCGTGATTTTTGGCATTTTTGGTAAAACGGGCTCCTCCCGCTAACTTTGGAAGCCAATTACGGACGAACGGTAAGGACTATCAAAATGCCGTTTGGATAGGTTTATCGCATGGGTCCATAGATGACCTGTACCGATTTGTGTGAGATTTGGACAAAATTTGTAGGAAAAGGAGCAAAAAGTGTGTTTTGAAGAAAATTCAAAATGGCGGAAAATCTATCCAGACGCAAATGGGCGTGGCCTATATGGGGAGATGCGTAGTGACCCAAGGAATCCAGGGAAAAAGACATTTTGATTTTACGACCTACGGTTCAAGAGTTATAGGCCAAAACGTAAAGGGCGCTGTTATAGCGCCACCATGTGGCCGATTAGTGTAATTCTTTTTTCAATAATTTCGGACTAAATTATGAACCTCCCCTCCAAATGTGGTAACTCTAGCTCTTACGGTTTCTGAGAAAAAAATACTTGAAATCTAGTTTTTTAATTTTCCCATTTTCCATTGAAGTGGATGGGGAAATTTAATGCACTAATAAATCAATATCAATTAAACTATTTAACCAATCTCTTAGCAAAATACAAGCGCACGATTCCCAGTCAAGACGGTCATTTTGACATATGGCACGACATTGGGGGATAAAAACTGTGGGAGGAGAAGCACGGCAAAGTATTGTTTATCTATAAAGTTCATCAAGTACTATAGTCTGGTTGCCCTGTTAGGGCAACCACACTAACTAGACGCGTCGCAATTATGGGAAATTGCAAAGTGTGGTTGCGCCGTCGCCGGTCGCAGGTCGCCGCCGCCCGGACTTGAGGAATACGCTTGGAGGAATACCGTCGGAGGTCGCGTGACGTACCATTCGAATTCGGTGCTGATCGGATCCTGTGTTCGTGATACATGGCGTTTTGATTTGAAGAAATAGGCCCCTCCCACTAAAATAAATAAGCCCCTCCCACAAATGTAGCGGGCCAATGACATCGTCATGTCTCTCCTGAGATCACCTGCTTTTCAATTTGAGAGGAGTGATCCCCCCAAAAATCATGTTTTTGCAAACGGTTACGTTTTGCAGAGTTGTGGCGCCCCCTATGGGTCAAAGTGGAAATGCTTTTGGGGATTCGTTGAGTAAACCACCCTCGACATGTGATTCAAATTTGGGATCGATTGGACGTTTCGTTCGTGATTTTTGGCATTTTTGGTAAAACGGGCTCCTCCCACTAACTTTGGAAGCCATTTACGGACGAACGGTATGGACTATCAAAATGCCGTTTGGATAAGTTTATCCCATGAGTCCATAGATCACGTGTACCGATTTTTGTGAGATTTGGGAAAAAAAATTAGGAAAAGGAGCAAAAAGTGTGTTTTGAAGAAAATTCAAAATGGCGGAAAATCTATCCAGACGCAAATGGGCGTGGCCTATATGGGGAGATGCGTAGTGACCCAAGAAATCCAGGGAAAAAGACATTTTGATTTTACGACCTACGGTTCAAGAGTTATAGGCCAAAACATAAAGGGCACTGTTATAGCGCCACCATGTGGCCGATTAGTGTAATTATTTTTTCAATAATTTCGGACTAAATTATGAACCTCCCCTCCAAATGTGGTAACTCTAGCTCTTACGGTTTCTGAGAAAAAAATACTTGAATTTGAGTTTTTTCACTTTTACATTAAAGCGGATGGGGAAATTTAATGCACTAATAAATCAATATCAATTAAACTATTTAACCAATCTCTTAGCAAAATACAAGCGCACGATTCCAGGTCAAGACGGTCATTTTGAGATATGGCACAACATTGGGGAATAAAAACTGTGGGAGGAGATGCGGTCCAAAGTATTGTTTATCTAGAAAGAATAAAGAGTATAGAGTACTATAGTCTGGTTGCCCTGTTAGGGCAACCACACTAACTAGACGCGTCGCAATTCAGGGCAATTGCAAAGTGTGGTTGCGCCGACGCCGGTCGCAGGTCGCCGCCGCCCGGACTTGAGGAATACGCTTGGAGGAATACCATCGGAGGCCGCGTGACGTGCCATTCGAATTTGGTGCTGATTGGATCCTGCGTTCGTGATACATGGCGTTTTGATTTGAAGAAATAGGCCCCTCCCACTAAAATAAATAAGCCCCTCCCACAAAGGTAGCGGGCCAATGACATCGTCATGTCACTCCTGAGATCACCTGCTTTTCAATTTGAGAGGAGTGATCCCCCCAAAAATCATGTTTTTGCATCAAACGGTTACGTTTTGCACAGTTGTGGCGCCCCCTATGGGTCAAAGTGGAAATGCTTTTGGGGATTCGTTGAGTAAACCACCCTCGACATGTGATTCAAATTTGGGATCGATTGGACGTTTTGTTCGTGATTTTTGGCATTTTTGGTAAAACGGGCCCCTCCCACTAACTTTGGAAGCCAATTACGGACGAACAGTAAAGACTATCAAAATGTCGTTTGGATATGTTTATCGCATGGGTCCATAGATGACCTGTACCGATTTGTGTGAGATTTGGACAAAATATGTAGGAAAAGGAGCAAAAAGTGTGTTTTGAAGAAAATTCAAAATGGCGGAAAATCTATCCAGACGCAAATGGGCGTGGCCTATATGGGGAGATGCGTCATGACCCAAGGAATCCAGGGGAAATGGTTTTTTGATTTTACGACCTATGGTTCAAGAGTTATAGGCAAAAACGTAAAGGGGGCTGTTATAGCGCCACCATGAGGCCGACTGGTGTAATTCTTTCTTTAATAATTTTGGAGTTAATTATAAACCTCCCCTCCAAATCTGGTAACTCTAGCTCTTACGGTTTCTGAGAAAAAAATACTTGAATTTGAGTTTTTTCACTTTTCCATTAAAGTGGATGGGGAAATTTAATGCACTAATAAATCAATATCAATAAAACTATGCAACCAATCTCTTAGCAAAATACAAGCACACGATTCCCGGTGAAGCCGGTCATTTTGACATATGGCACAACATTGGGGAATAAAAACTGTGGGAGGAGATAAGGTCTAAAGTATTGTTTATCTAGAAATAAAGTTCATCAAGTACTATAGTCTGGTTGCCCTGTTAGGGCAACCACACTAATAAAGCCGGAGGATTACTATAGTCTGGTTGCCCTGTTAGGGCAACCACACTAATAAAAGGAAGGGGAAAACGGAGAAAGAGGGAGGGTGAGAGGTCAAAGGAAAATACAAGTAAGTGAGCTGAGGGAAGTGGAGTGGATTGTGAGAGAGAGAGAGAGAGAGAGAGAGAGAGAGAGAGAGAGAGAGAGAGAGAGAGAGAGAGAGAGAGAGAGAGAGAGAGAGAGAGAGAGAGAGAGAGACGTTCCAGTAAGGACAGAAAGAGAAGTGAGGCCACAGACAGACTGAGATTAGGAATGCTGGGAATGGGGGGGAAAAAAGCAGGAAGACGGTGACAGGAGATGAGGTGGAAAAAGCCGTGAAGAGAAAAGGAGGGCTTGAAAGGAAATAAAAGAACCAGAAGTGGACGTTAAGAAAACACAGTGAGACAAAAAGACTCGCTGACAGACCGCTGAAGAGAGACAAATGAAGGAAATTTAAGGAGGTGAAAGACAACATGCACTTAGAACCACAGAGGTGTGTGTGTGTGTGTGTGTGTGTGTGTGTGTGTGTGTGTGTGTGTGTGTGTGTGTGTGTGTGTGTGTGTGTGTGTGTGTGTGTGTGTGTGTGTGTGCTTCAGAATACTTGGCAGCAGCAGGCCCAAATTGGTCCATTCTGGTATATTTCGAGTTAAATTAACACTGAGGATTTCTTTGTGTGGCACTTATTAAGCAGGTATATATTGTATGCACTGCCACTGAACTATAAGCAAGGCAGGGTCTAATAATAGTGGATCTCTTAGGTCATGTTGATGACATGATATTGATGACATTGGAATTGCCCAAATATGGGCTGAATGATTAATTCACAAAACATGAGAAATAAATACAAATAAAACAATATGTGAAAGATATTCGGGAATATACCCCCTCGGCCTACTGGCAGCGTGCATTACCAGTGGTTTATGAGATTAGCTGTTCAATTAGCTGCTCGTCCCCTGGGTGCCTCGTCTTAAAAAGAATATTATCGCTGTTATTAAGTCAAGCTCTTGTTAATACTGTACTTTATTAGTTAAATATTTATAAAACCACTTTCACTTTTTTTTCAACATTTTCCAGAAATATCAAAGATAGCAGATCTTAGAAGCTCACAAAGCTTGTAGACCAGCATTTTTTGCTGCTTTTGTGTGACATGTTTGTGCACGTGTATACTACATGAGCTAGCCACCTCTCTGTGTCTGTCTTGCATCCTCTCTGTACCTGCCTTTGTTCTTTTATGACATCAGACAACAACAAACAAGTGGCACTGGCGAACCCTGCCTCTCTTGTTGTCTCTCACAACATTTAAGGCCTACAAGTACCTTTGAACTAGCAACAGACCCCGAGGGAATGTGTGTGCGTGCCTGTGTGCGTGCATGCACACTGCATGAAAGCTCTCACGCAGGGTCTGACACACTCGCAGACGAACACATGTGCCCGTATGATTCTGCGTGCAATCTAATCACTTCCGCAACTGCGAGGTACACAAAGCAAAGAAGCAAGGATCAGAGTGAAACGTTCTGTATGAGATGAGACAGTAATTGGAAAGCGTGAACAGACTGAACACTTGTCCTTGTAGTTCCTGTTGTTTGTGCATTTTGTGCTTATACCCACAGGTGAGAGCCTCGGTTCAAGGGCAGCGTAAAGGTCAACGAGCGCTTACCAGCCCACAATATCAAGCTGCACACTGTATCAATTATAATCTATTCATACCATGCCAAAAGACAGAGGCTCAAGACTGATTCCTGGGCCAGGGTGGGGGGCCGTGTTCCCCTGCAACCCAAACCCCTCTCTGCGATTTTCACTTAAGGAAAAGAAACAATACTCTAAATGGGCGAACTACAAAGTCAACAAAAAAAAAATTACGTTTGCAGTACATAAAAGGCAAAAAAAATAATAGAAACAGGATGTTTCCAAGTTCAAAATTAACCAGGCAGGCCTTGTTATTTTGTTCTCCTTATTATTCTCTGTGTTTTGCAGGGCAAGACTGTGACTCTGCATCCAGGGAGGTTATTTTTAACCGGTGTGGCCGTTCTGTAAACACCGGGCATGCTGTGTGTTCCTGCTCCAAGATTTAAACACGGGGGCCAGTAGCAGACGCCCTGCAGCATGAACGACAATAAAATACGGTCTGAGTGAGAGAGAGAGAGAGAGAGAGAGAGAGAGAGAGAGAGAGAGAGAGAGAGAGAGAGAGAGAGAGAGAGAGAGAGAGAGAGAGAGATGGTACACACAGTAAATCCTCCTGCACGACACCAGGGTCTAAAATTCCAAATTGAACTTGAGTATAGGGAGACCACCTCCAGCCACTGTTCTAGCTATATTGTATTGTATATTGTAACACACTCTATGGATTGATTAAAATAACATTTCATTCGTTGAAATAAATTCCAGATAGCAGCTTTAAATGAACACTGAGGATTTTACTGTGTAGTAAAGGAGAGCGTCGTCCCCTGCCTATACGTCACATTCTCATGAGCTGTCTCTTGTCATTTTATACGGATGGTGAAGAGATGTTGGTGCGCCTTGCCCTTGCCAAGACAAACACAAAGGGAGGAATGTAATACTGAATGTAGGGCCCGTTGGCATCTTAACAGTCATCCTTACAGGGGCCTCCTGAGTATCTCTTGTCAGCCGGCAGTAGAGGATGTACAGTAACTTTGTGCTGCGTACTTGTTAACGTCAACACCTCCCTCGCGACGACAACTTCTCTTCCAGATATGGAGTCCGGCACACGGCTTAGCCAGACCACCCATGGCAGGGACGCATACAGTAGCCCTCCTTCCCTCCCTCCCCCTCTCTCCCTCTCTCTCTCTCTCTCTCTCTCGCTCTCTTTCCCCCCACACTGTACCTCCCTCTGCTGGAACTAGTTGGCAGAGAACCCACGTTCCTATGATTCAGACCTCACTCATTCTCTTCTTACTGCAGTGTCAAAACCAAACCACCCGCAGAGAGAGAGAGGGAGGGAGGGAGAGAGAGGCAGCATGAGTAAGACAGAGAGAGAAAATATGAGAGAAAGGGCGATAAGAGCAGTATTTAAACGAGTGGTTCTCAAACCTTTTCAAGATTTTCCAGTTTTTTTACATGAGCTACCTGAGCTAGACAACAGGTGAGTGAGGGTTGTTGCATTCCCCCAACTCACTAAAGTTCACTGGTTCCTGACATTAGTCCCTGGGGTCCTCCTCTTAATTATCTCACTATATAATTCTCCCTTATTGTTATCTACCGACCTTATCAGACCAGGGCTTGGTGAGGGGTGGAAGAATGCAGTAAACAAGAAATGTGGGACTGCATGCTCTGATTAACCATCTATCTCCTTAACATAAACAACAGAAAGACAAAGCAAAAGAGGGACTCAACAGGATGTTTTTTTCTGTGTGTGTGTGTGTGTGTGTGTGTGTGTGTGTGTGTGTGTGTGTGTGTGTGTGTGTGTGTGTGTGTGTGTGTGTGTGTGTGTGTGTGGGAGAGAAGTGGTTGAGTGTGCCTGGCACTCGTATGTACTTCCGGCAAACACTTGCACGCACCGCCCTCACCCAGGGAGCTGCATCTCAGGATAACTTCAACTTGACCGATTGAAGCCAACTAAAATAGGAGCTTGTTAACGGAAACTTGGCAATGATTCTAGCTTATGTAATCAATGACCTGCTAGATGGTGTCCTGCATTTCCAGGTCAGACAGATATCGACCAATGTATGTGTCTCTATTTTGAAGACTCTAGGGAGAACACGTTCATCTTGAAGGGAAACTGAGACCAAAGACAGAGAAGATGTGATAGATTTAAGCTAATCACTGCTTGGAGGCCGGCCAGGCTGAACTGACCCCTTGGATAAAAATAAAAACAAACTACTCACCATACTGGACGGCCCAGTGTAGTGAGTCATAAATTCCCTGCCAACCAAAAAAGGAATCCAGATTTTTTCCCGATAACCTACAGTGTACAGCTGGACCAGAATAAGACAAATTAACGCCTGTAACTTCCGATCGGACGAAGCTGCTAAAGAAAAGGTGTGAAGCAATTTCCAGTTGAAACCACACAGAGAGCTTGGAATTACCCACTCAATAACTCCTTCACCTCTATACTGTAAGTTGGGTACCTGCCAAAAAATAACTCCAAGAAGATCATTTGCAAGTGTTGATCTAACAAGATAATTTGCTCTCAGTGATGGCAGTGGTGACACCTCATTAAAGTCCAATCAACTCGCATGCATGCCCCATTTTCTACCTTTTCAATCTGTGACACTGACTGATGGGGTTTGTCAACGGTTGCTCCAGGAAGACCAAATGCCTGGTTCTCATCTCAATCATGAAGGGAGGGGAGAGTCCCTGACAACCCCAGCTACAGATGGATTAACCCGGGACCTCGTGGAAGAATGCAGGTGTTACGCAAGACCACCAAAAGGAAAAGAGCACTGCTAATGCAGAGTGCAAGTTGAACAGTATGTAATGCGTGTCCAGTTAGAGCCCTCGCCTTTGGGCCACAAGGTCACAGGCTCAATCCCGGGCACTGCTAACTCAGCGTACGAGTAGCACGGCTTATTGTTGGCTAATACTGACAATAAGCCTCTCCTACCTACTTACAGTACTTGTAACGTGTATGTCAATGGTAAAGCATGCATAGCCTGCACACATGTAAAGACATTCATGCAAACACAGCTGATGTAAACTCTAAACTAAACTGTAAATTAACCACTTGAACCCTAGCATCCCTATTCCGGTGAACATTCGGTGAACATAACAGATCTACAAGGTCACAACGCATCACAACACATTTTGTTGTGAACTTGTAGATCGGCTATTTTCAGAGAAGATATTTGCTGTAGAAGGAAAAAGGGTTTCTGGTCAATGAAGTATATAGGGTTAAAGTGGTAGTGTACATACTGTAACATTATCAATACACTGTGGAATAGCTACGGAGGATTCTGAGTGCTGTCCAAAATGTAAGTTTAATTTGATTCTGCAGCACGCCAACTGGAAATCTCAACATCCTACTTATGAAAAATGTTGTTTTGAGATTATCGGGTTTACATTGAATGCGTATCATGTGGAATCCCTAAATCCAAACAGAGGGTCTTCTGCCCGTCTCTGGCTAAACTGTGGATTGTATTTGAGTCAGCTGTGTTAGTCATGGGATTCACTTAATGTAGACTTCCTCTGGCTCAGTGAAAAACAACACACCACGGGTTGTCGTTTACTGCATACAGTATACTGTATATGCGTTTTCTGCATATGACCATCACAGGATGGTTGTCCATTTGTTGCACAGACGGGTGTAAAAGTATAAAGGGAAAAGAAAATCATGAATGCATCTGCTTCCATACAGGTGGACTGCATGATACGATTAAGCAATTAACCCTATCATGCTCCATGACATATATAAAATGCTGGCAGTGACAAAGACTGCTCAATTGGCTAGTGTTTCAATAGGAACAGTAACTAAATAGGGTCGGAAATTATGGTTTAAAGACATTCAATGATTAGTGTGATATTTAAGGAAAAATAGAAGAGCAGAGCAGAACAACAGAAGAGCAACTCTTTCTCAGGTGACAGAGAATGTCAATGCAGGATATGATCAGACTGTCAGCAAGAACAGTCTGCTGATAACAACATACAGTAGAGAGGGATATTACAGTAGGACTGCCGTGCATAAACCCCACAAAGAGACACAGTTGAGTTCAGCGGTGCAAAAGCCATTGGCACTTCATGGTCTACAGAGAGGAGCCATATCCTTCGCCATGTTCTTTAAAGGTGGGTGAGTGCATGTGTGACGTACTGTACACCAAGAGTACGGTACAGGCCTGACTTTTTGACCCCGACAGTGATCAAGTAAACTCCACCCATCTGGTATTTCATATAGGCTAAAACAAACCGTGACTTTTAAATACTATTTGACCCTTGGCAAACATTGCAGCAGGGGAAGATGCATGCATCCTGAATGCCGAACCTACGTCAAGCAAGTCAATACAAGCTTGTGCTATACACATGAGTACAAACAAGCATGCAGTCATGAGCATGAACAAACACACACACACACACACACACACACACACACACACACACACACACACACACACACACACACACACACACACACACACACACACACACACACACACACACACACACACACACACACACACACACAATCTTCAGTTTGATCTCTTTCAGTAATCCCCCTTCAAACAAAACATGCAATGTCTGTGAATAAAAGGGTAATGACAGCATTTACTGCCTCTTTCCTTTTTAAGAAAAAACTCTGAAAGCCTGGAGATTCAAGCACTCAGGCCGCTTCACAACACAATTAGACAGACTAATTACCCCACCGCCCCCACCCCCCATACCACCCATTCCTCACCCTCACAGACAGGCCAGGGCAAGCCAGATATTCTGCCTGCCTTCACCCGTCCTGGGGAGGTGTATTACTGTATAGAACCTATAGGAACACTGTGACACCAGTCTGTCTGCCTTCTGGCTGTCTGTGTTAGTGGGACCGAGCCACTCACCACTCAAGCCCTATTTTATATTTCTTTGTACGATGGTGTCGCGCGGCAGAAACAGGCAATCTACAAGCTCGCGATGCGACACGCTGTGAGCTTGTAGATGTGCTATTGACATGCCCAAAATAGGGACACCATGTTGAAAAAGTGGATTTAACAGCATGTGCACACGTATTTTTTTTAATCGTTTTTAAGGAGTTGTGTGTCTCGTTCTTTTGCTAACGGGCCGGCGAGACTTGCCAGTTCAGCAACAGGTTAATGATGAAACACACTTCCCCTGGTGTTTGGCCCCGCTGGCATGTTGGACCCAGTCATGGACACGCTGCTCGGATTTAGAGGCAGGGGGCCGCTGACCCCGCTTTTGATGTATTTCTTTTTTATTCTTTCCCCAGTGTTTCTCCGAGGTCATGAGGAAAAAGTGGCTGCCTTGTCCACTTATCATGTCTGAATGACCAAAAGAGAACAGAGAGTCAGACAGACTTTCTTTTACCCCGTAAGATTTTTTTTGTTTTGGTTTCTTTGCACTAGAAAGAGGCAGCAAGGGAGGGGGTGGAAGGGTGGGGAAAGGGGTTGAGGGGAGGAGAGCGGACAAACAGGAAAGTTTCAGTTTGTGCTCTGACAGCTCTGGATGTAGGACAGTCGAGGCGGGGCGTTGCTCCTCAAACTATTTGGCGGGGAGTTTTGAAAAATCTCCCTTCCTTTCAGAGCAGGACCCCGCCCTCTCCTCCGTCGCCAGCGGCAAAAAGAAAAAAGAAAAGAAAAGGAAAAAAGCCCAAAAATGTCTAACACTCCCCGGAAAGAACTTGGCGCACTCTGACTTCAGCATGGGAAAATACTTAAGTTGATCCTGCGTGCGTCCATCAGCCCATTTGCAGCATACGTTTTTGATACAAGCAGGGGGATACAGAGTGTACACTTCAGGGACGAGTGGGGGAAAACACTGGCGATCCATCTGAAACGCTACCCCACGTGTGTGTGTGTGTGTGTGTGTGTGTGTGTGTGGGGGGGGGGGGGGGCAGGAGAGACAGCCGGGGCTTGCATTCATGACATGTTCGCCTAATCACAGGGGCTTCTCAGGTAGCAGCCATTACCATGCATTGTTTTCTCCCCTATAGGGAAGCCGACACGGTTCCTTTCCCAGATAGGGATCTTAATAATACCTGACCACACATACTGCACACACACACACACACACACACACACACACACACACACACACACACACACACACACACACACACACACACACACACACACACACACACACACACACACACACACACACACACACACACACACACACACACACACACAGTCTGACCTCAACTTACTACAGCTGTGACAGTAACAGACTCGCACACTCATCTCTGTGAGTCAAGTGGGCCAGTATGAGGCATCACAGTTGACATGAAAAGGGGGCATATTCTCCACAGCCTTGATTACTCACCTGCTTTCCTCATTCAGCTGGTGACTGAATACCAGACACATAAACAGCTATATCAGCTCACTGCACAGCCTATATACCTGCTTAGAATATCTTCAACACTGAGATCTGTTTCCAGGCTAAACAGGCACCTGCTAAAGTGAAAAATATGAGTGGGAAAGAGAGAGAAAGAGAAAGAGGGAGAGAGAGAGAAAGAAAGAGAGAGAGAGAGAGAGAGAGAGAGAGAGAGAGGGGGGGGGGGGAGTGTGTGTGTGTGTGTGTGTGTGTGTGTGTGTGTGTGTGTGTGTGTGTGTGTGTGTGTGTGTGTGTGTGTGTGTGTGTGTGTCAGCAGTCACAAGCCTGCCTCTGTTAGACCAATCACATCCCTGACAGCCAGCACAGCCACCTGTGGAGCCAAGCAATGCTCCGTGCACACAGCCAGACACACGCACCGCATACACACGCGCGCACGCACACACACACTAGCACAGAAACGCACAGTGCCGATGTCTATCTGTCCCAAACTAACCTTGCAGATCTTACTCTCCTCAGTCTCGGCTCTGGTCCTTCCTTGAGACGTCCTCCTCTCCTGGTATTCTGACTTGATTGACAGCTGACAGGAGAGCATAGGGGCGGTCTCGCCCCCCCTGAGGGTCTCCTGGGGCCGGGCCATGTAGCCCTGAGAGGCGGCGGTCCTGGCCGGGTTCGGGATGGGCAGAGCCGTGTGCACCGGCTTGGAGCCCGCCGCAGCGGGCTGCCTGAGCTTGGAGGCGACCCCTACTACCGGCATGGTCCCCTACTACCCGTCCAGAACCACACCGCCCGTGAGAAAGAAACACCGGTCCAAAAACAGTCCTGTCTTCCCTGTCTTCCCCACACAAGATAGAGAGAGAGAGAGAGAGAGAGAGGGGAAAGAGAGAGCAAAACAAGAGCCCAGTGTCTCCCTTCTGACGTCTGGCAAAGAAAGAGAAGGTAAAAAAAAAGAGAGGAAAGAGAGAGAGGGAGAGTGAGAGAGAGCGTCCGCCTCTCACACAGAGAGGAGAGCGACTGCACTCATTCTGTAGCTTCACAGCGTGCTCGACTAACAGAAACTGAGAAGGCTTCTCCACCACCCGTTCACACACCCCCCCCTCTCTCCCTCCTCCCACAGTTAGCACTCCTCCCTCTCTCTCTCTCTCTCTCTCTATCAGAAGTGTACTACAAAACCAAACAGTTCTCGGGGGCGTGAACTCCTCTGGAAGGTATAACCGCCACTCTGGGAGCTGTGATTACAGAGACCTGCATGGCTAAGAGTGTGTGTGTGTGTGTGTGTGTGTGTGTGTGTGTGTGTGTGTTTTCTCTCTGGAGCATAGCACAGCAGCACGTTGGTTCCCAGCACAACTGTCAAAACAGCTCTCTCTCTCTGTTTGTCGGCGTCTCTCTTCACACTAACACTGAACACTAGAAATAGACACATGCTGCCCTCTCCTACAAATGTAAATGAGGGACTGCCCCTCTCTTTGACGAAAGTAGTACAGTAAAAAAGTAGGGGGGGGGGTGGTTGAAATGGGAGCTCCAAAATGAGTAGTCGGATGGAGAGACAAATAAAATCATTCAAGGGTTTGACCCCCTCCTGTACTGGAAGAAGTTGTTTCTCTGGTTGAGACAGTTGCTTGCTCGGGTTGTGGAACCAGGCCTCTCTTTGATTCATATGGAGGGAGCGCTCTCTCTCTCTCTCTGTGTTTTTTTCACTCTGTATTTCTGTCTATGCGTTTCTCCTAGAGTCGCTTGGAGGTCATTGTCAGCCACTTTCCTTCCTCTCCTCCAGCTCTCTTTTTCACTCTCTTTCCATATAGGACAATGTTACAATATAAGATGAAAATGTATGCATATTGTAAATATAACTATAATTTACATCCATCTATGAATCTATGAAATGTGTGTGTGTTATAATATACAATTTGTTATCACATTATATTTGTATATTATATATTTCATATAATTATATTATATATTATAGTATGATACATACTGATACAATATTATAATATGTATTTTTTATATTTCTTATAATTTTCTTTTGCCATATTCATATTTTTTTTTTATACAAATAGTTGTTACTGGCATGCAAGTATTCTTTGAATGCATAAATAAAGCTAGTATATTCATTTAAATTGAAATGTAGGTGGTATTTATGTTGTGTCTGTCTTTGTGCAAGGGGACAGGCCTGAGTGATGTGGGCGAGCCGCTGGCCCTGTCAAACCACCTCATTTTGGTGTCTGTGGCCTGCATGCCATTTCCAAATGAGTGTACTGTACACATTGGGGGCAGACAGAATCTCCCACTGCCAGACATGACAACTCACTCCCTCTCTCTCTCTGCAAATGTCTTTCTCAGCCAAAATAATCCCAACATCTTGATGTCCTGGGTAGCCAAGTGGTGCCTGTGCTGTCAAGACACATGGAGACATGTTTTTTACTAGAGCAATGTTGAGCACATAATCCTGAAGTGGAAGCTCAATATTCAGACTTTTCAAGTGCCCCAGGTCAGATTTTGTCTGCTAATTCTTGTCTGATCACTTCCAATTTCACTTGTTTATCCTGTATGAGTCGTCTCTCCGGATTAGTAATTGGTATACCGACCTGAAAATATATTTTCAGTTGGAGAGACGGGGAAACCAAACAAAGATAGCAATGATATAGCTATTTAACACTTATTTATCAAGAACATCACTTACACTCCACATTAACACTAAGAGTGTACAGAATATTGTACAGTACACTCTCAGAGTTACAAATGGATAAATGAACACTGAGGATTTTAGTACGTATGTCATTTCAGTCTAGATCATTCCCGGTTGAGGAAACGTGTTCATTATTAGACGTTTCTGTCGGTTGTGAGGGACAGATTAGCTGACATGCTTTATTAGTTTATTAACACAAATATGACATGTACTGTAAAGGTCCTTGCACACTGGTGCGTCTTTTCGTTGCGTTTTTTTTTTTTCATTGTTTTTTAAATTTTTTTCATTGTTGTAAAAAAAACGCAACGAAAAGACGCACCAGTGTGCAAGGACCTTAACTGTGAGTTTTCTTCTTTTTGGGGGTTTTTGTTTAACGGCTCCCAGCTTTTGCGAGACATAAAAGGGAGTGAAAGTTTTATATGGAAAGGCTCCATCTGGTTTGGTTTAGAGAGCCGAGGGATGTGTCGGGGGTCTGAGGAGTACGTTACCGCGTCACAGCAAACCGGAACACTCTAACGCCGCATCGGCCAATAAAAAAAACCTGGATTAGGGGGAGAGGAAAAACCAAACAAGGGCTCGTCTCACAAATTCAGCCTCGCCGCAAATCTAATTACACAAACTCAGTGTCACACAAAATGCATCGTCGGTCATCTTAACTGTAATGTAGGGGAGGTGAAATGATCCGTTGTGCACAAACCATGGCTTCCTGTTCCAGTCATTTCCATGCATCCTCAGAGTCTCTGACAGTCCATCGCCCTAATAGGGGCACTAGCTCCTCGGAATAGCGCCGGTTATGCTAGCATGTTTTCAATCACGCACCGGGTCTATCATGACAGGCTTAAAACAACAGGATACCACGTGAATCAATGCCGTGACTTCAACTCCAATTCCAACCGCCACTGCCTGCCGAGCTGCCCTGAACTGGAGTGTGCTTGGCGGCTATCCAACACCCCCCAGATGACTGCCTGAAAATGGTCGGGAAACCCGCTTTTGACATGGGTCGCGTCCCTTGAGTGCTGAGTCGAAACAAGTTTGTACTAAAACCTCAGAGAGATTTTAAGCAAACGTCTCACTTCCCCATTTCCGCTGGCTTCTAGAGTTAATCACCTTGTGCTGAGAAAATAATAATATAAACGTGTTGGTGAGATAAAGCGTGCTACCTGCGTTGAACAAAGTCTGCCGCAGTAATATGGTGCTGAAAGTTTCTCGCTGAACCGCAGTGCACGCTTCCAAAGTCAACACCCCCGGGCGAAGCGGGTCTCAGGTTCACTTCCATCGGCACAAACCGAGTTGAGATGGTCAACGGTTTAATGCTCGGCTACCAGGGCCGACCGCATCTCTGAAAATATTGCGGCAGCCAACAGTGTCATGGTTGAACGGCTAAGAGAACAGGATGAAATGAAAAATGGAGTGAGAAGCGATAAAAAAGGAAGAATCCGAAGATGATACAGTATGCCAGTGTGCTGATTTGCTCAACATTTCTCATCTCATCTTTAAATATTATTTCAAGTCGACAAAAAGGTTAAGCAATTGAGCAATATATGTGATTTATGAGTTCAAGAATGAGAGGTAACGTGGCCAAAGAGGAAACATGCTACGCAGGCTGCAAAGCCATCTGCGTATATCTGAAATCCATACATATCCACCTCTTGTGAAAACAGGAGGTGAGAAAGGCAACTACGTCTTAGTTTGGCTGACAGATGAAAAAGCCTGACAAGACCTATATTTACTGTTCCAGTGGCTATTCCTGTACGTGCGGCTCAGCAAAGCCTTTCTATTCTAGGTGGCCGCCAAAACCACCACAGACTATCTGGTGGTCTAGAGAAGGAGTGCATTCCAACGGAGGGTTGGGGAGGAAGGTGGAGGTGGAAAAGGCTTCTCCAAAAGCCAAAAGACCTTCTTCTCGCCACCTCTGTTGTCTTCACGCACTCATCCTCTCAGTCACAAGCTGAAAGCGTCAGCAAGTCATTAGGCCAATGCCTCTATACTGTACGTGCTACTATCCACAAGCAGCTCCTAACACAGCGTGCAACCTCTGCAAGGTTGCACCTTCAGTCCTGCAGTGTACCAGGATCTCAAAAGAGCTCATGGTTTCCCTACGAGTGATAAACAGTATAGCCACCCGTTGAATGCTTTAGAAGAATATGATGCCTCATCTACCCAAAAATGAGCATTTACCACAAAGTGCACATATTTTCAATCAATTTCAATAATAGAAATACTATTTTTATGTACAATCTATTGCATATGATTAGAAATGCCAGCATAATAATATCATTTGGTCATCTATCATTTAGGTAAAAATTATTAATTGTCATTCCAGTGACTCTATACAGAAATTCCACCCGCTAAGTACATAGGCTGTATAAAACACTAATATGCTGGGCTACAGAAAACAATAGCCTCCCATAACACGTCTGCTGACTGTGATGTATTTGTTATCTATTCCATGCAGTGTGGTAGGCTGCTGGTAACCTGCCTGGGTCGAACGGGGGGGGGGGGGGGAAGGGGGCATTTGGTTTACATGAAAGCCGCCACCCTGTGGCACCTGACGTCACGACTCGGGTTGTGCTGTGGCTGTGAAAACAAACACGCCGGGGTGCTGGAGATAAGAGGGGTCAAACACCCAGCTAACTGATGCACACACACACACACACACACACACACACACACACACACACACACACACACACACACACACACACACACACACACACACACACACACACACACACACACACACACACACACACACTCACCCCCCCCCCCCCGGGGGAGGTTGGACAGATAGTCACGCACCTGGAACTGTCAGCAGTGTGAATGCTATCAGTCAGCCGCAAGTCCGACAACATGGAAAATAAAACAAACACTCACTCATTGTATCACACACATACACAACGCTAAGCTGCGGTGAGGCCCGTGCGCACAAGCATGTGCCATAAACATACATCAAACATGACCTGGGGGTACACGTAAACACACATCTACTTTGAAGCATACATGCCCCCCCCCCCTCCCCAAACCCTCCCTCTTTCCCTCCACACATTGTCACAGTTCAAGACTCACACATAGATTCCTGCTCCTAAGTCAACCTTTGCCTGTTCCATGGTCAGCCACCGTCAGAATGTACACACACTCACGCATACACACGCACGCGCACGCACACGCACACACACACACACACACACACACACACACACACACACTATCATGGGAAGGCTGTTCTTTCCCTCTCACCTTCTGTTAGATATCTGTGTCACATCAAGCTACTGAACAGCTATGATCCAGAGGCCTCCGCTGTGCTGCAACAAACTGACAAATCCCTCAAATAGTTGCTGAACAGATTGAAACAATCCGTTTTGTGCCAAAGCAATTCAATCCCATTTAAAGCTTGGGTGGGTGGGGGGTGGTGGGGGGGTGGTTTCTGGCCAAGGAGTGGGCGCTTGAAAGGAGTGGAGGAATGTGAAATATTCAGTTGCTGCAGGATTCCAGATATAAACACAACATTAAACAAAAAAAAATATATGTTTCTGGAGTCCATTTTCATCAATCCAGTACTGTTGCTGTGTGACTAATCGGGTGGCGGGGCGGTGTGGTGAATGTAAACAAAGCAGTCTACTACAATGAATCAAAGGAGGTATTCTGGTCAGGATATCTCCGGCGCCCGGACAAAGCTGGATGTCTCCTGTTCCTGTGGTCCTCTCTTAATCAGAAGGTCCTAATCGTGTCCAACTGACTCGCTGAATCACTGACCCACTCATTCAATGACTGACTCGCTCACTCACTCACTCTCTGGCCCACTCCTCTTTTACTCAGACTTTCACTCATTCAACCAGTTAAACCGTACAGTATACTTTGTTGACCATGTGTCCCTCAGGGATCTATCCTTAATTGGCCCCCTCCTTTTTTGTCTCGCCTATTATGGAATGGCCAAAATAGGGAAGCTAGGGTTGAAGTTGTTAACGAATAGACAGTGTGACCATTGACTGTAGTTTCATCATGTCCTGACTTGAGTAATATTATTAGTGGGGATAATATTTCAGATACACCAAGATTTGTTGCTTGTTCAACAAAGACATCTCCCAATACTGTAACCCACAAATTGGACTCTCAAACAGTAATGGGGACAATTTCCCCTCCAAACATTCACTCCATGTAAAACAAACAGCCAGATGAATTGCAAAGCCATTGCCTTGTGGTCTGCTGTGTCCAAGGCTTTTAAACTCCAAACCTCACATCAGAGAAAGTCACTGCACTTTTGCACTTTACAAATTGCAAAAAGCCATTGACTATGCATTCCTTGCACCCAAACTGGCATTATAACAACCATACAGTATTTACGACCATCACATTCCTTCCCCTCGCGATTCGCTATGGTCTTCCCCCATCGACCCAAATCTTGATGTTTTCCCTCGTCTGACTCCTGAAAGACGATTTCCTTTCTTGGGTTTCACAGCTGGAGTTGATAAAGTCCCAATGCTGAATGGGCCTGACTCTTCCCTTTAAAACAACAAACAGTACCAGGGATGTACGGTCGACGGTCGTACAGCAGTGATCGGC
>NC_137625.1:11836201-11856201 GCF_963280865.1 Gymnoscopelus braueri
TTTGGTTATAAGCCCACTTGTTTCTATGATGAAAGAGCAAGTTAAAATGTGAATATCTTTCCGTGGTTTTGTCTGCTCCGCGGACGCTATTGTTAAATTAGTTTCGGTTTGTTTCGAGTGGGGAAGGATCGACGGACACGTGAATCCCGCCCACTACATTTGATTGGGTAAAGCGCGGCCTGCTTCCTGACTTCAAGCTGTTTCAATCCAAAGAGTTGTGTCCATGGAGAATGTGTTGTCTCATGAGTTAGCTGCTGCTCCACCTGCTTTGTTCTATGATGATGGCAGGATGACAAAAACCTCCAAAGCTGACCTCGGTAAGAAGGTAGAGTCAATTGTGAGTGAGTTACCTTGGTTACCTGATGTTACAGGACCATCTGCATACAGTACATCATTTATGGCATTAATTCATAAAGTCAGAATGAATCAGAATGCATTCCCAAAATAATATTTTCTTTTGGGAGAGGAAAAGGTATCAATTGTTTCCATCGGGAGAGGAAGAAATATCAATCGTTTCCTTGAGTTATGACCATTGAAACTCCATCAAGCAACAAGACAGATTTGGACACACTGGACACACTTTACAAGCAGTAGCAACAAGACTGCACTTTCTGCTTTTACATTACAACAAGCTCAGGTCCACATAGACTCACTGAGGGACCTCTTGGCCAGAGGAAGATGTAAAACTAGACCAGGAGACCTGGATGTGCCAGACCCCTAGTGGTTAAATACTCGAGGTGACGTCGAGGTGACGTCATGCCGACATCTGATTGGCTGGGTAGGAAAAGAGGGACAGACCGACAAAGCCTCATGTAGACCCCCTGGGTCTGGCAAAAACACCAAAACCATCGAAAAGGACAGCGTGGGAGAGCCTAAATGATTTGATGAGTGATCAAGAAGAGGCGGTCACCAGGAGAGTGCCATCCACCTTGCCAAGGGACACAAGAGTCATCATCAAGTGTCAAGGCACTGACGTCCTTGTGTTGCTCTTGTATCATGCAGGTTGCACAAAGACCATACTGTACAGGTGAAGAGATGTTTGTGCCTATCAATACAATGTGCGAACAGCTGGGGAAGAGCTTGCCAGTGCCTTCCTGCTTGCCATGCCCTGACGGGCGGTGATAAAATGAGCTTTTATTTTTATTTCAGTCACTTTGGTCTGACAACAAATCTTGAGGAGTTATTAGCCAGACAACATTACACACATATTTAGCGTGGCTAAAGTGAACCACTGTGGATGAGTTGCTTTATTGCAATAACTGTCTCTGAACATTCAGTCCTAATTTGGTCATTTGGACATTCTGATCATTCTTGCCAAAGATACATGTGATAAGGCAGATTTGTGAAGCCTACATTTTCACTGTTGTTGGTTTTTGGGAGGACCGAGACACCAACCAGATAAACAGATTGTTTTCAGTAAAATATTTGTATACAAGCATTCGTTTAAAAAACTAAACATATTAAAGTTAACCACATGAGCCCTAGCGTCCCTATATTCTGGGCATGTCATAATAATCTACCCCAATGAGATTTGGAGAAGAGGGAAAAAGGAAGGGTAGAGGGGAAAAGGCGGGGGGGGGGCAGTACAGACCCCTGGGGGACCCAGGTCAACAAAGTATATAGGGTTTAAGTGGTTAAGTGGCTCGCACGAGAACAGTAAACCGTTTTGTGACAGTAAACTAGTCACAAACTCAGGCAATATTCACTGCCCATATAACTGAAATAAATGTGTATTATACACATTATGTACGTACATGTATATATTTATATACATGTATATAAATGGCAACGAAAAACTACATACACTGTGTAATATTGTACATTTTTAAATGACAAATACTAAATGACAAATCACACACACACACACACACACACACACACACACACACACACACACACACACACACACACACACACACACACACACACACACACACACACACACACACACACACACACACACACACACACACACACACAAACATTTTAATCCAATTTCAGTTGCTGTATGCTTAGAGGGATGATGACACGATTATGAGATTAAAACGATTTGAAATTGTACAGCAGAATCAGAAAGTCCTTATTTTCTAGGCAGTGGGAGTTAAATCTGCAAGCAGAAAAAAGATCTACTTGCAGCACTGCCAAAAATATCCCTAATTCCTCCTTGCCTCAAGAGGAACAGACTAAACAGAAAGAGCTATACACAAATATGTTGGTTTAGCTCTGACAGAATAAAGACTTTGATTACACTAATGTGTTGGTTACTTCTTTTTTCACCCAGTGCTTGCAGCGGGGAGGTGCTGTTATTGTTCCTGGATGTATGGCTGGAGTCCTGTCACTTGAGTCATTTCCAGTGTCAGGTTATGATTGACAAGATAGTAGCATTGTGTCTCTGTCATCACAGACAGAATTTCCTGAGTTTGCACACATACAGAGACCAATAGAATCCAAGATATGCGCGCGCGCGCGCACACACACACACACACACACACACACACACACACACACACACACACACACACACACACACACACACACACACACACACACACACACACACACACACACACACACACACACACACACACACACACACACACACACACACACACACACACACACACACACACACACACCTTGCCCCCTCTGTTTCTTCACGCTGCATGCTGTTCTGGTTAGGGCAATGTAAACTACTGTGACACATTCATGGGACCTGGAATTCACTCCCAACAGTGACTTAACAACTGAGGGTCATGGGTTTTTAGTCAATTCTCAACTCACTTAAACGCTTCGTTTGGAGCATGGAGAGATGAGGGGATGGGGGCTGAAATCTGTCATTGATGCTTTGATCTAATAAAAGATAAAAAGGTTTCCAGAACAACGAGTGGTTATTGATAAATGGTCGGATATTACGTTCAAAGCAACTTTTTATTCGGTTAACCTGAACACATGCACATGGACACATGCGGTAAGTCTTAGTGCAGTGAGGAGGAGTGAACTGTAGCTTCATGTCCTCTAACTCCATTAAAGAGCTGAGCATGTGGCTCAGCTGCTGAGAGCCTCTCGCACGCAGCCCATTTATCTTCCCCAAATCGCTCTGACGAAAACCAAACGGGGCCAAACGGCCAGACGAGAAGAACAACCGCCCGCCCCCTCAGCTGACACCCGCGGCTTGCCCAATTAAGGTCCTCTTCTCCCATCATGCCTAATTTCGGCTCCGTCGTACGACGGTGTTCCTCCCTCGAAAATAGAAGATCTACAAGTTAGCTGCGCATCGGGTACGTGCCGCGTTGTGAGCCTGTAGATCGTCCACTTTCGGAGCGCGATATCATTGTACGACGGAGTATAAACGGGGCTTCACTCTGCCCAGGCAGACGGTCGAGTGCTGCCAAGCTTCCAAACAGTGCGGTTAGAGGAGTTAATCTTGCCCTCTCGGCTCGACATGGCACGGTGAGTCTGCCTGCTGCCTGAACGATCCCGACACTTCATCATGGGGTGGGTGGGCGCTGGCGCGTGTGCACAGGGCTATAAAAGGCCTGCAGGAGTGAGAGCTGTGCCCCCCGGGGTTTGGAGTTTGGACCTATTGCTGGAACTGCCAGTCAGCTGGGGCACAGGGAGAGTCTGTGTGTGTGTGTGTGTGTGTGTGTGTGTGTGTGTGTGTGTGTGTGTGTTCTAGAGCTAGCTAGAGATGACAAGACTTTACACTTGCTGCAGAGAGTTGAGAGGAGTGTACATGTAACAGGCCGCTGTCACTGAGCCATAATTCAATTTAGAATGATTCGTGTTGCCTGTACTTTAAAAAGGGCCATCCTGCCGTTAATATGATCTATGGTACACAGCTTTGGCAATATACAGTATGGTACATAACGGTAGACCATTTTCCCGATTTTATGTTTTTTTAACTTTTTCTCCCAAGTATTTCAAGTAAAGTAAATTAAAGTTAAGTAATTAAAATGTTTTCAAACTTACATAATTCAAATCAATTTTGGCATCATTGACAAAATATTAATAAGTAAAGGACATTTGAATTTCATTTGGAAACCACTCTTTTATAGAGGGACTATAAATGTGAAAGCTGTTTTTTGTTAATAAAATAATAATAATAATGCAGCAACTAAGCAGAAAAATACAGTTCACTTAGCGTGATGGATACTGGGTCAACCTGGAGAGACAAATCACTCATCTTCCATTCTTTATCAAGAACAGATGCATGTGCCGCTATCTCAAGATCACTGAGAAAGGGTAGAGTACTTTGTTGCCATATCGAAGATGTGCCTGTCTGCAGGTCTAGACGATGTTGATCGAGCATCCCGGTGAGGCCACAGGTTACGCATTACGCAACGTGCCACGATGAAGCTAGTCTCAAAAATACTCGTTTGAAAACGAACTATTGCATCTTGGATCTCCAGTGTTCTGACCTGTGTGGAATGGAATGCCTTTGAGGCACAACCTCAGGTTTGGTTTGACTGGTACGCTGCATTTGTCCAGGGTCTTAATCACTTGGAGGTTTGTCTGCCAAACACACTTAGCGTAATCTCAAGTCGATGTTTCTAAAATCCTTGAGATGCTGTGTTAAGATACAGCAAAGCACTGCATGCTCAGTTGACCTGACTCCTGACTCTGTCGTTCCTGGCTTTTGATGAAAGCCCCCTTGGCCCCCCCTAGGAAAACGGTATAAGTGAACCTATAAGACCACCTGGAGAGGAAATGATTACCAAATACTGAGACACGTGGGACATGGAATGAGGCAGACAGCGGGCCTAGGAAGAAAGTAGAATAGCAGCAGAGGCCAACCGCATATCGTTGCTGTCGGGCAGAAACCTTGTATCTCCACGTTTCAACTTTGTATGATTAATGCCCTACTTCATCGTACAAGTGTCAAGCAAAAGTAATGAAAATAGCCGATCTACAATCTCAGCTTGTACTGAAGATCTTCTATTTTCACTATTTTAGAAAAATAAATTAAAGTGAAAGTGATCAAATCTGTTTTGTGACTAAATAATAACTCATTTACATTGAATCCATTGGAACACAGGTTCTTTATTTTTTTATATAACATTTTTGGAAGAAATAATTGTTTGGATATACAGTACAAGGTTTATGCTGTCAGCAACAATATGCATCTCCAGTGTCAACTACCATGATTGATAAGACATAATGTGATTACAGGGGATAGTTCACTGTAAACCGTTTTCTTGATATTCTCTCTGAAAACCCATATCAAGTTAAAACATTGAATGAATTGTTGCAAGAGGGTGTTGGCTACCAGTTTGCCTTATCCATTCAGCCCCTGAGGACAGCAAGGTAATTTCTCTGTCTATGCAGGACCGAATTTGCATGGGCAATATTATTGGATTCTGGGAGAAGCTGTGGAACCTCTGGCAGTGAGGACCTGCTGGCTGAACTGGAAACTAATGCAATTTTCCACCCAAACACATCACGTCACTGCACCTGTCACAGCACGCTGCACGGAGCAGATGGAGAGAGAGAGAGAGAGAGAGAGAGAGAGAGAGAGCGAGAGAGCGAGAGAAATACAGAAAAATAGATGGAGGGAGACGGAGAGAGAGAAGAAATATACAGAGGGACAGATGGAGAGAGAAAGAAAAAGGGCCAGAGATGGAGAGAGAATGACAGAGAGAGAGCGAGAGGCAACGGCAACAACAGGAGGAGTCAGAGAGAGCTTAGCCTGCTGCAACCCTCCTGATTTCGTGTATAAAGGGGCGGGTGTAAAGAGCCGGCGAGAAACTGCGGCTGATCCCATTGGTTCACCGATCTGTCCGTCAACCCCCGCCCCGTTAACACAACATTACGAGCGACGCCCACTGCACTCTGGTTGGTTGGGAAGTGAAACACTTCCTCATACCCAGTACGGGCTATCGTTGGGCCAGGCTTTTATTTTTTAGCAAAACTAAGCAATAAAAGCCTGGAGATCGAGGCTAGAGAGAGCTAGACAGAAAGAAAGAGAGACAGGTAGAGAGAGAAAATGCCACGGTACCGCAGCATGTACTGTAAGGGCAGTGTGGGTCACTGATCAGCTGTGTGCAGGTTATTGATTTGTGGATGAATGAATCCAGGGCTTCGCATGGCATTTTCTGCAACTCACCAGTTATGGTGGAAGAAGTACTCACATGTTTTACTTAAGTAAAAGTACCAATACCACAATGTTGAAATACTCTGTTACAAATAAAGTCCGGTATTCAAAATGTACTTGAGTAAAAGTACAAAAGTATTTGCATTAAAATATACTTAAGTACTGGAAGTAAAAGTAATCATGCAGAATGTCCCATTTCACAAGTTTCCAAATGTACAAAAATGCTTTGAAAATAGCAGATCTACAAGCTCACAACAGCTTGTAGATCGGCTCCAAGCTGGGTGCAGGTTATTGATTTGCGGGTGAATGAATCCAGGGCTTCACATGGCATTTTGTGCAACTCACACACACTCCATACCGCTGAGTCAAGGTCTCCCATGAGTGGCCATTCAATGACTCGTAAAGTATGCGGATGTGTGTGAGCATGTGACTGTTTGCTGTGCATATGGATGTGTGTGTGTGCGACTGTGCGTGCGTGTGTGCGTGCACGTGTGTTCCGTGCAAATGGACATGGAGCATGAATGAGGAATGTGTTTCCCTGAGTTTGCATGTGTGTATTTTTGTGTGTGTATGTGTCTGTGTGTGCATGCGTGTGCGAGTGTGTATGTGAGTGTGTACAGTATGTGCGTGTGCGGTGCGCGCGTGCGTGCGTGTGAGAGTGTGCATGCGTGCATGTTTCTGCATTTGTGTGTGTGCATGGCATGCCTGCATGTGTATGCATGTGTGTGCATGTGTGTGTGCATGCATGCGTACTGTATGTGTGCAGGTAGGTGCGTGCATGCATGTGCATGTGTGTGCATGTGTTAGCGTGTGCATATGTGTATGTTCATGTGTGTGTGTATATGCGTGCATGTGTGAGTGTGGAGGAATAGCATGTGGGATGGGGAGGAAGGCAGTGGTGGGATGCATCCTGGCTCTTCCTCAACCATTAATGACATTGGAGGTTGACATGGAACGGAAATTGGGAGTTGAAACCAGCATGTGACTGGGAAAGAATCATCACTGCCAAGGAACATATGAGAGGACGTCTATGATGATTGAAGATGACATGTTTAGAGACATGCTTCCTTGATGAGCTCTGCCTGCGGAGACCAAAGAGACAACTAGAGGCCAACCATGCCAGATTATTGGGTCCGATGCCAAGTAAATATAAAATACACACATAAAATGAACTTTATTTTATTTGGCCACTTAAAGGACCACTTCACCCATTTTCATTTATCATTTATCGTCATATCCTATCGATCATAATCTTCATTGGCCCTCGCTAATACTCATTAATAAATGGTACCCTTTCCGTCTACTTGTTCTGTGTCTCAGAGGGGCTGTGGACGGTTAAAAAACCTGCCTACCAGTGACATCATCGGTAGGCAGGTTTGGTCATTTTTTTAAATGACAAACTTTTATTTTCATTTTTTATTAATGCAAGAGGAAGGCTTTTATTTCAGCATGCTTTCTTTCCAGGAAGAGAAAAGCGGTATAGTTTCCATTAGCTTAGAATCCCCTTCGATGTTGTCATTGGTAAGCAGTTTTCTTTTTTCTTTGTGATATTTTTTGGGGCTTTTTTTGTTGTTGATTGAAACAGGGAGAGAGAGATGGGGAGAGACATGCAGTAAAGATCGTGGGGAACAGGACTAAAACCCGCGATGCACTGTCAGGCTACATAGAAGCCTAAGTGCTTACCGATACCGATGTCATCAAAAAAGGCAAATATTGGCCGATACATTAGCCAGACGATATATCGGTTTGGCTCCAGAGACAACAGGAGTCCGCTCTGTCTGTACTACAGTGGAAAAAGAGCTTTGGTCCTTGACCGACCCACCACTATACACCCACACACACTGGACTGCCCCCTGGACTGTGAAATTGCCACAAACACGACAACAAAGGAGATATTTTCCACTCGCCATATCAGTTGCTAGGAATGTTAATTTACCCTCCACATTCTGCAATGGAGAGACTTTGCATGTAGCGGTTCTGTGGTCTTGGAACGGACATGGAAAACAAATACGTAAACAAAGAAGAGAGAGAAAGGGAAGATGAGAAAACAAAACAAGAGTTTGACGGAAGGGCTGAATTGGGCAAGGAAAATGGGAGGGGAAAACAGAAGTGGCTGAGTCATACCAAACCGTTGTGAGTTTGCAAATGCTTCACAGATGGGCCGCCACTCAGCCAAACGACAGCGAACAAAATGGAAGCCCAGAAATGAGTAAATATATATAAATGAGCAAATTAATACAGTTTGCGATTAAGAAAGGCTACGTGGCAGAAATAGCGGATGACAGCGTCGGCGACACCGGCGGTAATTAGATCCACAATGATCCCCCCCTCAGCCCCCGCGTTGGGTGCTTTTTTTGGTCGTTTTTTCTGTCCCGTTCCAAGACATATTCGCTGCACGCCCACTTGAACGTGAGGTCAGGCGGGAGAGAGCCCAGGTTTGGCAGAGTGCTCGCTTGCGGGGACGGTGGGAAATCATCTCTCTCTGCTTTGCTTAATACCCACTGGAGCCACTGTGCACAGCCACTGTGAAATGGGCCTAAAAGCAGGGATCGAGGGGAGGAGCCCGTGCTATTGGCCCAAAGCGGCCCGTGATGCGTACGCTGGCTGCCGAATATTTGCACAAAAGGAGGCTGCAGCACCTACTCATTATGGTAATAGCCGGCACTTAAAGGCTGACGTATGGACGGATGGCTGTGGTGAGCGGCGCCGGGACGGCCGAAGGTCGTAGAGTGCGTCCGTCCGCACAGTAAAGTTATCCTCTGTATGTCCGGGTATAACCTTATTTCTTTCTTTTTTATTCCACAGCAATCATTTTGGTTTTCCCTTTAATTCGCTCTATTTAATATGCCCTCTAGAACAATTTCTGCAAATCACCTAGTTTACAGGGATTCGGTTTCCCCCAACTGTGTTTATCTAAGTGCCTTGTTGCTGGCATTGAGTATTTGGAATGAATTAACTTTCTTCAAGTATCCTGCCTTTCACATTACCACATCTCTCCAAAGCCTGTGGTTTCCATGAAACAAGCTGCATGTATAATGTAGGCCTGTTAATTTGCTCAGTAGATAACGCTATCCTTACAACCTGCCTATCTCATCCAGGAAAAAAAACATCTATCACACTCACGCTAGCTTAATTCTCTGCACATCTTTATTCTATATATGCCGATCTCACTTCATATTCTGTAGTCTTCTCCATTGCAGCTAAACGGTTGACCACTTGTCTTTTCTTTTATTGTTAATCTTGACTGTACATCTAATGTGTACAGTTAATGGGAGTGTGTGTTTACATTTAAGCACTTATTTTGTGCAAAATGTTCACAAACTCACAAATACCAAAAACAGCAGATCTACAAGCTCACAACGCATCACATTGCAACACATTGTGAGCTTGTAGATTGGTTAATTTCACATCTTTCAAAAACGCTTTCGTATAAGGCTTATGTGGTTAGTGTCTCTACCAATACCTGCGGCAGTGTGTGTGTGTGTGTGTGTGTGTGTGTGTGTGTGTGTGTGTGTGTGTGTGTGTGTGTGTGTGTGTGTGTGTGTGTGTGTGTGTGTGTGTGTGTGTGTGTGTGTGTGTGTGTGTGTGACTGCATGGAAGTTTGAAAGTGTATCCAAGCAAACTCTGCGTGCATCAAAACACTTTACAGTGTTTTGTGTGTATGAACAGGACATAGAAAGCCTATGTTAGATATGTTATTTTCTAGACACAGCTGGGCCAATGAGCAGAAATAAACACACAGTCTTAAGAGTAACAACATCTGGGGGCTATCTGACCTAGAAGTTCAAACTCAGTCGCAAGTTCAGCAGACTTGAAATATCTGTCAGCACTGACTGCAGTGCTATGGTGCAGGATGCATGGAAAGATCAAGGGGTGTGAGACAGAGAGAAAGAGATAGTACCAGATAAAAACCAGTCTGACTTGATGCCCCGATGGCTATTTTGAATGTGTGGGAGTGTGTGTCTTGTGTAAAATAACTCATCAGACTTGTATGGACACTTTGACGACAATGGGAGCCGTTTCGCTCAGGCCATCCTACACATCAAAATCATCAGTGTTTTCTAACTCGGAGAGAGTAGAAATGGAACCAAATGGGACCAGTAACACTCAGGATTTTACAGCGTACAGGAAGCGGAGGATGCACGCGTTCAAAACACTGTTGTTCCTTGGAGGCCTGTTCAGGCCCACACAGCAGACACGCAGCAGACACAGGGTACAGCAAAATGCAAGTACGATGCACCGAGAGACACTGAATGTAGAGCCTTCTACCAACAAATCTAAACAAAGCACACAAGTCAAGAAAATACGAAATTTGATACAGTCTATAAAGAGTATGAGGGAGAGTTTGTTTGTGTGTTTATTTGAATCCCTTTTAGACCACAAGGTACTAAATCTTCCAAAAGGCACCAACATTTTTTTAATTAAATGAACAGACATTAAAATGAAATTAAATAATTAGCAGAGTGGTGTGTGTGTGTGTGTGTGTGTGTGTGTGTGTGTGTGTGTGTGTGTGTGTGTGTGTGTGTGTGTGTGTGTGTGTGTGTGTGTGTGTGTGTGTGTGTGTGTGTGTGTGTGTGTGTCTGTCTGTCATGTTTGTCTGTCATGTGTGTCTTTTCTTTCGGTGAGCCAACCAATCCAACATAAGTCAAACGAACTACACTCCAGAAAACCGGTACTGCCCACAACCCACAAAACAACAAGTGGAATTGACGTGTGACGGGTTTGACATGCGTTGGCTATAATGCTTCTGACGCAAATGTGTGACGCATATAGCTCTTCCAGATATGGAAGAGCTATATGGAAGAGGTACCAAAAGTTGGCCAGCAGAGCTACAGTAGGTGATAATGGACTGACCAAACACACAAAATATATTTGCCCCCGCAGCTTCCTCGTGTCCTGGGGGCTGCACCCCACAACTGACACAGCCGAGGAGCACACGTTCTAGTGTTTGTTTATTTATTTATCTATTGAAATGTGTCGACATGTCAACATACTGGGCAAAAATAAAAGAACTATAATTTATTTCACTATTTCAGCACTTTGCCTTCCATTTGATTTTAGCTGCTATCGACTACAAACACAGCACCTATAAATGGAAAATCTTAATTGCAGAGCATTAATTGTATTAACTTAATTAATATTCAGGGGGTGGTGACTGTGAGGCTGACCTTTGTGTAGACATGGTTGCTGTGACAGCGGTTCACCAGCACCGCCTGTCACACCTGATGTGATGTGTTTTCGATTATCTCATTGGACTGTTAATGTGCCACGTGGACACTTCCTATAAATACATAAATCACTCGACCACAAAACTCATTAATCCATGCATGCAGGGAGAGAAACAGGGAGTGAAAAGAGGACGTGTGTGTCACTCTTCTGTACGTGCGCACGTGTCATAATCTGTCTGTCCCATGGTCCTTGAGTGATCCAAAAGGGTAGGATCGCTGCAAAGAATAACATTAATGGTTGGACTACTGTAATGCACTTCTCGTCGGGATCCCTAGCAAGAGCCTTCAAAAGCTCCAATACATACAGAACAGCGCTGCTAGGATCCTGACGAGAGTGCGCAAATACGAGCACATCACCCCCATTCTCAAATCACTGCACTGGCTTCCCATCTCCTCCCGGACAGAATTCAAAATCACCCTGTTAACACACCAGTGTATCTACGGAAATGCCCCCCCCTACCTCAAGGAACTGATCGAACCACAAACCGCCACCCGCAGCCTCCGCTCAGGAAACACTAACAAGCTTAAGGAACGGCACACCAACCTCCGCACCATGGGAGACCGAGCATTCTGTGCAGCTGCCCCCCGGCTGTGGAACTCACTCCCAGACCATCTCAGAGCTCCTCAAACTGTGAACACTTTTAAGAGAGCACTAAAAACCTACCATTTTAACAAAGCATTTGGTTAGCTTTTTAAGCCGGTTTTAATAACCCTGTCTCTCCTTTTTAAACTTGTTTTAAACATGTTTTAATCCTGTTTTAGTCTTTTTGATTTTTTTTTGATTCTTTTGCAAATGGTTTTCGTTATCTGTTTTATTATGTACTGTAGCACTTTGAGGTTTGTTTCAAATGTAAAGTGCAATACAAATAAAATTTATTATTATTATTATTATTATTAATAAACAACAGACTTTCAATGAATTCATTCTGTGATCTTCAAAGAAGCTATACGGTATATACTGTATCAAAATGTTTTGATGCAACAGAATGAAAGCCATAGGAATCAATTATTATCTGCACACACACACACACACACACACACACACACACACACCCACGTGCCTGCATGCACATGCAACGGTTGCAAGTCTTTACATGGATTCAAAGGAATTACACAATAAATAAAAAACAGAAAGGTTAAAATGGCTTTGTAAACACAAATCCTACAGTATACTGAGTTCAAAGCCCCACCAGCAGCTTGCCATCCTATAGTCAAAGTATCTTTTAATGAGCGACTGGCCAACTTCTTCTACTCTTCTCACTCTGCTCTCTGGGCACTGTGTGTGTGTGTCTGTGTTTTTCTTTTCGTCTGCCCTGCTCCTCCTCTCTCTCCGTGCCAGCTCAAATAATGTCCACTCAGTTGAATAACAGAGCCTGAGAAAGTCCAGCCTCTCAGCTCGCTTCCACACTGACAAATGTGTCTCCAGTGATTTCTTTTGCATGTACAAAATTCTACTCTCTTAGCCCCTTGCATATCTCTCTCTCTCTCTCCCCCCCCCTCTCTCTCACTCTCTCTCTCTCACACTTGTGTTATTGTGCTTGTAAAATACAAACATACAGATGAGATGTATTTGTGCATGCAGATACATGCATAGACACCCAAATGCAGGCGTGCATGTACACATATTTGTGCGTGCAAATACACACAGACATACAAAAATACGTATGTGCATGTGCTGTACACATGGATTTGTGCGTGTAAATACGCACAGCCACAGAAAATACAAAGTGCTTCAGTATAACAAACAAGGGAAGCTGGTAACTATCGCATGAATACAGATCTCAAGCCCTCTCCCAGTACAGTATTAACACCAGAGTCCAGCTATTCATATAATAGAGCAATCCCAAAAATAACACAGGGCATAATAACATTGCTCTGGCTCCCCTCGGCATGTCTCTAATATTTCTCCCTCTCTGTCTCTCTCTCCCTCCTGCCCCCTCTCCCCCCTTCTCTCTGGCTCTCTCATACTCAAGAGGAAGGGGATATGCAGTTTCCTGGACTTTGAGGAAGTGGGGAGAGGCGAGGGACATCTGCCGCTCGTCCTCCTGGGAAGGAGGGCTTATCGCAGACACAGTGCGCTGGTCAGCCGGCCCGAGCAGAAGGAAGGGACGGATAAAGAGGCAGAACAAGCATCTCTACAGCGTGTGTGAATAATTACCATTGCATAATGCATGAGTGGCTGATTTGAGTCCTTTATGCACCCTAACACACACACACACACACACACACACACACACACACACACACACACACACACACACACACACACACACACACACACACACACACACACACACACACACACACACACACACACACACACACACACACACACACACAGAGAAAGACACACTTCTGGACAGCAACAGCATAGTTCTCAAGCTTCCCCTATACATCTCACTCATTTACACAATAAAGTCTAGCCGTACGTGCATGTGTGTGTGTGTGTGTGTGTGTGTGTGTGTGTGTGTGTGTGTGTGTGTGGGGGTGTGTGTGTGTGTGTGTGTGTGTGCGCGCGCCGCACAAGCACGTGTGAGATGAGAAATGGTGCCAAACCATGATGTGGCGTGTTCTGAGCTTTGTCCAAGTTTTCAAAATACCAGATCTACAATCTCTACAATCTGGTATTTCCTAAAAAAAACACTTTGACCAATTTTGAGAACTTTTACTTTGGTACTTTAAGTATGACCATACTTCATGCCAATACTTTTGTACTTTTGCTAGTAAAAGTAAAATTTGAATACAGGACTTTTACTTGTAACAGAGTATTTTTTTTAATATTGTAGTACTGCTACTTTTACTTTAGTAAAAAATCTGAGTTCTTCTTCCACTAATGGCCGTGTGTGACCCGTGAAACCACCCCTGGGATCAACCATGCTGATTAGCACACAGGAAGGAAGTCACACAGATTGGCATTTAGCAGACACTGTGGACACCTGGAGAAAGCCAGACAGGGGAAACACACTGTTTAATTTAACTCTGCCAGTGTAAATGGAACCAAATAGATCTGCGCAGTTAAAGAGTTAAAGCTGAAATCTGTAATATTCTACCATACCCGAGATTCGAACCCGGGTGGGTCCCCTTCACGAGCAGTAAAATGTCTACTGTTGAGCTATAACACAGAGTTTGGGAAGGTAATATATTAGCAAATAGCTGTACTGTGTACTCCACCATATAGATTGGTTAAAATGTTTTACGCACACAGGAAAAAAGTTATGGATTGCAGCTTTAACTGAACATTGAGGTCTTAACTGTGCAGAGTGAATAAAGTTTGTTCTGATGGAGGGAGAGAGCCAAACAGAGACAATGAGACAGACAGAGAGAGTGCGTGTGAGAGAGAGAATAAGAAATTCATAGGTGGGATAAAGGGGGGTGGAATGGATATAAGTATGAACGACCAGACATAAACGGAGTGAGAGTGTGGGGTGGGAATTGGTCTGATTAGACCAAAAGAAATGGGGCGAGCAGTTCCAAGGTTCTTCTTAACTACAGAACCGTGTATAAGCAGAAGGTGGCGAAACACCTGCTAGCAATCTATTAACACGCTGAGGCAGCAGAAACTAACATCAAGGCCGGGCACGCGCACACGTACACAGGCATGTGTGTGTGTGTGTGTGGGGGGGTGTGTGTGTGTGTGTGTGCACTCGCGCGTGCGTTTCTGCAGAGAGAAATAGAGAGAGAGACAGAGTCACTGAGTAAATGCGTATGTCTATGAGAAGGGAGACAGGAACTGTGTGTGTGTGTGTGTGTGTGTGTGTGTGTGTGTGTGTGTGTGTGTGTGTGTGTGTGTGTGTGTGTGTGTGTGTGTGTGTGTGTGTGTGTGTGTGTGTAAACGACCATGTATTATCCCAAAGAGTATTATCCCAAAATTTTGGCCATAGGTAGTCTAAGCCTTAATTACTCTACTCTTTCTACACAGAGACAGAGAGAGAAAGCGAGAGAAAGCGGGGGGGGGGGGGGGGGGGAGAAAGTAAAGCCTACAATGCATGCTACACTAGGAGGTGTAGGTCGATTCGGGAGGGCTCCCCGACCAGAATGTGTTTCGCCTCGAAAACTGTAGTATGCATTGGCCTTAAGGGAGAGAGAGAGGGAGGGAGAGACGGTCAATGGTGCCTACCCAGCATGGTTAGTAATAGTATGATTATGGACAGTAGTGCCCAGAGCTAGGAAGGACAGGATGGAAGGATGGCAGGAGGGAAGGGTGGAAGGAATAGGATGACAGGAGAGAAGGGTGGAAGGAAGGATGGCAGGATGCAAGGCGGGAAGGATGAAGGAGGGACAGGTGGAAGGTGGGAAGGAGGTAGAACAAGGTAAGTAGGGGTGCCTCAGGCATTTAGTACATTGACTGTATGCTCCTTGTGAGTCACGAGCACTCGTGTTCGAATCAGGCTCTCGTCATGTCTTGCATGTGTACTCTCTCTCTGCCCTAGGTTTCCGGTTTCTCTAAACTATTCTCAGCTTTCAAAAATGTCAAATTTTGTATCTGCCTCTTGGCCAGTTCACACTTGTAAAAGAGTCTCAATGTGCTCTTCCTGGTTTAAATTTTTACAAAAAGATAAAATAATCAATACAATTATAATAAATGAATAAACATAAAAAAGAACAAGGTAAGAACTCAAGAAGACTGGGAAGGAAAATATGAAAGAATGGAACAAGGCCTGACAAAGGAGCAGAAGAAACCAAACCAAATGGAGCGAAGAGAACAAATAGAGAGGGGAGGGGTGATGGAAAAGGGGGTAGTGAGTGAGTGCGGCCTTGTGCCCCTGTTCAATGTAAAGAGACTGATACCATTAGTTCTGGGTTATTTGGGTAATTACTTCAAGAGAGGGAGGACGTGCTTCACTTCAGAAGCATGCCCACCCACCCCGGCCCGGCCCCATATGTTGGGGTGTACTCTCGGCCAATAACCCTCTGAATAACCTGATCGTACTGTACCACAATGCAACTCGGCTGAAGTAAAAAAAGAAAACCAAAAAAAGAAAGAAGAAAAAGTGGTTAATACACTGGAAGTACTGTGATATTTTGAGGTTTATGAGAAGCAGTGCTGATATAGCGTAGAATATGTTTGTTGCGTATGCCAGGGACCTTGTTGATATGATCTATGACTGAGTCAGCGCGATGACTCAGCTTTTCTCTGAATGGAATGAATAAATAAATGAAGAAGGGTGTCTGTTTAATGCAGGGGCTGCGAAATAGAATCCAGCGTGTGTCTTCATAAGACGCACGGGGTTGAACCGCAGAAATGCAATTCCTTTGACGACAGCTCTTCATCAATCTCCTCTTTATTATTTCCCTTAAATATTTAAGGCTTCGTAAAAAAGCAGAAGTGGGGGGACATTCAAGTGGAGGCGAGACGAGGGGACGGATGTGTTTTTTTTATTGTGCCATCTCCCCACGCTCTAACGACATGTCAATCAATCCCTGTGGAGATTCTGGGGGATTTCTGGCATGTCCGAGCTTTGAGGCATTTCTTAATTCTCCATTTAGAATAAATACCATTATTTTCTCAGGATCATGTCAGCAACGGCACATGAAAGAATGTACCATGAGGACTTTTCGAGTGGGTTTAAAGTGAGTTTAAAATAGATTAAAATGGACTCCACCTATATTACCTATTGTATATATGACCATATTCCACTGTGCACTGACCAATAAGAATGAAGCACAGTATAAAGAGCCTATCAGTGAAAAGGGAGTCAGCAGTCAAGCAATACAGGATGGACTATTTCAATGAGAAAACAAGGACACGCTTTAAAAGCGGCACAGATCCGTTGTTGAACTTCCCTTCTTATCTGTCTGTGGGCTGATAAAGAAATCAAAGGCACAGTCCAAGGTCAGCTCTGGTGTTTCCTCCCCATCAATCCTTCTCACAGGCCAAACGCTGTTCCTCAGTTCAGTCTCTCTCCCGTTGCTCACTATGGAGTGATGAGCGATATGTGGTTGTGTATTACATTCATCCTGCTTGAGTGGTGTGTGAGGCTGTAGCAGCGTAAGGTGTTGTGTGAGGTTTATAGTCTGTCATTGGTTTCATTGTTTCAGTAGTGGAACCATTCATGACAACCTTAAATCCACTCTGATTTAAAACATTTGAATCAACAAAAGTGTATATGTGATTAAAATTGTGTTTGTATATATATAGTATACAACAAAGTACATTCAAAAGTATGAAAACATAGGAATGAGACACAGGACAAGATTTATAAAAAGGTGCACTCTAGGAAAGACAATTCCTATCTCGGGCGGCCGTTGACTGTGGTTTTCTGAGAACAGACAAAGTGATTGGACCCTGCCCGCTCATTAATCACCAACCCTGGGTTTAGAGGCAAACTGATTCAATACTGTGCTACACCCATTATCTGCCATTATTCTGCGGAACACACAAACTCTGACTCCGTTTCCCCAAATTCTGTCTGGCCCATGATGAGGAAGTAATCGTTCAAATAATGCTGTCTGAACATTCTCAGCACAAGATGGGAAGCAAACCACTGTAGCCCACATAAATTAGCAAGACTGGGTGGGTGCAGTGGTTTTTACTTTGCTAGTTGCTTTCGGCTGGGTTGTATTTTAGTCTGTACACCATCTATTTGCAAAGTACATTGGCACAGACAGAACAGTATCAGAATCAATATTATTTTGTATTTTTTTTAGTAGCCAATTATTTCCCCCCCTTTTTTCCCCCTTTTTAGTTGTTAAGCTAATTAATCTTCCCCCCACACACACAGTCTCCAGTGTGTCCTACCAGTGAGGAACAGTAATAAAGCAATAGCCAAATCCTTCTGGTACTTTTAATTCATATGCATGGACGACCACAGCATACACGGACGTGTGTCGGCGTCAAGCCTTCCTCAGCGTGTATCATGTTGTTTTTATTTTCTACTACCAGTGAGGAACCCCTACCGGGAGGACGTTAACGCCTCTGTCCTACTCCTCCCATTCAATATTCCCCGTTGATAGGCACTTACCCAGTCCATAGGAGTATGTGCAATGACAAAGATCATCCCGCCCGGCAAGCGCTAGAATCATTGGCTAATTACCATCACATAAAAAGGAATGTAACTTGTTTGGTTGCCCAGTGGCTTCTGTTCACACAATACAACAAATCAAATCAAGCTAGGCATGAAGAAACATTAATCCATATTTCAACATGAATTCAGAATTTTCTGGAGGAAATAAAGGTCTGGGAAAAGTTTCGAACAGTATATGAAACGGTTTCATATACTGTACATAAGCACATGCCAAGTTGCTTGCATCCTTGGCGGTGTTGCCATGCTTCGCAGCCCATGCATGGAGTTGAAGAACTACCAGTGCAACCACCCCCATGAGCCACCAGGCCCAGGCTGCCCCCTGACCCATGTAGAGGCGGTAGGTGTTTAGGGCTTTCTCATTGGTGTGTAATTGGTTTCTTGCCTCCTGGCATTTTATGAATGGGCAGATAGTTGCTCATTAATATTCATGTCAACTAGTAGCTGGTTGCCGCACAGTCTGTGGCCAAAGTGTGGCCATCAAACCCCCCCTGCTGGGAACTGTGCAGATGCCCACATATAGGTTAATGGATCTGTGTGTGTGTCTCTGTGTGTGTTAGATGTACGTTGCCAATGCACTCAAAAGGGCACAGTAAATCAGAGCAGACCTCCAAAATGAAGTGTTGAAATAAAATCTATTGGAAGAGAGCATGAGGCAACATGTTACGCATTCTGATGCAGTACAAGGGTAGTACTCGTATGGCCTTGCTTACTAGACACTCTCTCGCTCTCTTACACACACACACACGCACACGCACACACACGCACACACACACACACACACACACTTACTTAATCACTGTTTCACACAAGAGCCATTATTCTCCACAGCTGCCGTGCAGTTTGTTTCTGAACTTAAATGTGTCTGTGAATTTATGAGGAGACCTTGAAGAATCTGTACCTGATTGTGTTTTTATTGTGTTTGGATATGATGAGAGATTTTCTTTTTTTCTCTTTTTGTGGCAAGAACCATACAGAGCAATTTCCATACAATAGCCAAGTCAAGCACCGAATCCAACTCCCTGCGAATACACACATGCAGGGAAAGCACTGGATCCAAGTCAAATAAACACAATTTCTTTCATAACTGCTCACACACATTCCTGGACATGTCCATTTTTTGGGTGGTAGTCCACACACATGCACGCATGCATGCACGCACGCAAGCACACGCACGCCACGCACGTGTACACACATGCATCAAAGTTGTATGCACATATACACGTGCTCTCATACAATACACATAAGGCACACAGTAAAATTCTGAGTGTCTATTTAACTCTGAGGGTGTACAAATGTAACCAAATGGACCCGTTTGTATATCCTTACACATACTGTACAAATGCATGACATATGCACAATGCCCATACGTCTCTAAACTGCTCATTCTTCCCCTAAGCTCCGAAAGCGATTGCATGGACCATGGAAATATATGCTAGTTATATGCATTAGATGCGATCGAAACTCTGGGTGAATAGAAGCTTGGTGAGGTAAAAACAACACCACTGCCAGAGCTGATTGAAAACCCAATGAGGATGAAAAGCAAAGTGCTGTGTCAAACTGCCACACAAAGGTTAGAGTCAATTAATCCTGTAGCTTTTTTGAAAAATTGAGAATTCATCCACTCCAGTTACAGACATTTTTCTTGTGCACGCTCAT
>NC_137625.1:11861201-11888701 GCF_963280865.1 Gymnoscopelus braueri
AGAAAGAAGAGAGGGAACTTGAGGACAGGTGGAAATCTGCTGCACATAGCTGTAAAGCCACGTCTAAATTCCCAGAAACTGGCAAATGTGCTGAAGTGGTACGACAGCAGACCTCCAGGTGACAAATCCTCACATTCAGCATCACATTCGGCTGCACCTATCTCTCTCTCTCTCTCTCACACACACACACACACACCTCATCATATCTTCATCACAACACATCATGTTTTCTTCAGATACTTTGCAAAACACGGCGGAGCAGAAACACACTCCCGGGTCCCGGAATAGCTTTTCGGTTAACGACTCCCCATGCTGCCTGAATAATCCAGCCCCACTTTTTCCCTTTGAATGAGGCTAGAGAGTTTCTGCCAAAATGTAATGTCTAGTAAACAAGGGCCTTTCGTATGTGTGAGCAAAATGAGGGCACTGGGAGGTACTGTATAAATAGCGCCTGGCATTTGGCAGCCGGCAGGCGGTCTGTGATATTAGGTTATACGATGATTGGGTTAACCACTTTCAACCTGGCGTTGCTATTCTGGGCATGCCATTATAGGTGACCCCCCCCCCCCCAAAGGAAATAACTAATCAAAACATTTCCAGACATTTTCCAAAAGATTTTAAAAAATCCAAAATATCAAAAAATGACAAAAGTAGCAAACAGCACAACTACAAGCAACAATTTCAAGAGCACACACATAGGCTTGTATGTGTGTGCTTTTACATGACCCCGACGTGCATGCGCACATGCACGCCACGCACGCATGCACACACCCACACATATAGTACAGTACAGTCAGAGCCATAGGCAAGTCACTGAGTGGCAACGGATATAAATGTTTGTCAAAACAGAACAGCCATAACAGTGTTGCATTGTTTTAATGCCAACTTGGGTCGCAGCCAGTTTCATTGAAACATACAGTCAAAGCTTTGACAGGAAAACCTGGCTGAATCCAAACGCTGCATCCTGTCAAACAGGTCTGCTTTCTCATCTTTTGTTTCAAAAATGCATGGAACTTTAGCCAGAAATTGCCGTCAAACACAGAGCACAAAATAGCTTCATCTGTTACTTGGAGTGTGACAGCTGGAGTCCATGCTGCAAGTCAGGGTTCGATTTGTCAAAAATAAAACCCTAAAACCCCATGTACTTCTATGGGTCACAAATAGCAAACACTGTTGTATAAAACCAATTATTTTTTGGAAAATAATGTATTAAATTGTTGACACATTTTGAAAATTTGACCGAATATGGATGCCATGATTAATATAGTTAACATATCAGACTAGACTGTAGAAGTGAAGAATTCAGTCTGCCCAGAAGCAGGGATAACACATGCAGGGGTTCCCAAAGTTGGGGTCGCGAGACACTGACGATGGGGTCGCGAAATTATTTTGGGTCATTAAATAAAAAATAAAAAATGTAAAAACGTTTAAAAAATTTTTTTCAACAGAATGGATGAAATACGGTATCACCCATGGGCATCACCCATGCCCTATAGCAATGATCAGAGAGGGATATCAAAATCAGAGGCATGGATCCGCTACCCATGCATGAATCTTTCCATTTCACAGCAAATCGAACCGGCTGCGATCAGGCCAAACGGACGGAACATTTTCCTGTCCCTATAGATGCTACGTTTCTGGCCAGTCACTACCAATGCCTCGAGGTGATGGGGTCTTTGCAGCAAGGCATGCCTGTAGATCAAATGCTTGGCTGCTTTTCTACACAATAGTGAGACTCAGGGATTAAGACAGCCCATCCCAGTGACCTGCATTACAGTCAAATTAATAATTGTGACAACTCTGACAATTCTATTATTGTTCGGCCTGACTCTTCACCGATCTACATCTTTTCGAATGCTTTGTTTTCTTTGTTTCCAAGGCAGTCACTGGTGAAAAGGTGTGCCATGTGGTTTGTGTACTGTAATAAGGTTTTTCTTTTTCCCACGAGCCACACACACACACACACACACACACACACACACACACGTGCTTTGTGCATGCATGCATACATTCACCGTACACGCTCACACGGAAAACCCATTCTGATCCCTCAGCATACTTCCTTTGTGCGTTGCTGGGTTTTCCCTGAGGTAAAGGCAGACGCCCACAGAAGTGAATGAGTTTTTAAGTGGCTCTGGTGACTCCACGACACAAACAACAGCGGGGTCACGTCCCAGCGCACAAAACCACAGCGTCCCCTTTAGGCATAAGTCTTAACTCCACAAAGAGGGGAGGAAATATGCCCAATTTATGCGCCGTCGTACGACATTGTCGTACACCAAAAATAGCAGATCTACAAGTTCACAATGTGTCGGGGATGCAACCTTTTGTGCACTTTAAGTGTTTGACACCGTCGTACAACGACGTTTACGGTAAATCATGCTTTAGAAAAAGCAAAGTATGCGTGCATGAGTGTGTACGCTTGCGTGCATGCATGTGCATGAGTGTGTATGCTTGCGTCCAAGTTGCATGCATTGTGTGTGTGTTTGGCTTTGCATGTGAGTGCACAGTATGTGTGTGGGCGCTTATGGTTGTGTGTGTGTTTGTTCAAATGCCAGAGATTTAATCAATCCATTGTTTCTGGATCGACCGGCGATGTTTCCTACTGTTCATGTAATCAGACCATCATGGGAAATCTTCTACAAATATATATTACCATAGATTCCCTTCACAAATATATCATTATGAGGCAAAGACAACATGTCTTTCCAGTCGACGCGAGGAACAATATCCTCATCACTGCGTTAATTAGAGGGGGGAAGCCTTGGCCTCACTTGTAGTGTCCCTGTGACGTTTGGTCGACGGGCGGCTGCCAATCGGTAATGAACAACAAAAGCGGCACATCTGCTGTGGCTTTGGAGAGCGAAGGGCCAGGACGGCCTCAAAGAAAACTCCAACCTTTTATAGAAACCATAAAAAGACCGCACTCAGTGCTGGGATAGAAAACACCAGAAAAAAAAAAGAAATAATAATCTGGGTAAACAAAATCTGCTGGCTGCACAGAAACCAACTCGGATGGAAAAGTCAGTGCTTCTCCCGAGGCGACCCAGCGGACTCTCATCCGCCGGGTTAATCCACGGCTCATAATTCTTCCAATTGAGGTAACGCTACACTATCATTATATCTGCCCTATCTGCAGAACTGGAAGGCAGGGGGGAGAAAAGAAAAATAAATAACGGGGTTTGAGGAGCCAAACGTGCCATCCAGATGTCCAGAGATGCAGATCTTGACACGTACCAGCCCCGAAGTGTGGAACTTTAACATCTGTGGGCTTAAGGCCGTCATCTCAACATGATCGTTTAGGGCTGCTGACAGGGACACCGTTAAAGAAGCATTTTGCGCTAACCTCACCGTGCCGGGGCTGGGATCACGTCCTGATGAAGACGTTCACTGTGAATCCGTTCACTGTAAATCCACATGTTATCTATCACTCTTGTCTCTTCTTCCTCGCTATGCTACTGGAATGATGTATGTTGGCATATGGCTAACATACTGCATAGTATGCAGCCTTCAACTACAAAGCTGCTATGCTATATAAATGCCAGAAGAGGTACAGTTTAGCTTTTATTGTACAGTAAAATCAGTGTTACTTTAACAAATTTTTTTTTAGCCGACCTGATCTCACAATGCACTAAGCTATTTTATTTTTTATTTTTTTATGTTCTTCTTTTTTTATATAAAACTGTAATGACATGCCCAAAATAAGGACATCAGGGTTAAAGGGGTTAACACTTAAGTAAAGTATAAAACATCTTTTTACCCTCAAGAGTTAAATTAACATTACGATTTCACTGTGTACTCTGGGCCCTTCAGGAAAATGTCTGATTTCCAAATACCTCATGTAAACCCACAATCTAATTTGCAGTTGGCACGTAATTGCATGTATCCTAGAGTTACACATTATGTACTCATTATACCCGTTAGTATAATTACATGACGTGTTCCAATGAAAAATGTTTCCCCTGCAAATGGAGCAGGTTAGTATACAGGTTAACACTTTGTAGCAGAATTTTCGAGAAGAAAGAATTAGCAGCAGAGTGCAGCAGGAATGGACAGTAACTCGTTACAAGTATTCTTGTTACTGTAGCTGAACAGTACTTTTTTGAGTACATTCTACGATCGGTAAATAGGTTTTGGATTCATTATGTAATGAACTCAAATATTTTTGGAAAGACAAGAATTACTGAGTAGCAGTTATGCTATCATCAAGCTATGCTATCATCAAGCTGCAGCACATAACTTTTATGTCCTACGCAGGATTCAATCCCGGGTCCTCCGCCTGAGAGACCAAATTTCTAACACTCCACTAAGAGGCAACGCATCATACAACATGATATATTGACTCATAAGAACATTATCTCCGCCAGGCTAGAATGGCCGGAGGGCGAGGATTCTGTTTTCACCCCTGTCTGTCTGTCTGTCTGTGTGTGTGTATGGCTACTCTCAGGCACTGCTGGACCGATGTGAAACATTCACTCCCAGTAGGCCAAGTAATTAACCCATGGTGGCGCTATACCAGGCCACTTTATGTTTTGGCTTATAACTCTTGAACCGTAGGTTATACAATAAAAAAACACTCCCATGACCCAGGGAGTGTGGGTCTGATGGCAGGACTTCTGTACTCTATTAGCATTACCCTAGCACTTACTCTCTATTATTCTCTACCCTTACAGTATCTATCTCTTTATTTCCTCCTTAGCAGCGGTGCTGCTACAGTATATGACTACAGCGTTACAGTACAAAGGTTGGTTACAGAGTTGAATGAACACTCAGGATTTTACGGTGTACTCTTTCCACCCTGGCTGTCAAGACAGGACATAAAAAGTGAGAGTTGTGGTGTGGTGAAGCGACACGGCTCAGAGCCACGGAGCTGACTCTATCCCACGCTGCATTAGGGGGAACAACAGGCCCGTAGGGCAGCAGCCAATCGTATTCCCTACCTGAAACAGCCTCTCCAATCACTCAACCGCCGCTTTAAAGGGATAACAGTAACACAGTCTATTCGCTCCCTCAACGGTACACTAATGCTGCACTGGGCTAATTCATCATTAGTCATGCTGGGTCAGACCGGGTATATAGTACTAGCTTCAGCTCTGCACACCATGCTAATGCAAAGCTAACAGTCTGTTCTTGGCAGGAAGTGAACAGGTCGTTCGCTCGGGCTGGAAGGAAAGAGAGACAATGGTGGACGGTGAGGAGTTACACAGTAAATTCCTCAGTGTTAAAGCTGCAATCCAGAACTTCTTTGAACAAATAAAATGTTATTGGGATCTGGTAGCATATGTTAATACAGTACAGTAGATAACAACTGTAGCACATTTGCATTGGTTGGATGTGGTCTCCCTACTCTTCCATTGAGTACCTGGTGTCAGGTAGGATACATAGTGGTTGACAAGTAGTACTACCTGAAGCTCATACATTTTTTGCAATATCTCCCCTGGCCAAGCAGGGACTACTGCCTCTTAGATGAGTGTTAGAAATGTAGTCTCTCATGTGCAGGATACCCGGGTACGAATTCCGGGTTGTATATAAAAGTTAAGGATTGCAGCTTTAGTTTAAGTGTACAAATGTAACACACATACAAATGGATAAATGAATGCTATGGATTTTACAGTGTACTTTGGCTCTGGCGAGCTGGCAAAAATCCTATACTGCAGCCATGATAATAAAAAAAAACATTTAAGATGTGAGAAGGCCGTGGAGATTGTGTGCGAGCCCGAGCGAGCTGGATGGCAAGTTTTCTCTGTGTACTGTGCCAAGCTTTGTCTTCCTCCTCTGTCCATTCACATGCTCCTTGGCTTTGGTAAGTCAGGAGGAGAATCTGTGCGTCTGGGGAATGTGTGGGTGGATGTGTGTGAGCTGGCATGAGAACACACGCACATGCACACACACACACACACACACACACACACACACACGCCCATAACAGCCCCATGAAATGGATTCAAATCATATTGAGAGAAAGGGATAAAACAGTGACCCCACCCCCCAAAGAAACCCAAAACATTTAACCGTGAACTGGGATGGAGCATCGGAAAGACTGACATGCCTTTTATTGTTTTTATCATTTCCTAGAATTTCCTTTCAACAGCTTGTGTAACACGAGGTATATTCCAGTATATCTTCGCTATAAGCCAGGCAATGATAGCTTTTGTTTTGCAAATATTGTTTATTTTGTTATTGATTATTCTATTCATTACTTTTTTAATGAATCGAATAATTGAGAAGTGTGTCTTTTAATCAACAAATTGACGCAAAAAAGTATAAAATTTGACCTGATGGTCAAGATTCATTTTATCCACAAACAGCAAACAGGCTCTATTAGCTAAATTGTAAAAATATCAGCACTTGCGCAGGAGACCGGGTTCAAATCTGGGGTAGAAGAGGAAAGTTACATACAGTAGTGCAGCTTTAACTGATTAACTGTTGCACCCTTAGTTCAGTGACTGCGGTGAGGTGAGCTGATCTCTGCTGAGCTACATAGGGACTGCTGACCACATGGGTGACACGGACTGAGTCATGATGACGGATTAGGCGACAAGCTCGAATCGATGACTTTGAATTAACTTTAATCTACCATTGACATAGCAGTAATAACTTCATCTATTCTAGAGCCTTGGTCATATCTGTCAATAGGCCCTGACCCAGATAGAGTGGAACTGTATGTGTGTATGTACTGTACACACATGTACAGTGTGTGTGTGTGTGTGTGTGTGTGTGTGTGTGTGTGTGTGTGTGTGGTGTGTGAGAGAGAAAGAGTGTGTGTGAGAGAGAGAGAGAGAGAGAGAGAGAAAACGAGAGTGTGTGTGTGTGTGTGTGTACGTGTACGTGTACGTGTGTGTGCGTGCGTGCGTGCGTGCGTGCGTGCGTGCGTGCGTGCGTGCGTGCGTGCGTGCGTGCGTGCGTGCGTGCGTGCGTGCGTGCGTGCGTGCGTGCGTGCGTGCGTGCGTGCGTGCGCGTGCTCGCGTGCGCTCGCGCACGTGTGTGCACTCGTGCGTGCGTGCGTGTGCGTGCGTGCTCACAATACGACAGTGTGTACTTGGAAGTACAAGGGCCTTGAGTTGTGTAGCTACCTGAGAATGATATCCAAATATTGTAGATTATATTTATCTATTATCTTCTGTGCTCTGTGAGAAAGTAGCGATTCCATTCACTCTCATTGTATGGTAAAACACTTTTAGCACATAAACAAATACAAACAAAATAAGAGATGGTATTTTTCCCTGCCTGTTTCGCCTACTGGTGTCATCACTCACTTTACACCAATACTGATGATCTATCTATTTCCAGGACAAATCTTTCTTATACATGCACACGTGCACGTGCATGCGCACACGCAAGCATGCACGCACGCACGCACGCACGCACGCACGCACGCACACACACACACACACACACACACACACACACACACACACACACACACACACACACACACACACACACACACACACACACACACACACACACACACACACACACACACACACACACACACACACACACACACACACACACACACACACACACACACACACACACAGACTGGATAATGTATGCAAACCTTTTAAAGCCCCTTCTTACCATGGTGAAAATGGGGCACCATTTTGAAGCAGATTTCACCCGCATCTTTTTTTTCAATTTTTCAATATGTCAGCAATCTCAATCCTACTGGATTGTACTAGGAAAAAAGCAGAAAGAGCGAGGAACATTACTGATGTTATATATTTATAGAGACCACCTTAGAAGTAGGGGAGCTGACCAACCCAGCCTCCCTCATAGATGGGTTTCCGCGCGACGTCATCACAGAGCAGAGTGCGCAATCTGCGCATGCGCGGGGGAGAACGAACCGGAAGTGCCATTCACTCTCTCGTTATTTTCGGGATTTAGATAGGCATAATGCTGCTATTATAGGCATAATAGGCATAATGCTGCTATTATATACAAACAGATCCAACTTTCGACAAATCATTTTTATTGAGTAAAGAAGATATTACAAACTGCATCATTTAATCTACTTTCATTAAACCTGGTGAAGACCATTTATTTTCTGAATGTACAATGCCAGAGCTGCTGCGGGTAATAGCGCCCTCTACAGGCTACTCCCGCCACTGCGCGCGCATCATCCTCTGATGTTTACAAACAGGAAACCCATCTATAGGGTGGACATGGTGATGGAAGGGTAGTTTGGGGGCCAGGACCACCAGTCTGAATTGAGCATGGTGACATTTCCTCTGGCTGACCACAGAAATGTTTGGGTGGGAGTCAAACAGAGGACAGACAGGGCTGGGACTGCTACTGCTGCCCTGACTGGGCCTGCCATCACTGTGGTCCATCTACACCAGTGTTTCCCAAACAGGGTTGAGACCTATTTTGGGTCACATACCCGTTTTTATGGGTCGTATTATTATTATTATGATTTTTATAGGGCTTAAGTGGTTAATTGTCTCCGCCAGGCCGAAAGGCATGGCGAGAGAGTATGTTTTACCCCCTGTCCGTCCTTCCGTCCGTCCGTGTGTCCGTGTGTGTGTCCTGTCCGTGTGTTACCAGCTAATCTCCGGCACCGTTGGCCCGGTTGCTGCGAAACTGTGCACACACACTCCCTGGATGCCAATTCAGAACCTCTGCCTCAAATTTTTCACATGGGCCTGTTATAGCGCCACCTGGAGGCCGATTTGTGCAAAACCCATTTTTTTATATTACTCCTACAGATTTTATCCAAACGTCATGCAAATCGGTACACAGTATCTCTATAGTCATGTGATCAACACGGATCTGTCCGATTTCCCATATTCCATCCTCATTGGCTAAGGTTGCCTTCCAAAATGTGCAGGATCGGTCCGTTTTGAACAAAATGCCTCAAATCATGAACGCAGCTTGTGATTTCCGTGAAATTTCACAAACGTTTTTCACATCAGCCTCATGGTGGCGCTATAAAAGGCTGATTTGTGTTTTTAACTATAACTGCACCGATCTGCGTGAAACTTTGCACGCACACTCCCTAGAGGCCAAGGAAAAACATCCGCCCTGCATTTTTCACATTTGCCTTTTATAGCGCCACCAAGAGGCCGACTTATGTAAAACACATGTTTGGATATTAAGCCTTCACATTTTATCCAAATTTCACACAAATCGGTACACATGATCTCTATAGTCATGTGATCAAGATGGAACTGTTTGATTTTTCATATTTCATCCTGATTGGCTAACAATGACATCTAAAGTTTGCAGAAGTGGCCCGTTTTGAACAAAATGCCACAAATCATGAACGCAGCGTCCGATTGAGGTGACACTTTACAAGCACATTCGCACTAAGTTGAAGAACAAATGCCACCCTTTAACATTGCCCTATTATAGCGCCACCAGGAGGCTGATTTTTTCAAAACTTTTCTTTGTTGCATTACTCCTACAAATGTTGTCCAATCATCATGCAAATCTGTACCCATTATCTCTATAGTCAAGTGATCAAGATGGTTCTGTCCGATTTTTCATATTCCATCCTGATTGGCAAATTCCGAACATTGTTGGCCCACAATAACCTACCTGACCTGGCGGAGACCTGTGCTCCGAGGAGCACTTTTTCTAGTTCATAATGTATTTTTGTGAGTTTGGGTGCTGAGAAGACACCATATTTCTCTTTTGGGTCTCGAGTTGAAAAGATTTGGGAAGCCCAGGTCTACACGCTTCTGCCACCACCTGCAGAACTACACATTCTGTAGCTCTGTCTGTACTATTTCTGCCTTCATTATTCCCTGCATGTTAACTTTATTTTCTCTCTCTCTCTCTCTCTCTCTCTCTCTCTCTCTCTCTCTCTCTCTCTCTCTCTCTCTCTCTCTCTCTCTCTCTCTCTCTCTCTCTCTCTCTCTCTCTCTCTCTCTCTCTCTCTCTCTCTCTCTCTCTCTCTCTCTCTCTCTCTCTCTCTCTCTCTCTCTCTCTCTCTCTCTCTCTCTCTCTCTCTCTCTCTGCTTCCACGCTGCCAATAAGTCCAGATGCGTCAATATCTTCGGTTGCTCGTTGCTTTTACGATGATGTTTAATGGGCGAGGAAACAGCCAGTATGGGTGTGGGGGTGTGGGATGAAGTGGGTGGGTAACCCTAAGGTCATGGGCCATATGGGTTTGTGCAGACACACACACACACACACACACACACACACACACACACACACACACACACACACACACACACACACACACACACACACACACACACACACACACACACACACACACACACACACTCTAATTAATTCTCAAAACCAATTAATGCACACACTTCCGCTGAGCGCAAAACAACAGAAACAACAGCTCCCAAATATTTATCTTTTGGCCACTGTTGGACTGACACACCTGGAGGAACTGCCTGCCTGCCAAGGACAATCCAATATAACTCAGTTTATACTGGGATGTTTTATCTGATGCTCAGGGTGGTCAAGCTTCCTACTCTGTCAGCGAGAGCCCTTGCGGGGGCAGTTAGCGGTCTCATACTGTTGTTATCTGCGGTTTGTTAGTTGCCTTTTTTTTGGGTTCCCCCGTCACTGGCCGCTTTGTCTTAATTGGTTGTTTGGAGCAGGCCAGCTCCGGTCTTAATGAAGGGCCATGAAAACGTCAACAAAACACGGAGCAGAGCAGTTCCTGTTACAACAGCCTCTTACGAGGTTCCCTGAGCACCAGGACCTTACGGGCTCATGGCATGGTTTCCTCACAAAACAACACAGGAGACTGGAAGTCAGCTTGGTCCTCTATTGACCAAAATTACATTTGGTCCACAGGCACAGTGACGTACTGTTATTAGGCTGGGTAGGGTTGTGAAGTAACGGTTACAATGCTGAAGAAGGCTTTGTGCTGAAACGCATACGTTGATTCCCCGCGCCAATTAAATAATACTACCTGAAGGACATTTCCGTGAGTGCTGGCAATTCCTCTGACTGTGAAAGAACCTTTGTAGACTCATGTGCACCTGGTAAGAAACTACTAGAATACATTTTAGTTGAGTTGTGCTCGCACCATCTTGAATGTAGTAAATACTGGCCAAATATAGTAGACAGAATATATTATTATTATTAATGTATTTTTTATTAGGGAGAAATAGAATCAACCCAAGCAATGTCAACATTTGACTATCCTAGGACAAGTAAGACGCGCGAACGCGGGAAGCGAACGCAAAAAAAATATTTAAAAAAAAGTAACCAATAAAAAAAATACAAAAAAAATCTGCGTTAAAAGGAGCATCTTAGAAAAATACAAATTCACAAAAAAATAACTTTGAATGTTTTTGAACAATTCAACAAAGTGGCGCGCCTCCTTCCGCTGCGTTCGCAATAAGAGGAGAAAGCACTAAGTACAGTAGCACTCATATCTGCAGTGGATAACTTTAATGGGACCACAAAGCTGACATTTCCACGGAACGTGTTCTAGCATCTACTATTTCCTTGCACTGAAAGAAACCTGGCTGAAGCCCATCGAGGATACTTCTTTGATTCTATATTATTGTTATCGATAAGACTATATATTTCCCTGGCACAAAAGAGAAAATGGACAAACATCGGTATCGGCTACAGGCCAAATTGTTATTTTAAACATCATATCTTCCCAGAATGTCCATATTGGTATATCCCTATCGATATAGTAACTACGTTTGGAGGGGCTTGGCGTCTACAGAGAGATCGTTCTCGTCTTAGTCCTTGCTAGTGGCAGAATGTATTAAAAAAAAGTATCTTTTTTGTAATGGCGATTAAAGAAAGTGTGCTGCAGCTGCACTTTCCTATAACACGTATTTCCCTGGCAATCTGTCACTGTCTGTTAAACTGCAGCTCTTTCATGTTATTACTTTTACACAAAACTAATTCCTGTGGGTAATTATGTTAAATTGTGTATTTGTAGCAACAGGCAAAACACCCTTCTCCACCTTATCATTAAATCAATTACCACAGCCCTGTTTGGTAGCAAAGCTCACACACCCTGATTATATTGTACATTCAGAGGACTTAAAGACCTTTAAGAGATCATGAATACTTGTCAGCGAGGAGATTAGCAAAAAAAACACAGAGCAAGCCAACTAATTTTCATTCTTTATTTTCTCATCCCGTGACTCCATTTTTACATGGATTTTAAAATCTGAGACTAAATTAGTGTCACTGAATCCATTCCTAAGTGCAGCGTGTCCCGTGTGGTTTAACCACATGAACCCTAGCGTACCTTTTCTGGGCATGTCATAGTAGACATTTGGTGCTACAGTAATAGCAAATCTAAGTTTGTATATCGTTTGAAGATTATAGGTCTGCAAGTTTGTAGATCTACAGGCTTTTAAGCTTGTAGATCTGCTATTTCCGGAAAAGAGATTTAGTGAAGAGGGGGGAAAAAGGACTCAGGAGGAGACCTTCAGACCTTGTATAGAGCCCTGGGGAACCCCATTCAACGAAGTATAGGGTTTAAGTCATTAGCAGTAGCAAGAATGCTGCTATTGTGAAACTCTGGGGATCTCATTTTAAACAAGCCATTGCGGCTTTTATGAGCGATCCATTTTAGCTGACCTTGTATTGTAAACTGTACTTCCATGTGCTTTTTCTCTGCAATCTTCTAAATAAAGTATTCAATCAATCAATCAATCAATCCATTTCTATAAAGTGAAGTTACAGGGGATCAATAGCGAATACAATTCCAAATGCCAATTTTAACAATGTTCTTATCCAGAGTGATCCAGAAAGTGCAAGATCAAAATAATATTTGAAATATTTGTCATATTTGTCTTTTCTAGCCATGATAAAGTATTGTTTAACATTTTTTACTGGTCCATGTTTTGACAGTGACGGATTACATCAATGGAAACAAAAAACACACTGGTAGTAGGTATATCCTTTAACAACGGTCTGGAGGATCGATCATTTTAGCCATTTAACCAGGGACTGATTTAGATCTGAGACTGAGATCTGAATGCAATTAACTACCTGGTGAAATAGAAAACTACAGTAGCAGCACTGGAGTTGAGAACCACTGGATAAACAGAAGGGGAGACAATGGACAGAAGGGCAGACAATAAGGTAGACAGATAGGCGAGCAGGAAGACAGACAGACAGACAGACAGACAGACAGACAGACAGACAGACAGACAGACAGACAGACAGACAGCAGAGGAGTGGATGGTGAATTCATTAATGGTGATGGCTCTATAGAGAACTGTTCTCTCTCTCAGAGCTTCTGCGGTTAACCTGATGACACTGAGACACACAGTGATGTCATGTCCCTCGGCTGTTCCCCACATAGGTTTTTGTTTCACCGTGGTGGTCACTAAGCAGTGATGATGTCACTCGCATCAATTCACCATGAGCCCCTAATGTTGATTTTAACTCCTAGTATGGGCCAGTAGTGTGTTTTGTTCATTCAGGGGAAGTTGTCACCCTTCAAAGTTTGGACACTGTGGAACAGTGATTCTCAAAGGCCACGTACCCCCATTTATATGATTTTTGTCTGTGGGGCCTCAGCCTACAGTTACCCATAAGGGTCTTGGAGTAACCCGTATCCATTTGTTTCCAAAATGTCAGCCATTTAACTGGGAACTCCCTAGAACTCCCTCAAGGACCCCTGGGGGTCTCTGGACCCCACGTTGAGAACCAGCGTCATAGACATGGAACACTGCAGAACAAATGAGATATGCTGTTAACTCTTTCACTGCCAGACTTATTTCAGACTGTGTCGTCCCAGTGCCAGGAAAAAGGTGCATTTTTCCTCCGTTTGTTTTTTAACATTGAAGTGAATGGAGCAGCAATTTTTTGGATAGCGTTATCTCCTAGTTCCTTTGAGATAACCCCAAAAAAAAGACCAAAAAAATAAAAAATTCAAAAAAATAAAAAATAATAATAATATTAATATTTTTTTCAAATTTTTTTTTTCATATTTTCGTCATTTCCGTCCGTGGCCATGATAGCCATAGAGCCATCGGACGGGAATTCCCGTTTTTGGCATTTAAAGAGTTAAGGTAGAGCATCAGTCTTGAAAGACACATAGCAGGCACAGCCTTATGAATGGAGGAATCAAAACAATTAAACCGTAAATAAATGTATAGAAGAGACATTATCATTCATGGCGTGTTTGATATAAAGATGTGTTTGTTATCTGGTATCCAAGCATCTGGTAGCAACAAGCATCATCACTCATCAGGTCCCCCACAAAAGTAAGTAGCAGTGAACACAGAAAAAGGATGCTGATGACCTACTACATTACTTCACTTCCACACCCCAAAGTTAAGATGTGGGTCTTATGATACAAACCCAGCAATGAGTTTTCTTACACCTCAGAAATGGAACCTGTCAGTTTCTGAAAATTCCACGCAAACCATAAAGAACACAGCAGCATGACAAGCAGCAGCCACAAGTGTTGTCGTTCAGGGTGAAAGCTTACCAGTGAGGCAGTCATGTTGAGGCACCTGCTCCAGGCACGGCCAAAACTGAGACCAGTGAATCAATTAACCCTCGCTCTCATTTCCCCCCTCTGTCTCTGACCTTCCTGTCTGGGAGGACCAAGGTTTCTGTTTCAATCTGGAGAGGCTAGAAACACAAAATCCCACCCCAGTCTGATGCAGGATACTGAGGATAGTCTGTGTGTGTGTGTGTGTGTTCATGTGTGTGGGAGTAGGGATGAGATTCTAGGAGTATCAATGTCCAATTGGCTTTTGCTCCCAGCTCCATCGGTCTCAAAGAAAAGGATTTGGAGCTACCTGATATTAGCTAAGGGACTTGAGACACACACACACACACACACACACACACACACACACACACACACACACACACACACACACACACACACACACACACACACACACACACACACACACACACACACACACACACACACACACACACACACACACACACACACACACACACGGCTGCAAAAACAAACAATATGTAAATGTATATACATAAAGATAATTGCTGGTATATGCACCCCCACCACCCCCACACACGGTTACAAAAAATAAACAAGATATAAATGCAATAGCTGCATAAAAATAATTGCTGGTATACAGACAGACATGTGCACACGTACACGCGCATGCGCAGCTGCGCACATGCACACGCACACACACAACACTACAGTGATTCCACAGTATATGCCAAGCTCAATTTGTTCTTTGTGGTGAGCCCACTGTGACTCAGCCAGACAGAGGCACAGTATAAATGTTCTCTCTCTCACACACACACGCACGCACCTTGCACAAAGCTGTTTCACAGATAATTAACTGGCCCTGAGGCTGCCCCCTCATCTCTCGTATTATGCAACAAGCCGATACGTTAAGACTCACAGTCACAGCAAAATCTGTTTTTGAACATGTGCAGAGCTGAGCATCACCTCGCATCAAGTGAGGGTGAAAGTCTGCAGATCACAGAACCCCAGGCATACAACACACTGTGATGACTGATGCTCTGTCCCCGCAGTCTGTGTTTCATTACCCAAACGTAGGGGCAACTTGCTCTGTTATCACCCAAGCAAAACAAATGCTCTCTCTCTCTCCCCCTCTCTGTATGTCTCCCCCTCTCTGTATGTCTCTGTCTCTGTCTCTCTCTCTCTCTCTCTCTCTCTCTCTAACACACACACACACACACGCAGATACTGTACAGGCTACAGCCACGTGCACGCGCTTTCTGACCTACATACTAGCCAGTCTTTGTTCTTTATGACCAAAACGTACTGTGAAGAAGGCCTCTAAATCAGCTCAAGAGTGCTTGAGTCTGGTTTGCCTCATTCGCAAAATACCAGCCTGGCTTTTAAGTGCCCCGTTTGAAATAAAAGTCGTCAGCACGCAACGCCAAGACACGCTTTGCCAATCACGCGGAATGATCTTCCGCCGAACACAACATGGGCAGTATACACGCCACCCAAAGGGCTTTATTAAAAAAAAACATTTTTAGAGAAGGGAAAGATGGGGTACATGAGAGAGAGAGTAAAGGAAAAAAACAACTGGTCCTGCAGGCCAGTTTGAGCTCTGGTCAGACAGAGCACTTACCGGATGACACACCAAGTCCCCCAAACCTGGGTTTAAACGTGGAGCTGTCACATGAGGCAGATAGGGCCAATGAACTCCAAACCATGTCCCTATGGAGAAGCTCCATTGTGTCCGCAGGGGCAGCTTGCACTCTGCCCCTCTGGCCGCAACCAAAGACAAAGCTGGTGAATTTCATCTCCCAGAGCCAGACAGCTAAATTACAAGCTCTTCCACATTTGGAGGTTTTGCGAGGAGAGCAGGATTGAAAAAGAAAAGAAAAGAAAGAAAGACGCAAACTCGTATGCTGTACAGTAGAATTACAGTTGCGTGTGGGACCGTATCTGAATAGTAAGGCCGAAGGGAACCTATAATTCACCTGACAGAGACTTTGTCTGGGTGATAGGCAGAACTTTCATCATCAGCGACGTTGTACTCTTAGTGAACTTTCCTCTCCCATTTCGGTCAGACGATTTCAACATACAGTACTGACTCAAGACTGTCTGTAATTGTGAGTGGGTGTCATAACAGGGTGCATGAGTGTACACTGTCAAATCGTATCTAATGACCCGATCATTAACCACTTAAGCCCTACATACTTTGTCCTAGGATGAATAGCAAAAATAGCTTATCTACAAGCTCATGCATTGTGAGCTTGTAGATCGCCCATTTTCACCATTTTCAAAAATGAAAAAATAAAAAAATAAATTGTTTGAAATCTTTTGAAAAATGCAATCTATACCGACATCCCCAAAATAGGGCCAAGTGGTTAAGTTTGATGTCATCCATTCCATTCCCTTGCCCTTCAGACAGAAGGTTATACTTTCACAGTGCCTATACACTGTAGCTCAACAGCACATACAGTACACTGCACGTGCTCAGTACGGCACGACAATAACAACAAACATGCTGCGTGCTTTACAAAGGCCTTGTTAGCCATTGTTCCACGGACAATGCTTTGTGAAAACCTTTTGTTACTCACTACTGCTTACGGACAAGTGGAAAGTCAACAGAAGAAAGCATACAACACATTTTGCATCCAGAACCATAGTTTCAGAAACTAAAGACTAAAATCATTTCTATTTTTATTTTTAAGTGCCTTGATTATATTTCATTTTTCTTTTATTGTTCTCTGTCCATATTTAATTTGGTGTGATTGCCAGTAACACAGACTTTGAAAGAGACTAGATGTAAGGATTCATGTTCATTGTTGAGGTTTTGATGACCATAGCTAGCTATAGCTCGTTATTGGCTGATGTCGTTTTAAATCTTTGCCTTATAGACAAATTACGCCAAAAAATTTCTGTCCACCACTGAAGTGCCTCTGACACTCTTCAGGTTTGTGTTTTCATTGTCCAATTTAACTAAGAGGACAAACTACTTTTATTCCAATGGCAGAAGGCAAAGACAGCATTGTTAATTTAAATGCAGCTGACACTACAGCAAAGCTAGTGTGCCACGGTATCAGTCAAGTACACAGCTAATTCGTCTTTTAATCAAGACACAGATCAAGACGCCTCCCCCATCACTACACCCCCCTCTTGTGGTCACATGATAAAGGGTCACTACAATCCTCTGAAACCATACTGCTAATAATGAGTGCTAACCACAGACCAGCTCTATACCGACGATAACCAACCATCACACCATAAGCACGGAAATTGAAAAACGGACTCGAGGGCAGTCCAGCATGTATGGGAATTGTGATCCTTCAATCAGGGAGGTTGAGTATGAGTATTACATTTAAACATACACAGAATGTATTTGTCCTCTGCATTTAATCAACCCTAACCCTTAAGTCCAGTGGGGACCAGCTCCAAGGCCTGTGCCCTTTGGTCAAGGGCAGTGGCAGGAGCGTGCACAGTACCTAACAGGCATGTCTTTTGCTGAGCCACCTTGCCACCAAGAAAATTTGCATTCGAGATCATGAGCAAGAGACAGAGAATGGAGATGGGCAGAGATGACAGGAAGAAGAATGACCTTTAAGCGACACAGACTCATTGCAAATCGTTTGAGCAAATCTGTATCATTAACTTAACTCATGATTCTAATCTTTTCATAATTCAGCATGAATCATAATTTCTCCAACCTCGGGTCTGGTTATTTATTAATGCTTTTTCATCATGACTGCCGAGAAGTTAATTAATGCAGATGTGCCTAACGACTTGATTAGTCAGCCAAAGAATAATCTAGGTGCGCATGATTCAACCAAACCAACCAAAAGTGTTTGAAAGGCAATTTAAAGCACAGATTTAACAGATTTGAAGCCGAACCCAGGTGGCCAGCCTTGTCACACCCAAACACATGCACATGCATGCATGCGCACGCAATCACACACACACACACACACACACACACGCTCAGTGCAGCACATACTGCATCTCCACCAGGCCGTGTGGCCAGTCTATGACATATCTATGATGTATGACTTCATTTTTGGGCAAGGGTTCACCCTGATCCGAGCTTTTGACTTCAATTATAAAATTAAACTGAATATTTCAAATATAAAACTGTTAAGTACCTCACTGTCAGCCTATATGTGTAGGTTCACATATGCACACATGCCTGTATACACACACGCACACACACGCACACACACACAATAATATATATTGCAGATTATCAGGCTTATGGAGCTGTGCCCCTGGGAAATGAGCTTCTTGGCTGCTGCTCCACTCCAGCTCCAACCCTTCTTCAGCAGAGAGATAGGGGAGGGAGAAAAAAAAAATACTATTCAAGAGGGTGGTGGGAGAATATTTGTTCAACAGAGAGGAACGGCCAGGAAATTAACTTGAGTCAGGTGAGGTAGAAGTGTCAGAGCAGAATGAATGTTGTGGCCCAGCAGCTAAAAAGGAGCATAATAGAAAACAGAGGCACAGCAGAAGCCTCAAACCTTGCCCTGTGTTCTTACACAGCATATATTACAAAGTGTGTGATGGCACAGAAAGAAGACTCTTGATTTCGCAGACTTCGGAACACCATGCAGTGGCACTGAATGCTGATGCACACTGACCCGAAAGCCAGAGTGGAAAACTGAACCGGTGTTCACTACATTTCCAGACGGGCACGATGCAGGAGCAGGTAGATTTCAGTGCAAAACCGATTGTAATGCAAAAATCAGACCATTGTGTTGCACCTAGCTTACATGGGCATTACGGGTGTGCATAACACCGTGACTGGATGTGGAGATAATACATTCTCCATGGGATTCCAGGGGAGACAAGGAGTGTTTGGGGCTATGGATCGCTGATCCTTGAGCAGTATGCATGTGTTGAGAGAGATGGCTAATCTGATGGGGAAGGGGGACTGACCCGTGACGGGCCTGAACATGGTTCACACACATACACACACACACACACACACCCCCCACACACACACACACACGCAACCGCACACACAACCGCACACGCACACGTATATACTGTAAATACTCTTTGAAGGTTTATCTCTAATTCTAGCACACCTCACTGAATCACATTAATGCACAGGTCCCATGACACCCATCAGAGATAATAATAACATAGTACCCCTCCTTGTCTCTCTCTCTATTCTAATCCAATTAACAAACGGGCAAGTACAGAATGCTAAATGAAGGACTAATTCATTTGGATCAAAACACACTAGCGCTTGAAATGTGTGTGTGTGTGTGTGTGTGTGTGTGTGTGTGTGTGTGTGTGTGTGTGTGTGTGTGTGTGTGTGTGTGTGTGTGTCCTCAATATTTTCCCACAGCGTTCATTTATGATGCAAGTATCACAGCTCGTAAATTCCGCTGGCGTGGGGGGGTGTTTATTACTCTGGCTGTGGCATTATCTCACCATTCTTCAGTCACTACATGGGTCTAATAAATCGTAAATAGTGTGACATCCCAGTGATGATAACCAGGGTTCGATTTGTACAAAAAACTGAGGGGGCGACATATCATCATAACCACTTAAGCCCTACAGTATATCTCTGCTGTCGGGCAGAAACCAGCTAACTCCAAAATGTTCATTTTTCAGGAAATTTAACAAAACGTGGAGTTAGGAGGCTGTGTCCACAACTGAATGGACCTCCAAGCTCACAATGAGGTTGGAGGTCAAAAGGGTGTGGAGCCTGGAGTTAGCACAACCAGCTAACTCCACCCCCTTTTGGTGGAGTTAGCTGGTTTAGCAGACAGTTTGAGGATCCAATGGAGTTTTGTCAGAAGTGCTTTTTAATACTTTTCATTGGTTCAATATTGTTTTAACCAACACACAACAGACAGTGTTCAATAGCATTGATTTATGAAAAAAAATTAAAAGCTGAAAAATTTAGTTACGATATGCTGCTTAATATGACAAACAGCGAATATAGCAGATCTACAAGCTCATGTTTTGCGATCTGACACATTGTGAGCTTATAGATCTGTTATCTTCAGGCTTTGTCTTGACACATTTTGACTCATATAAAAAAATAAATGGCCAAATTAGAGATACTATGGTTAATGTGGTTAACATAAATGTTTAATTAAATTGTTAAATTGTGATATTAACAAACATTAATATCATAAAGTAATTTCCCAAAACCAAATGCAAGTATTTCATTCAGTCTGACCAGAACCAGTGATAAAACATATCCTGCAAAAATGAATGACCAAAAGCAGAGGCCCCCACCCCCATCCCCCCAGTAATTTGAACCCTACTGACAACCCGTAAGTATGATAAGAATCAGAAGAAGTGGAACGTTGGTCTTCACTCCTCAGGGCAAACACAGGCCCGGCCAGTAGATGCACTCGCTGACACACAGGCACACATGCATGGCAGGCATTGCATGCGAGCATACACACAACCACATGCATGCATGTTGACACAGACCACAGACGCTGTACATTCAAACAAACAGGCACACGTGCCTTGAGGCTGTGTTTTATGTGACAATCTGTAGTGTAAGCCAGGCACCTCGTGCCAAAACCTCAATGAGTCACCTTTTGGTAGAAATACATAAACAAGTGATAAATGACTCAATCCTTTGTCATCATTCACCTGGATGCCAATAAAAGTGTTAAAAGAGCTCCTGTATGTCCTACAAGGTAGCATCATCTGCACCTTCATGCCAAGTTTCACCCATCTAATTCCATGTGTTTACTGAGACAACGACAGATTGGCCCTGCCTTAAGTTATAAAAAAAGATCATAATTAAGCTTGGGGGAGAAAGAAAAAAGTAAAGTAAACCCACATGCATCCATCCCAAGTCCCGGTGATTGATAGCATCCATGTCTGGTATACTGTACTGTGTAGTGTGCTGATGAGATTTACTACGGCATAATTGATGGGTGAGCTCCTACCGTTAGGCATGGCTCAGACAGAATTTCCTCCTGACCGCATGCCTGAGGTCGCTCAGTGTGCAAACAGTGAGAGACGCCGCAGGAAAAAGGGCCCGACCGTCTTGTTTGGCGAGAGACGTCAAGGAGAGGATTTGCACTAGGTGAACCTTGGGTCCTTGGGGTAGAATTGGGGATGGAGCGGAGGTAGACAGTGTGGCGTGACGTGCGCTGAAAACAGCGGATCTACAAGCTCACAGCTTGCATATCGTCTATTTTCAGCACGCCACACCACCGTACCATAATTAACGGCGTTGAATTAAGTAACGTGCTGGGTGCAGCATGCACGGTGGACAATGGCTCCATGCAACGTGAACAAAGGCTCTTTCAGCCACTTGAATGTGTGCAGTCAGTGGGCGGCGAGATGGAGTCATAAATTAGCAGGTATACGTGAGCAGAACATAGGTGGTGGTGCCGGAGTGTCAGCTGAGAGAAAGGAGGGATGAGGAAGGGAGAGAACGAAATGGGGGGGGAATGAGGGAGGAGAAGGAGGGGACGCGTTTGCCTTCGGGGACATTCGATGACAACATCTGACAACAGACGAGGCGACGACGAGTGTGAACAAGAACCACCCCCCCGAGGGTCGAACATGCGTTCCTGCAGAGAGGTGTTCAAGTGATAAACACAAATGTAATGGAGAAAAATTAAAATAAACCTTTCCACAAAAAAAAACAGATAGCACCTCATGCACACATTCTGTACTATCACCTCCCTGGGAGAGATTAGCCACACGCTAAGTGCTAACCACTCGCTCTGTCATCCCGTCTGTTCTTCTCATTCTGTAAGTCAGGCTGATTAAGTCTATGAAGCAGGTTTTCTTGGATCAGGATGACAGCCCCTGCTCCGCAACATCCCCATTCAATTCCAGGAATACCTGCCCAGGAGATATTTCTAGCACAACGGCTGCTTCCCATTTTAGGGAAAGCGGTGGATATAGATTCTTTCCGAAAAGGTTCCCGGTCCACCGGGACCTCTCGTCAGATGACCGGTGGCCTCTAGAGGAGACCACCGGCTTCAAGTCTGACTCAATGACAAGGGGGGGGGGGGGGGGGCCGAGGCCTCCGGGGATGGGGAGGCTCGGCGGTAATCCTACAGATCAGTGGAAACGGAGTGCAGAGGGTTTTTTCCAGACCTCCGTCTGACCCCACGAGGTTGATGGGAAGCATTAAAGAGACTACTGACAGTTTCCAGGATTCCCTCACCGCAGAGTTGAACAAAGTGCGGTCTGGGGGGGGGGGGGGGACTCTTAAAGTTTACTTCATCAAATGATGGCGTCGAAAACCGGCAAAAGAAGATACAGCTAAACAAATAAAGCGAAAGCGTCTGGATGGGTTACAGCGAAAATGGAAAGGCCTGGTGGTCTGGAGTATTTGATATCGCACGGTGCACTGCTGTATACTGTATGACATATGGATGTGAGACCATCAGCGCTAATTAGACTGAGGCCGGAGCAGTCGGGATCAAAGAGCGTAGCGATCATACCGCTCCTCCAAACGAAGATTATTAAAGCCCCTCTGAGCTCTTTGAACCGCGGACAGTTCCACGTTCGGTGGGGCAGCTCAGTGGAGAGCGAGACGAACAGGACTGACATGGAAATGAGAGAACAAAAAAGGAGAGAAATAAACAAGAGACAGAGGGGAAACAGAAAAGAGTCTTCATCAAGAGTACATTTGTACTATAATGACTGGTTGTGGCTGTCCAGAAGGACAAGAATAAAGAGACGGGAAAGTAGAAACAAGGAAAGATGGAGAGAGTGAGAGAGAGAGAGAGAGAGAGAGAGAGAGAGAGAGAGAGAGAGAGAGAGAGAGAGAGAGAGAGGACAGTTGAAAAAGGAAAGAAACAGAGTTTGAGAGAGAAAAAGAAAGGAAGGAAAGGAAGAAAGAAAGAAAGAAAGGAAGGAAGGAAAGAAGGAAAGAAGGAAAGAAAGAAAGAAAGAAAGAAAGAAAGAAAGAAAGAAAGAAAGAAAGAAAGAATTAGAAAGAAAGAAAGAAAGAATTAGAAAGAAAGAAAGAGAAAACAAACAGTGTTAAAGGCTGAAGTAGTTGCCCCCGGCAGGGGAGCTGCATGGTGGGTTGGACCTCCGCAGGCTGACAGTGAGATACAGGTCAACATACAACGGTCAGGAAGGCAGGGAGACAACCAGCCAACAGGGCACCACAGCCATGGGAGAGAGGGACAGTTTACAGGGAACCACACAGCCATGGGCGAGAGGGACAGTTTACAGGGTGGACACAGTCTGCAGGAGGACACCATGCAGCCATGGGGAAAGGGAGACACTTAAGTTGAGAAAGAAAGGCTGCATGGGGATGGGCTCATAATCGAGGCTGACAGAGACAAGCAGTTCAGGAGGCACATGGGAGAGAGAGATGTGGAACCAGAGAGAGAAAGGAGAATGGGGGTCATGTCCCAGGGAGAGAGGAGTACTGTAAAACCAGCACAAGCACAGGTCACAGCCACACAACGCAGAAAGCCCCGGGAGACAGAAGAGACACTTTTACATATTCAGGTTCCAAGCACACACCTACACACACAAATGCAGACACACATACTGCACAGTACAAGAACACCCTCCTGCAAGCAGGGAGGTCACAGCCACTGAATGAAAAGACTGGATTGTATGAAGCTACTGGCAGCACTCTAAAGCACAATGTAAAAAAAAAAAAGAAGGAAAAAGTATGCCGTAGAATAACAAGGCTTCTCTGAAGCGTTATTCTCCCGGCTGCGGCACAGACTTTGAAAAAAGAAAACACCCAGAATGCATCGCACTGCGGTGGAGGAAGACAGAGGGTTTCTAGGAGGTCGGGGGGAAACCGGATCCCAGAGCTGGGGCGGTGTGTGTATGTGTGGTTTTGGCCCGGCAGGGCCTGCGGGCCGAGTCTTAACGAGGTGCCAGAGTGATCAGCTCTGCACCAGTGACACCGGTACGCCCACCCATTCTCCATATGGTCTGAACGGCACCCAACACAAACCGCCAGAGAGGCTCCAACAGAAGCATAACTGTACAAGGCCTGTCTGAGTCCATATCCACCTGGAAACCCTGACATTTCTCCCTCTTTCTGCCAAGGTCTGTCACTGGTGACTCGTGGTGAGAGCCGGGAACCTATGCAGTTCCGGAAAATGAGCACACATTTTGGAAAAGAATGGGAAATGGATACAAATGGAGATGGCCAATTCATACACTTTGACCGTGCAACCTTGAAAGAAGCACCAGCAGTAGGAAGACTGGACATGTGCGCCTTGTAGGCAGGCCAATTAAATCATGCGTTATTGTAATAATTTCCTGCATAAAAGTGTGGAAGTACAGATTTTTCAGCACAATCGAGTCATTTTCTGTCACACCTTGAAAGCCGCCTGGGGGAATCATCTAAAATGAATGAGTGCATCTTAATAGCATAAAAATAGGTGATGAAAATGGCAACTCTACCCCCTCCCTGTCACTGCTGCTTCAAATACTTGGCTTCTTCCTGTAAAACCCAGTAAAATCTGTCTGCCTATCGTTTTGACTCTCTCTCCCTCTCTCGCTCTCTGTGCTGCTTCTTTCATTATTAACATCTCCCACTTTCTTATTCTTTCTGTCTTCATCAACGCCATCTTCTCCTATTCACCGTATTTGGTTTTATTCATTATCTGCCTGAGTGACGTATTGCTCACTTATTACATGAATGAAAGCAGTGCGTATATAGAGTAACGTTTGCCATCTGGACTGGACTGGAGTGCAGCAGAGTGGGATTTTGTGATCCCCAGTGTAATCACAAACTGTTCCGAGCCGCCAGGAGTTGATGTTGCGTTTTAGATGCTTTACACAGAAGTGGTAACGTTTCAACTTCAACTTCAAAGAAGCAACGGTATCGAACCAGAAAGCAGCCATCTTCATGCACCTGTCTCCTTTATATGCAGACAGCTTTGTTAGCCATACTGACCCACTGAGAACTACTGTACAGTCAATGTGATTTTTCAGGGTCCCCTTCTTTTCTTGTTCACGCTGCTACTAAGCCAAGGAAGAAAATCCCTGAATATGTTTCACATACTGAATGTTTTATACTTTTTGATATATTTAACTTTTATATTGTATATTACACTTTTGTTTTATACTGAGTTGAGTGGAGTTGGGATTGGGCTGAAAGTTTGTCCTGGAGACGACTGGCATCCAAGTACTGTTGTCATAATACCGATGTAATAGACTGTCTTTTTTTTTTTTTTTTTTTTTTTCTTGTCTTTTTTTGGGGGGTGATCAGAATATTTAACTCCAATTAATTTCTTGAAAAGAAACCCAGCTTTGTTCCTGTAAATGTTGAGTGCAGTGCTCTGTGCTGTAGCCTAGCTGCAGGATGGCTCAGCTGTGTTTTGACAGGGCAGAGAGTGCATGCCCCCATGAATCTGAACCTCTGAACCTCTCTCTGACATCACGCACAATTGACTCTGAAAGGAACAGGGGGGACGAGAACAGAGCTGCCAGGGATTATTTAAACAAACCTCCTCAGGACTGTGTGAGACGTTCATTACAGAGAGATCAGGAGATTAGGCTTTCATTAGAGGGATCAACGCTGGGAGTCTGTCCTAACAAAACTGGAAACTCCCCACATCGTAACTGTAGTGGATGTCTGCTGCCTGTGGACATTCACTGTGGCAATGCATTATGTAAAAGAGTGTGCAGAACGGTCTGTATCCTTTCGCACATTTCAAGAATATTAAGTTTGATGGCTCACATGCTACGCATGTGTGGCCCAAGTTTGCAAAGGTGCCCAGGAGATGCAATAGCTTCACCCGCCAACAGATGGCAGTGTCCTGTCTGTGATAGTGCCAGTGAGCGAGAGAGGCAGCGGGAGCAGCATGATTGGAGACCCCTGGAAGAGGGGAGGCAGTTGTAATAATGATGCAGCTAACCTTGGAAGACAACATCTAGCGCGTAAATGATCCGCTAACAGCGGGAGGTAATGGTGGGGCTGGGGCTGTGCTCTGTCCCAACACATCGGGTGATTAAACATCCCCATTTTGCTTACATTCACATTTGCAGGCACTTAGCGAACACTCGTATATCTGGATTGATGTGCAATACACGCAGTGGGATAATTATGCCTAAAATTCCTACGTCACCAAAACTGCGAGTAAAGAATTGAGTAAAACGGCCATTAATGCTTATGAGTACAATAAGTGAATATTTAAGCGATCAGTGGAATAAGTCTTCTTTATGATCATAATTACCACCATTCACTCTCCATCCCATTACACTAACGAGCAGAGAAATGTGAAATGTCTTTATCAAAGCAAGGAATAAGGAATACGTCCTTATTGCATGTGTTGGAGGGATTTACGTGGATGCATCCACACAGTGTTCATTTAAAACTGCACGAGTGCCACACTATGAGCTTGTAGATCTGCTATTTTAGAAAAACACAATACATATAATTTAACACATGAAAAAGTTTGAGCACCACTGATATTGTAGCAACACAAGTGTTTCATAAAACTGTTAGGATTCAGAAGACATTTGTAGAATCGTATCTCAGGTCTTAATGGCTTAATAAGTTGACAAATGTACCCCTGATTTTAATGTGTACTTGCATGTGTCTGTATCTGTGCTGCAGACCGGGCCGGCTTACCCTTCCGAGTCTCCACTCTTATTTACGGTGCTGATCGACTGACCCATTTTGGTCCAGGGGGGCTGAATCAATCACACTGCCCCGCCCGAGCTGGGCGTTCCACATGCAGGAAGTAACGCTCCTCGCACGACACACTTTGGTAGAACTGCCGCCGTTTGTCAAAGCCTTCTGCCCAAATATGTGGGAACAACACCACCACGGTGGAGGAGAACACGTGAACAGAATGGGGAGATGGTGGAGGAGTGATAAGCCTGATTTATATTGTGATGTGCACACGAAAAATAGCAGATCTACAAGCTCACAATGCGCTGTGAAGCTACAGAGGTCGGGGTCGGGCGGAGGCTGGAGAGACAAGACAAGAGAAGGAAAATGAAAAGGAGGGCAGGACCGAAAGAAAATGAACGAGAGAAAAGTGAGAGAGATGAAGGTTGAGGAGAGGTGAAGGAGAAATAAGACAGGGGGGGAACGGGAGAACGGAGAGGAGGAAATGGGAGCAGTAGAGAGAAGGAGAGAGAGAAAGAAAGAGGGAAGGGAAGAGAAGAGAGGAGAGGAGGAGGAGGCCGACTCAGACTGGGAGTACCA
>NC_137625.1:11893701-11896201 GCF_963280865.1 Gymnoscopelus braueri
AAATGAACATTATTACCTTCAGTTGGGCTTAACAGTCAAAATAGCTGCTGTGAAAAGGGTCCATTTGCAATATTTTCAAATGTTTCTGATTAATACCTTCCCAAAAGATCTCGATATTGCAACAGTAATGCAGCACGTTGCCCCATGAACATGCATGATGCCTCCACGTGGTTATCAAGGCCTCCTGTGAACAAACACATTGCAGGCGGTGTACAATTTTAAAAAGGGAGGCAGAATGCTGCTGTATCAGTTGTGTTCCGATGTTCAAAGCATCTATTATTCAGCTTCACTCTCTTGCTCTGATTGTGGTCCGATGAAATAAGAGACTGTCTCTAATAAAAGCCTGGTCATTATGGTTGGTGAAACAAATAAACGCCTGGGCTGCTTTTAGAAGGCTTAGCGTGTATAATACCCACAACTAAATAAACATGTGGCTGGAAACACTGGGTTAGCAAATATTCGTCATTTGTCCTCGACTGTGAATACGTCTCTGGTGCTGCACTTTGAATAGATGTTAATTACAACGTATCAATCAATTAGAGATGCACAGTAAAGGGTTTGTGAATATTCTTATTTTGACCTGGGCTCTACAAACAACATTTCTTGTGATATTGCTACAGCATTTTCTAAGCACATTTCGGCTCTGGTAGTTCAGTTGGACTTCAAAAGCGATACGCTAGCAAATCTGGGTAAGAAAATCAGCATATCATACTGTATAACAGCTAATTAAGCCTCTCTGATTACTTATGCAAGATACAATCCGATTTTCTTACCAGATTCTCACACAGGATTCTGTTATGGAAGCTGAAAAGGCAGCTTTAGCATGACAGTTTCAGAGTTGAATAATGAATCAAAGTGATTTTTTTATTCCCAATGCGTATCAGGCAACATTCAATTACTGCAGGTGTAATTGGGATTTACGTAACGACCGCACATCAGATCAAACTCACATCGCGGCTGTCTGAGACCTAATAGAATTCGATACACTGAAGACTTTGGTCATTAAAGAGGAGCTTTGTGTTAATCTACTGTAGAATCCTATACTGTATAGCCCTGGACAGACCCCCGAGTCCATTAACCACTGTAATATATCTATGCTCTGGTGGGTGACTTTCAAAGGGCTCGCTAAACAGAAAACTTATGTAAGGTCACATCATGTGATTTAACCTGGAGTGGGGAAACCAACTCCTTTGGGACGCCAACTTAAATCCTACCCTCGGTATGTCAGCTTTGGGAAAAGGACGGGGAAGAAAAAACTGGGTTCAATGGGTCACCAATAGAGAGCTCCATTATCTGAGCCTAGTTTGCCAGCGAGACGGAAAAATGAGGAATGACTGATCATTTTACACGGCAGTCCCGAGGAGGAGGTCGGGGGGTGTACGGAGTGCGGGGGTTAGGGGGAGCACATGGCAGGAAACGCCCGACCACAGACCTGTCCTCTCCCTGATTTATCCCCCTCTCCTTTCTGCAGAGCTATTAAGGGTAAGACAATATTTTCATATTGTTTTATTAAACACCATGTGGGCTTATTTATGACCCATGTCCCCAGACAGTCATAGCATACCTACTGTACAGCGGTGGCCATTTGCACAGACCCTAGCTGGACTGAAAAGACCTATTGAAGCGCCATTAGAGAGAGGAAAAAGGGATGAAATGTAGACCTGCCAGAGAGAGTGTACCCCCCACAAAGTTATATGGCGTGCGCGTGTGTGTGTGTGTGTGTGTGTGTGTGTGTGTGTGTGTGTGTGTGTGTGTGTGTGTGTGTGTGTGTGTGTGTGTGTGTGTGTGTGTGTGTTTATCAAATCTTAGCAATGTATGGCATACTTGCCTTTCCATGACTATCACGTTTATCATATACTCCTATGCATATGTGTTCATATGCAATGCACATGCGTGCCAACCTTGCGTGCCTACCTGGATACTGTATGCTATGTTTGTCCATGCAGACTGTACCTGTAGGTTGTATACTAGGATCCTAACATCTCCCAACCTCTACAGAACAGTTTCCCTAGCAGAGTGCCAGCAGCTCGGCACGGCGTTCTTAACGTAAACCATGCGTGTCTACTGTACATCAATCATACACTTTGAATTTGTACAGCTGCTTCTGGACAAACACACATGGACATAAATTGATTGTGCATCGTGACGCACCATGGCAAGGTGAAACGCGCGGTGAGCATTGTGGGCTACAGGCCTCTTTGGGTGCAAATTGAATTCTGGAAGCCAGGACGCTAATGAGTAAGCATCAAACAGCATGCTACATGCGTGTAAAGGTCTCTTTAATGATGCTCTCCAACTTCAAAAGACACCCGAAGGCAGCCTGTCCCAGCTAATGTCTTAAATATGTGTCAATCAGCAACCAGGTGTTTACTGTTGGTTTAAACAGGATATTTAAGCAAAAAAATAAATAATACAAATTAATTTGTATGTGATTAACCCAACACACATGAAAGCAGCCTCATGGTGTCTGATGAATTGAAAAGTGTGTGTGTGTGTGTGT
>NC_137625.1:12501201-12791201 GCF_963280865.1 Gymnoscopelus braueri
AGCCTGTTCTTCACATTGCTGTACCAGGAAACGCAGCAGCTGTACTTGTCATCTTCTGTTTCCATTCATTTTAAGCAGCACTTGAAACACAAAATGCCATCAGCACTCCAGTACAGCAAAGCAGTCAAGAGCCGCTTCAAAAGCTTTTCTCACCAAACACGTCTGTCTCTCCAGTCTCCAGGGTCTCCAGAACCTGCTCAAAGGAAGAGTTCATTTAGGGTGCTTTCACACTATGGTCCCGGGTGCGCACCCCGGACCACATGGCAGATGTTGTGGTAGTGTGAACGTAGCGAACCGTTCCCCGTAACGCATCACCGTACCGTACCCGAAACCACCTTGGGAGGTAGTCTCGGGTCCGATTGCTGCGGAGTCGGGAACGGAACGCGGCAGTGTGAATCCATCCGTACCAAGAGAAGGAAGTGGACTGCTAATCATATATCATTTATACATTTTTTATAATGACGCATTATTTTAGCTGGGTTATACCTTCTCATAGTTCTACTTGAATGTTGACAAGAAATAATAATCCCGCTAGTGTTTGAGTAGCGCGAGCCGTGAAAAATAATAAACAAAAAACACATGTGTGGCGAACTTATTTATAAGGATAAATACACCAAGGATTAGTCGTGACGTCATACCAAGGATGCGTCCGTGACGCCAATATCATATTAACAGACAACGTTACATTTCGAGGTTTCAAAGACCAGTGCACACACTGCTTTGGTTGTGTATTGTTGATCTGTTGTTATTATAACTCAAGACAACGTCAGGAACACAGTCAAACTTTATTATTCACTCTAGAGTGACTTTTCTTCTGTGAATGACATTCTACCTCCCAAAGCCCCATAGTCCACAGCGCCCCCATGAGGCACATATTTACCATTACTGTTAAATGAAATGGTCTCGAGTCTTGGCCAGTGTGAATGCTGGCCAGCCAAGCGTACTCGGAAACGGTTTGATTCAAACGGATCCAGTGTGAAGCCGCCCTTACTCACACAGGCCTTAATAACCACTTAAACCGTCTAGGCTTAGTGAAAAGGACCTGAGTTGCAACTTGGACCGTTTTCTTGGCCAAAAATAGCCGATTGCGACGCATTGTGAACTTGTATCGGTTATTTTTGTCGAATGTTCCCCCCCAGAATATGGATGCTGGGGTTCAAGTTCAAGTGTCCTGTCCTCAAGTATTGGTGAGGACCGCTGAACAGTGGTGGAAAGTAACTTCTGTCATTAACTCAAGTACTCTACAGCGTTGGTTCTCAAAGTGGGGTCCGGGGACCCCCAGGGGTCCTTGGGGGGGTACCAGGGGGTCCCCAGCAAAATGTGTTAATATAGCGTCACAATCATTTTAACCACTTTAACCTTTTATACTTTGGCTATTCAAAAATAGCAGATCTACAATCTGCTATTTTTGAAAAATCGTGAAAATTTGTGCAAACCTTTGAATATATATATTTTTAAAGCGAACATTTGTAACTCAAATCTTTGCTTCTGGGGGTCCCTGGAACACAATATTTTGAGATGGGGGTCCGCGGCCAGATACATATCATTTTGGGGGTCCTTGACATGAAAAAGTTTGAGAACCACTGCTCTACAGAAGTACGATTTTGAGGTACTTTTACCTTAATTAACATGTTTTGATTTAGTTTAGTTACTAGCTACTTTGCATTTTTAGCAACTTAAACCCCATTTTGTACTTCGGCTGTTAGAAAATATCCGATCTACAAGGGTACAACGCGTCGCATTGTGGCGCGTTGTGAGCAATTCTTCTATTTTCCTTTAAAAAAAAAGAAACATTTTGAAACAGAAAAAAGTATGAAACAAGCCATTCATATGGGTACTTTTACTTTCGGCACTGTAATTATATTTTGATGCCGATACTTTTGTACTTTTACTCACGTAAAACGTTGAATACGTGTCTTTTACTCCTATATGTCTGCATTGTGGTTTTGCTACTTTTTACTCTGTACTTATTCCACCACTGGAGAAGCCACGTCTTGCTGTGTAGGTTGGAGAGTGTCATTACAGCAGTCACAGTCATCTCATCTCTCCTTTAGCTCCCCCTGAGCTAGAGTAATGCCGTTTTTACAGCACTTGTGTGCTCACAACTCGGCACACGCTGCTACGACGTCCTTGTGCATTTCAATGGGGGGCTCGATGTCAAACAAATGAGTGTGAGTCAGAGCGCTTTGCGTGGCTTTGGAGTATGCACCTGAAACAAAGCCAGGAAGCGGCTCCCCCACTCTATTTCCTGACTCACTCTGCCCTCGCCAACTATACGCCAATCTCATTACATGGCACTTATCGGGATTTAAATGCCATGCTGTTGTCGAACATAAATATACTGTAGTACTTGTCAGCAGTGGTGGAAAGCTAACTAAGTACATTTACTCAAATACTGCACTTAAGTAGCCTACAATTTTGAGGTACTTATACTTTGAGTATTTCCGTTCTTTAATCCTTTGTAGGCTACTCCTTGAAGATTGGCTATTTTCAAAAAGGTATAAAAGAAAAAGAAAACTGAAATGAGACATTCATAATCAAAACTCTAACTAAACCTATTTTGATGCCAATGCTTTTGTACTTTCACTCAAGTGAAATTGTCAATACTAGGCCTTTCACTTGTAACAGAGTATTTCTATTTTGTAGTATTGCTACTTATATACTTAAGTAACAAACCTGAGCACTTCTTCCACCAATGCGTGTCAAGGACAGGGCGATATCTATGTGATCATGAGTGGCAGTCATCACATCATGTAATACTGTGTCGGTATCGATCGGCCTCCGCAGCCTTGTGACAGTGATGTGTGACACAGTGTCACGTTGACAGCACAGCAGTGCTGCCGTCAGGGGGGCTCCACCAGTGGTGTAAAGTAACTAAGTACATTTACTCAAGTACTGTACTTACAGTAAGTACAATTTTTAGGTATTTTTACTTTAATGGAGTATTTCCAGTTTTCAGTACTTTTACTTCTACTCCACTACATCTCAGAGGCAAATATTTTACTCCACTACAATTATTTGAAAACTTTAGTTACTAGTTACTTTGTAGATTTGGATTATTATTAAAAAACATACATTAACCACTTCAGCCCTATATACATTTAGAACATTTGAAAATAGCCGATCTACAAGCTCACACGCATTGTGAGCTTGTAGATTTGCTATTTTCAAAAGATTGTTATACATTTGAAAACTTGAAATGGGACATTCTGCATAATGAGTACTTTTACTTTTGGTGCTTTAAAGGAGGAGTTCAATTACACAACCCATGAAGCCTTGATTTCATGGATTTATTTTTGTTTATGTGGCATTCCTAAGACAATAATTTGATGACCGTGTGTATTTCCGGTAGGAGACACAAATAATCTACTTTGTGTCTCCTACCGGATACATTAGCCGGTAGGAGACGGGAATCAAATTATTAGCTTAGGAATGCGACAAAAACTAAAAAGAATCCATGGATTCAAGGCTTCATAGGGTGTGCAATTGATAGAAAATAAGTAATTTTTTGGGTGAACTCCTCCTTTAAGTACATTTTGATGCCAATACCTTTGTACTTTTACTCAAGTACATTTTGAATTCCGGACTTTTACTTGTAACAGAGTATTTCTATATTGCAGTATTGATACTTTTACTTAAGTAAAACAAATGTAATACTTTTTCCACCACTGGGCTCCAGGGGCTACACTGACACACTGTACAGTAGCATCCTCAAATTAAACATGTACAGTAATAGGCCAGTGGTTCCCAACCTTGTCTAGATCAGGGCCCACTTTGAAAATCTGGAAAGTGTTTTGAGGCCGACCTATGAGTGGGCCATGTGCATTTTCAGAGCGTGTTTATTTTATTTTTTTATCCCGCGATTTTTGTAACCCATTTTTTTTCACCCGGTGCCAATTTCCTAAGTGATCCTGGGCGCTACACCAGCCCTACACCAGCCCTACACCAGCACTACACCAGCACTACACCAGTCCCCCACAGCCTAGGGAGGCCAGGGCCGAGCTCATGCTTCCTTCAATGCGTGAGAGCCAACTGACCTTCTTGTCACCTGACAGGGGAGAGTTTCCCCGGTTGGACGTAGCGCGTGGAAGGAACACGTTATTCCAACCAGTTCCCTTCCCCTCCATCAGGCGCCCCGGCTGTCATGGGGGAGGCGGTATAGCGACCAGGATTACTAAATGTTTTTGTGAGGGTATTACCTACCCTAGGAGACACGGGGATAACATGCAAACTCCACACAGAGTAGGCCCTTTCACCAACCCCACCTAGGGTATGGGCACTGATGACGTGGAGGAGAAGACACGCCCCGAGCGCCCACAGCGTCCCCGGCGGGAATCGAACCCAGGACCTTCTAGCTGTGAGGCGACAGCACTACCGACTGCGCCACCGTGCCCAGAGAGCGTGTTTATTTTCATGATCAATCAATCGGATCGTGTTGCGGCTCTTGGGTCAATGGAACCAGCGTACTATACTTAATGAGTTCCTATATTATCGGTATCACGTACAGTACAAAAACTGGCGTCTTTTTCATATATTTGGGGGCCCACTTGCAATACCCTCACGGTCCACCAGTGGGCCCTGGCCCACAGGTTGGGAATCGCCGGTATAGGGTACCATGAAATGCTCACTTTGTGTGTCTGTATGTTTTCATTGTGTGCTTTAGTAGCGTGGTTGAGCCCTGTGCACACACGCACACACACACACATGTTAATGTCCTGGAATGTCTTTGCAGTACTGTGCAGATTTTGATTCTGATGCGATATTCATCATCGTGAGTTTTGGATTTTGACTCTCCAGATGCTGGCACCAGACAGCATCTGGGAGGGTGTTGATAGTCAGGTGGAGTGGGTGGGGTGACTGGTTGGTTTGGGTTGGCGGTGGGGGGGGGGGAGATTTCTCTCTCTCTCCAGCACACCCCCAGCCCCAGCTGTTTACATCTCCTCGGCACGTCTGCGCGGCTTGTTTCCATGGCTACCGGAGTAAAGATAGTTGGGACGTCTCAGAGATACAGTGCAGAGTGATGCTGATTACCGAACGTGCGCTGAAGAATGAACAGGCAGCACATACATGGGGTTGGGGGAGCGATACGGATGACTTATCAGTGTGTCTTACACCATCATCATATATTTAAGAGCAGGGTAAATACAGGTTTTATGTACAACTAGAGGTTCGGCCCGCTACGTGGCCCTCACGCCTACGCTATGCCGATCCGACCTATATATGTTTGAATCATAGTGTCGGGATCTCCATATATGCATATGGATATATCGGGTTTGTTTATGGTTATGTCTGAGTCATAGTGACATGCCTATATGTGGGCGCATGGGCTTTGTTTATGGTTATGTCTGAGTCATAGTGACATGCCTATATGAGGGCGTATGGGGTTTGGTTATGTCTGAGTCATAGTCGAATGCCTAAATATATGGGCGTATCGGGTCTGTATGGAGTTTGTTTATGGTTATGTTTGAGTTAGAGTGACGTCAGAGAGACAATTTTAATATAGGATACAAAGCCAGAGTTATACCGCGACACGCTGGGAGCAATTTCCGGCAATTTCATACAACAGAGCACGAATTAGGCATAAAAGGGGCTGTTGTGGGTTGTGTGAAATGAAGGCTGGTTGGCGATATAATAGCCTATGTGGAAGATCTTTGATTATTGCTCATTGTATGTTCAGCCTGGTATAGGAGAGAAACACAGCAGCACATCACGCACCATCACTGTCATACTGTGTATAAAGTAAAGAAAGCAGCAGTCGGTTAAAAGATAAATAGTTTATGTGATTCTGTCACATAGCATTTGCTTCAACTCTATACACATTTTTCTAAACGTGTTATACAGTCTCTTTTTTTCATTATTTTCTTTACAATTTGACATTGTTTTTTTTTTCTTTCGTTTTTTTTCAGCATGCACTTTTAGAAAGCCAACAAAAGGCTCCACAAACACAGACTTCAAACTAGAATCTTCCTCACAGTAATAAAACATACAAAACATGGAGTTGGATCAAAAGGCCGACAGAATGAAGACAGGACGGAGAAGCACAGCATTGGACTACGGTACCATGACTTTTACAAAGGACCCAAGCAGAATACTCTACAATAAGACACATCAATACGTGTTCTGGACCCCCCTCCCCCTCCCCCTCCCCCCAAAACACCTTGTCAAATTACATTGTCCTATAAATCGTTACTGTCGGGCAGAAACCTCCTATATCCATATTTTAACTTTTTAACGTTTTTTTCCCGTAAATTAACGCCCTACCTGATCATACTACAGTGTCATACAAAAGCATCAACAGTAGCAGATCCGTAAGAGCTTATAGATCTGAAACCTTTGATGCTTTTGAATTTGAATCCTGCAAAATAGCCGTTTTGGACATAATATGAGGTTTCCCACCTGACAGTGACAAAATAAACAATGACTGGTACCCCTTGGTTGATTCAAAGGGTAATGCCGTCATTTCTACTTCGGCATACGAGTGTGTCGCAAGCTTTAAAATCAGATCAGATCTACAAGCTCGCGACGCAGTCACATCCGCAACGCGTAGTGTGCTTGTAGATCGGCTATCTTCGATGCGCCACGCCACCGCACGACGAAGCATAAATCGGGCTTCAGAGCAGCATGTGTACTATTGGAGAGAGGGAGGGTTGCGTGGGTGCAGATCGATACTTGGCAGCCAGCCAACCACGGGTCATACTAGGCGCAGATCGCAACCCAACCTCCTTGTACCGTGCCAACCCCCAGCCGTCTCGCCTCAGAAGATCATTACACGGCTATCTCGACTACCTGTTTCTTCTAATCGTTGAAATCACAGTGTGGATCGGTGCAGTTTTTTTTGTTTTCTTGTGTTGCTTAATCTGCTTATTGCAAATCTGATCTGAACGGTTGGGTGTTATGGCAGTGGTTCTCAAACTTTTAAATTCCCCATAGCTTCGAGAGTGTACAAATGGAACCAAATGGACCCTCACGGGTCCATTTGGTTCCATTTGTACACTCTCGGAGTTACAGACCTGTAAGGGGCCATTCGGAATCCCCTCAAAGAACCCTGAAGGTGTGTTGGACCACTGGTGCATGTGATTGCTACCGTGTTCGGGGCTTCTGTCTCAGATATATGTGCTATAGAACTGTCTCGAAGAGAGACAGTATACATTACGCTTGTCCCTGGCGTCCACCGGTTTGCCCCTTGCTGCATGTTGCAGGTCTTACCCTGGGAGTTTGAAGTATACAAACATTTAAAAACACACACCAGAGCAATTAATCCACTGAAGGTTCCTACGGGAAACGAAAGCAATGATGACCATTATGTCACATTTATTCAGCTTTAGTCACATTAGTCTCTCTATACCGTATATACTTGTATGTAGATTTTCATATTGGAATACACTCCATTTTTAGAACACAAAGTGCCTCAACTGATACATCTTAATACACTTATTGCGAGGAGGGATACCACAGCAAGAAGAAGTGATTGACATGTGTGTCACGGCGCCACTTTAGCGACCGACAACCTTGTTACCGGAACTCGCCCAGGACAGATGAGTGCACCGAGCCTCTAGGGCTGTATGTACCGTTTGATCTGCTTATTTACAAGTACAACATCTATTCAGAAGCCTCTTTGAACGACGCGTCTGTTTTTCATTCCTCTCTCTTTAGTTTTTTTTTACCCCCACGGGTGGCAGTTCCAAGTTCAGCTCAAGTCCAATATAGGAGAAAAAACTAATCCGGGAAAAGGCAAATGCTTATCAAAGTCCACCGATTCCCCAGAATTGCCTTTGATCAATGAGTTTGTCTCGCGAAGTGGGAGGCTGTCAGTCTGCTTGATTAGTGTGTCCGTAACCCCCGGTCGTTGTAATGTCCTGTGGGTCCCCAAGCCCCAGAGTGGCGTTAGATCTCCAGACGGGGTCCACACACTTCAATAACTCCTCGTGCTGATGACACGTCTTATTCCACCATCATTCAACATGAAAATGAATTGTCAGGACAAAAATATAAACGGGGTCACATCTCTACATATCAGAAATGCATCATCTGTTTCTGCTGAATGTCGTTCTTTAAGAAACTAACATGCAATGTAGGGCAGTGGTTCTCAACCTGTGGGGCAGGACCAGGGGGGTCCCCAAATGATTTTTGGGGGGTCCCCAGATGATTAGCTTAATGTGCAATATTGTTTTCTCACTCAACAGTAAACAAACCAACATACAGTATAAGTGTATACAGGGTATCTGCACATTTCTAAAGTGACAATTTAAAGACTTTTATGACCTTTTTAATATTGGAAAAAAAAGAAGAAAAAAGTAAGACCATTACTCGGTCAAAAGTAATCATCAAACTATACTATAGAAATGGTCAAACATTGGCCAAATTGTGAAATATTACCTGAGAAAGAGGCAAAAACTGTGAAAATAGCTGATCTACAAGATCACAACGCCTCCCAATGCAACTCAACTACTACAATCCCAAGTGCTTGTCAGGGTGGGGGGTCCCCAGTTCACGTAGGATTATTTTGGGGGGTCGCGGCCTGAAAAGGTTGAGAACCACTGATGTAGAGTACTGTGAATATGCACAGGAACTGTGTATTCTCATAAGCTCTATTACAGTTAAAATAATATAAACAGGAATAAAGTACAAATCTTACAATTCTATGGCATTCTTTGAATGTATATTTGTCATTTAATGCTCTATCGTATATTACAATGGCCCAGTGAGGGGGTTATTCAATAAGTTGGTATGCAGACACACAGTAGAGAAACGTTAGTCTGAATGCTTCCTTTAATTGGTCTACTTTTTGTCAAGCTACAGTATATGTGTAAAGATGCATCGACTGTGCAGCTAGTTGCTAAGCAACGTTCTGCTACTGGTATGTAGAGATGGGTGAGGCACATTGTTGAATGGCAACATCTGCTATCCTACACCTGTTGGTGCAACAAAATGCCTTTATGTGTGAGCAATACAAATTCTCATAAGCCACGAATGGCTGTAACTAAAACTAACAAAACACAAGGCCAGGTCAGTTTTTCATGGGGATTCTACTTGAGATTCTACTCAGAGAGAATCACTGAGAATGAATGGGAGGATAAAGTGGTGTAGGATTATTGGATTTGTATTGGATTGTGCAATAGCATAGAGAAATATCTGCGTTAAATTCATTAGACTGCTGCCTTAGTATACAGTGCCTTTGCCTCATAAAAAAAAAATTGAATTACCCCCTTTTTTGCACACACACACACACACACACACACACACACACACACACACACACACACACACACACACACACACACACACACACACCAAAACCAAGGTTTGTGCACTTCGCACCGAACATGCCCAGCATTATGAAGGAATGTTACCTTTTTCACCATGGCGGTGCTTTCCCTCGAGCCATTAAGTCAGAACGCTGCTCTCTGCTTGTGTGAAACCAGTAAAGACAACCTCTTTGCAGTTATCTGTGAGTGAACAACCAGAGACACTTAAGCACTCTGCAACATGGCGACAGTTCACCTTCACCAAAGGAAATCACAAAAGGGGGTTTAGGTTAATTGAAAACAGCAGCAGCAGACAAACATCCCACATGCAGAGAGAATTCAAAAACCCTGTTGGCGTTCTCTGCTTCCTAGCTGTTAATGTTCATCTCTCTCTGTGGATGTTAGGCAAAGCCGACGGAACGATGCAGACACAATACAAGAGTGCCCCCACCCCACCCCGCCGTAATCCCAACACATTTTCCTCATCCACTTGCTCACTCACTGCCTGCCTCTTTCTTCGCTGGCAGGCAAGATGATGCCACAGGGTGATCCATGCAAACATGAGCAGGCCCAGCGGCAATGAGAGAGTGACCGTCGGGAAGACATGCTTTTCAAAACTCTTAAAGGTATCATGACATTCATTTTCACTTTTTTTATTTTCAATGTTTTATTTGGGGTTTTATGACCTCAATTACACCCCAAAAAACTGAACTTAGAACATTCAGTGGATTTTCTGTGGTCTGGGGTTTTCTGAATAATTAGGCTGAAAAGTAATCTGAGCTTGGCCCTTCGACAGTGAGGTCACAGTCGATTAATCCCGCCCACTCTCCTCCTCGCCCCTCCCCTCCCCTATCCTTTCCTTTGGGTGGGGGCGGAGCAGAGGCGATGATTGACAGGCAAAATCCCTCACCAGCGACACCTGCAGGCAAAGATTTCTTTTTTCATTGCAGTTGAAAAGGCTTTAGAAATGTGAGAGAAAAACACCTGCCATGGATCACTGGAATGGAATTTTCACTTAAAACTTTTTGTACACTTTTGAAGGACCAGGACAAAGACTTTGAATGTGGTGTAAAAGTGAATGTCATTAAACCTTTAAACCCTCCCGCCCCCCCGCCACACCCGCCGTGAACAAAACCAGCAATTGAAGAAGGGAAAATGACACAAAAATCTAATTAACTTCATCTCATGTATTATTGCTAATTTTTTTGGAAGCACTTATTTATTATTGTATCTAAATACAGAAACATCTAATATCCCTGATTATCAAGATGCCTTTTTATTTCGCGTTATGGCTGCTACTTTAGAACCCACTGGTCCTCATTTATTGCAATTTTCTTGAACTAAAGGAAACTCCAAAGTGACAGAGGAGGACTGACCAGATATAATAGGATGCTGTGCTAGCTAAGTACATCTACCTTCAAGGAAGGGAGTACGACTTGTGGCCATAATTCACTAACATTAGATTTAGAGCTAGCCTATTATCCACAATTCACAATATCTACAGCATTGTTCCACTATAAATATCAAGGGGGGTAGTATTTAGGCTTGGCTGGTTGAGACGGGGCCTAAATGGACCAGAAGCAGACCTCTCACAGGATCGAGGGTATTGGGGAACGGGAGTGCCTCAGTGGACAAGGAGAGCCGTAGGGCGATGTCACAGGAGACCATCTCAGAGTATTACCAGCCATGCCAGTCACGCCCGCAATGTTGTTTAAACTCCGGTATTTCTGATAGCCTTCACATGGTGAGCGACAGAGAGGTGGTGGTGGAGGTGCAGGAACAGTACATGAACACACACAGGCAGGCAGGCAGGTAGACAGGCAGGCAGGCAGACAGACAGGCAGACAGGCAAGCAGGCAGACAGACAGGCAGACAGGCAGGCAGGCAGGCAGGCAGGCAGGCACACGGTCAACGTTCCAAGTCCAAGCCAGCCAAGTCATCCAAGACAGGACAGGAGACAGGAGTGAGACAAAACAGTAACATACTCTGTGTGTGTGTGCGTGCGTGCGTGCGCACGGACCTGATGGTTTGATTTAAATAATGTCTTAATTGTACATGAGAAACTGATTCATAATATTGAAACATTGTTAGAAGTGGTCACGAATATTTTTTTTTATTGTGATCATTTCAAGTGAATTGAATTATAGTTAAATTAAACTACTCTTCATTTGCCTGGGGAACCCCTTTAAGAATATATCAAATAAATGACAGAAGAGTAAAACATGCAAATAAGGGAACTTGCAATGTTGTTTAATCCCATGAACCATAGAGTTTGTATTCTGGGCATGTCATAATAGGCAAACATTTGGTGGAAATAGCCAATCGACAAGCTCACAATGCATCACTTTGCAACGCGTTGTGAGCTTGTAGATTGGCTATTTTCTGCAAAAAAAGACATTTGGTGTAGAGAGTAAAAAATTAGGGGGCAAAGGATAGAGCCCTGGGGGATGCCGGTCAACAGTATAGGGTTTAAATTAAGTGGTTAAGCTGTGGGTTTTCACAGCATTCAAATGAGGAGAGACAGGTAGGAGGAGGTTGTTGTGCATTCTAGCACAGATTAGATTTTGTACTGAATGTTGTATTGTGATGTTAATGATTATGACTGAAAGTATCCTTCCCATTAAGACCTGGAACGCATTTGTGTCACTTTTAGATTTCTTTAGGCTATTCAAAAATAGCAGATATACAAGCTCATAGCGCGGCACAGAGTGCCGCGCTATGAGCTTGTAGATCTGCTATTTTTGAAAAATCTTGAATTTTTTTTTAAAGAATCGCCTCAGGTCTTAAAGGGTTAATACTTAGTGCTACTAGCACTTACATTGTAGCCAGTGTAACAACTTAGTTCTCTAAATAATAAACGAATGCACTTAGACAAATTTGCATTGGTCCATTTCCAGATAATTTCCGTGTGCGCAGTAACAAGCAAGCGAGCCAAAAGCGGCCAGATCATTAGCAGAGCATGCCAATCAGCCGACGTAAACACAGATGAGAGCTAATGGAAAACGTGACCTCATTACCATACTGGATACAGCGCCATTTGTCGCACCGAAGAGGAAGGGTGTAAATTAAGCCGGCGTGGATTCAAAACCGTCCGTGCGGGCGGATCAAAGGGCAGCTCGGGCCCCGTGCCAACAGGTAGCAGGCAGGCAGGCAGTCGAACGGACCCCATGTTTAATGCATGAGCCAATCAACGCGGCGGCGCCTGCCACCACCGACTGAGATAGCGGAGACGGAGACCAAGCTGGATGCCTGCCCACGCCGAAATAAACACTGCTGGCTCGGAGCCCTTACTGTGAGAGAGGGCCTGCTTTGTTTTATGAACTCCATAGAATCTGAGCAGCACTTTGTCATACCCTGGCAGATTATCCTGAGTCTGAGACGGCCGCAATGCCATGCTCATCGGCAAGCGGGGGAATATGACTTACTGTACACTATTGGAGCCCCCCCTTACCTCGGACAAAAGCAGTGGTGGAAAGTAACTAAGTACATTTACTTAAGTACAATTTTGAGGTATTTGTACTTCCAATTTAGTATTTCCAATTTCCAATACTTTTACTTCTACTCCACTACATCTCAGAGGCAAATATTGTACTTTTACTCCACTACAATTATTTGAAAACTTTATTTACTAGTTACTTTTCAGATATAAATTATTATATTATAAAACATACATTAACCACTTTAGCCCTATTTTATACCTAGGCTATTTGAAAATAGCCGATCTACAAGCTCACAACGCGTCGCATCGCGTTGTGAGCTTGTAGATCTGCTATTTTCAAACATTTAGTACTTTTACTTTTGGTACTTTAAATACATTTTAATACCAATACCTTTGTACTTTTACTCAAGTACATTTTGAATTCCGGACTTTTACTTGTAACGGAGTACTTCTACAGTGCAGTATTGATACTTTTACTTAAGTAAAACATTTGAGTACTTTTTCCACCACTGGACAAAAGCTGAGACCCCCCCCCCCACACACACGTGCATGCACGCACACATGCATGATGCACGCACACATGCATGATGCACGCACACACGCACACGCTATAAACGCGATGCGACTCATTGTGAGTTTGTAGATCAAACAGACCAGGCTGGACCCCAGGTTGGGAAACACTGCACTAGATGAGCCTGACGCAGTGCTGCCAAGTCTGCTTATTATTAAGCAACTTTAGGCTTGTTCTTCTGTAAAGTTGCTTTTTTGGGCTTGTTTCTAAAGTGTATACTGTAGTTGCTTATTTGGGCTTGCTTGTTTAAACCAGTTGTTCATGTCAAGGCCACCAAATTAATATATTGTCCGCGGACCCCCATCTGAAAATATTTTGTACCAGAGACCCCCATTCAGGATTTCTAGATTTAAAATGTTTCAAACATATTCCAAATAGTTCACATTTTGTTTCACAGTTGGCTATTTTTAACTCATTGACTGCCAGAGTTTATTCCTAATGTACTCACCCCTGTGCCAGCGATTTGCGTGTTTTTTTATTTTGTAATTTTTCATTCAAATAAATTGTCTGAGTGCTGTTTTAAACACATACGACAAATCTGCCACTAGAGAGCAGCAAATAGACACCTTGATCAGCTCGCTGACTCGCTCGCCCCCCCACACAGAGTCAAACAGTCAAATACATAAACCGGATGTGACGTGTTCTCAGATTCTCCGATCGGCCAAAAATACGATGTGATACACGACCGCGATGACTGTTCGTCACCCAGACCATAGATTATAGAAGTGGACCTCTCCGTAAGTTTTTTATACCGTGTGAAAAAAATGTGTTTTTCCCTATTCTGGCCGAAAATGACTGGGGAAAAAAATTAAAACCGGAAACGGAACCCGAGTCATGAAACCGTATCCCAGTGTGGGTGAAGTAAGTGGAACTCGAAACCTAGAATGAAAAATAAGCAGAATAGCGCGATCAGAGTAAACCCCAATTAATCACTAAATCGCATTAATGCGATCTTGGCGGACAAGCGCTATTTATTAGATCGCATTAATGCGCGATTGGCGGTATGAGTTAAAAAGGCGATGTGTATACTGTAGGGTTAAAGTGGTTCAACTGATGTTGATGCTATATTAAGTCATTTTGCAGGGTATCCCCCTAGCCTGATGGTTTTCAGATGAAGCCCAGGAGAGTAGCACACACATCATAGTGCATTATCTCTGTATATTAACCGTGTACAGTATCTGTGGAATTGATTAAAACGAATAAATTGACTGTCCTTGTCATGTTCACCATGCCAAAATGTCTGCTTTAATTCAGTGATTAGATTGCTTACTCAAATTACAGAATGGTTCTTCCCCTGCTCTAGCTTGGATAGAGTAGCAGTAAACCCAATGAAAGCAGGGCATTTAGATTGCTTTCTGGAGAGGCCGTTAACTTCTGATAAAAGGCAATTAACCAGGGTTTAGTATTAACACAATATCAATGTCTGGAGATGGCAGAGATAAAGTGGAGTTAAACCACACAATTTAGGCTCTACACTCTATTCTGTATGCATTCTGCGACTCTGTCCTTGCACTTTAGGTCATGACTGTTGTGCTATACCTTTGAAAGTAGTGCTGTACACGGAGCTGTGGCTGGGGTGCTGCCTATTTGTCCAATGGTGCATTATTCAGTCCCATTCGAATTAATTCGAACACAAATGCCCAGTTTCTCAAAAAGACAAACTCAGGAGTTGTTCAATAGTATTGCCTATATTGACCGTCTATTGTTGTTGTCGAGTGGAAACCTTGAATCACCATATTTATATATTTTTTTTTTGGGTAAATTATTGCCCTACTTCATCATACAAGAGTGTCACGCAAAAGTTGTGGAAATAGCCAATCTACAAGCTCACAATGTGCATATCCTCTAATTTCTCTATTTTCAAAAATGAAAATGGTCAGTCTGTGGGTTTTATAAATAATTAACCAATGACAAGTATTAATAGGAGCTTGTGGCTAAATAATAACTACATTGAATCCTTTGGAACACAGGTTCTGTTTTTTTCTCTCTTCAATTTCCTGAAAAGTAACGGTTTTGGACATATAACACCATCTATTTAGGGTTAAGCCACTTATTATGCCAATTGCCAATAACATATCCGTATGAAGTTGAATTATACTTGTCCCTGTCTTTTTTGTGTGCACATCCTACAAACAATGATCATTTTGTTAATCAGTCTAATATAAAGTTAAACATGACAAAAAACAAAAGCTAAGAATACGTCCTGGGCTGGGGCAGCCCTACCCTTCATTTATCCATCTCTCATGAGTTGAGCGTGCCAATCCTAGTTTAGACTACTTAATACCTTTGCTATTACCGCGGGTATAAAGTTGACCTCTTCTTGAGCCCCAGCATGCATATTGTGGGTGGAACATTTGCCAAAAATAGCCAATCTACAAGCTCACAACGTGTCGTAGGCGGAAGAAATCGGTCTGGTTCTCAAAGACTAGGGGGTTTAAGTGGTTTTAACCCATTAAAGGTCCTTACACACCGGCGAATATGCGAATATACGCAAAATTCGGACTCGTTCCGAATAATTAAAAGGCGCTTTTTCGCTTCGCGAAACTGATGTGGACGCTTGCATTGACTTTATAAGGTTTAAAAAAAAAACGTATTTATTCGCATGAAGAATTCGCCCCGGTGTGTAAGGACCTTTAGACCTGAAGCCGATTCTACAGATCTCTTCTAAATCCCAACAGTTTTCTGAAAAACGTATGTTTCTATATCAGTGGTGCTCAAACTTTTTCATGTCAAGGACCACCCAAAATGATATGTATTTGGCCGCCGACCCCCATCTCAAAATATTTTGTTCCAGGGACCCCCCAGAAGAAACGATTTGAGTTAGAACGTTCGCTTTGAAAGAATATATATATTCAAAGATTTGCACACATTTTCACGATTTTTCTAAAATAGCAGACATACAAGCTTGTAGCGCGGCACTCGGTGCCATGCTATGAGCTTGTATATCTGCTATTTTTGAATAGCCAAGAGTGTAAAATAACGCTCTTTTTTTTGGTGCTAAAATCATACAAAAATGACACAGATGCGTTCCAGGTCTTAATTATGGGTTAAGTGAATTTGCACCTTACTGTTTGATCCAGATTCTGTAGAAGCAGCTGTAGACATTTTATAAACTGTGCAATTCGTTGTTGGCAGACATCACTTGGTGGTGAATCAGCTGTGAGTGTGTTCATGTTTGTGTGGGTGGAGGGGCTACCTCTCTCCTCTTTTGCCCTTGATATCTTGGTTTATGTACAAACCCGAAGAAGATACAGTTTACAAATTGCTTGCTTTTTTAGTGTGTCCAATGGCCAAAATGAGCTGCTACATATGAGGCCAAAAAGCATCACTAGAGAAGTAGTGGGGAGCGTTGATGAGTGGCGCAATGCCCACATATTCAACCTCATTCACGAAACGTGCATATTATAGCCTAATATTTCACCTTGAAGGTGTGTTTTGAATTTTTCCATGAACAAAGCGGCAGGCATTAATCATTTATTTTATATTCTGTTGTTGTTCTTTAGTACAATTAAAATGTGCATTATGTGTGTTGGGTAGGGTTGGAAGATATTAAGCTGGTGTGGTTTCTACTTGGAATTGTCCTATTCTTTGTGCAAAATCAAGGTAGTGGTGCCGAGTACCAAATCTCATCCTAACCAAAAACGTCAGTACATTTATAGTCCAACAGGCTTCTGACTACATCCATATTAACAGCGCCATGCAAGCACTCGCTGAAAGGCTGTTGGTAAGCTCCCTCATACACCAAAGTATGAAAGCTTAGATCAAGTTACGACATAGAATGTTAATGTTTCTGGTGAGGTAGAGATGACATTCTTACAAGAGCTTTAAACATTATTACGCCTTTATTCGATTATTAGTCTACTAGCCTATGTAATAATCATGCCGAAGCTTGGATGGAATGGAGATTACTGGGAGATATCTGCCTCACGCTTAGGATATTCAATGAGTAAGTGTCACGTTGTGTATTTTGCTAGAGCTGCACCATGTAACTTTTCCTCTTCTACCCCGGATTTGAACTCGGTTTCCTAACCTGCTGACATTTTTACAATTGAGCAATTGAGCAAAAGAGAGCCTGTCTGCTTGCTCAGGGGATGAATTGAATCTTGACCATGAGGTCAAAATGTGTGTCAGATCCTGTGTCTAGGTGAGACATGACCTTTGACACGATCTAAATGTGTCAGTAGAAGAGCAGGGAGACAAAATACAACCACAGCAATTGTATAGATTATATTGTATTAACAGATTGGACAGAATTACATTTTATTCATAAAAGAAGTTGCATAGTGCCGCTTTAAATTAAAGTTTTTTAAGCCATGATATTTTTTGCCAATGGGAACACTAAAAAGCAAAGACTAAGCATTTTTTAAACTGTATCTTTGGGTTTCAGCACCATGGACAGGGCACAACTCCAAAGGGTGTTTTTTTGTTGTTTTGTTTTTTTTCTGAGCAATGGGCCTTCCGAACAGCGAGAATTTGTTTTGGGGATAATGGGCCATTGGACTAATAGGCTTTCGGTCCAATGGGAAATTTTTCCGAATATCTGGGTTTCAGAATAATGGGCTGTCGGGACCAATGGCATGGCACTGCACTGTGAGGCTTTGTGTGAATCTCGTCAGCTGCCCTATGCCATGGCGTTTATGTGAACTGCATGATGGCATTTGGCTTTAGTCAAAGAGCTGGGCAGGCCATTTCTATTCCTAGCTTGACCTTTTCACAGATGACACGGCTGCAGGACCAAAAGCGATGGATAATATATGAGAAAAATATTTGATGACAATAATTGGTGTATATTTATTAATATGTATATTTATATGTATAATTTAAAAATACATTTTTATATCTGCAGTAGCTTAACTTGATTGGGGGCAATCAAGCAAGCCAATAGCCTCTAGTTTGAGGGCGGAAAACCTGATACACTCCTGACAACTAACAAACATAGGGCCCTATCTTGTGCACGGCTTTACCCCTTATGCCTAAACTTCTAAGCCACTATTTTGAAAAACATTTTAAAATACTGAAAAGAACCGATCTACTGTACATTGACACATTGTGAGCTTGTAGATCGGCTATTTTAAAATGTTTTTCAAAAAGGTGGCGCACAAGATAGGGCCCATAGTGTTTTCTTCAAGTTCCACAATAGTTGAGACAGCTGACAATGTCTCAACTATTGTGGCTGACAAAGTTTAAGTAAGTGAAACATTTTAATTTAGAAACACTTTTTGGGTCTTTTCAGATGAGGGTCTGCTGCCAAATACATATCTATCGGTGGTTCCTTGACCTGAAAATGTTTGAGAACCACCAGTGGTGGAAAGTAACTAACTACAGTACTTTTTTTTTTACTTAAGTACTTTACTTAAACTTACAATTTTGAGGTATCTTTACTTTACTCAAGTACTTCCAATGTTCAATACTTTTACTTCTACTCCACTACATCTCAAAGGCAAATATTGTACTTTTATGCCACTATTATTTTAAAAAATTAGTCTACTAGTTACTTTGTACATTTTGGTTATTATTACAAAACCACTTCAGACCTAAATATACTTTGGTAATTAGAAAATAGACAATCTACAAGCTCACAACGCGTCGCAAAGCAACGTGTTGTGCGCTTGTAGATCTATTTTCAAAGCATTTTTATGCATTTTATATTTGAAAACTTGTGAAATGGGACCTTCTGCCTAATGAATACTTTTACTTTTGGTACTTTATGTACATTTTGATGACAATTTCTACAGACAATTTCTACAATAGGGTATTGATGTGAGTGCTTCTTCCATCACTGAGAACCACTACATTTGGCCAACCATTTTATGCCACTAGCGTCAGTCATACAGATACCGCTGCTGTGCAAACCCATCAATTACGTTTCATTAAACATTAACATTACCGCCCTCAAACATGAGGCCAATGAGTCAAGTGTGTCAGTATTCAGGCGTTTCAATGAGAGCCATGCTCAACTTGTAAGCTTTTACTTCAGTAAACTGACTTCTATCCCATCGATGCTGAAATGAAACCCTGTCAATCCTGAGTATGACATAAGAGGAAAATGACCACCATGTGAATATGGTCAATTGACTATAATGTGTTGTTTTAACATTGCATTTAAATTGCTCATTATTTCTGCATTAACCCATTTAGACTGGGAACCCCTGTACGTAACTATACCTTTCAATCCGGAAACCACTTTTGGGGTAGTTGTTGCTATGTACAATACTAGTGGTCCGGGCGCCCGTAGGGCTAGCCGCGCACGGGGCTCTAGCAAGGGCGCGCTTATTTTGGGGTACCAAAATCGTGGGATAAAAATTTCCCCCAAAAAAGTTTAAAAAATATATATATATTTTTTCTAGGTTTTCTTTTTTCATGAAGGTGGTTGCTTGTTTCTGGCGCACATCTGGCAACACTGACCTGCTGCTTATCTTTTCGCAACGTGGCAACCCATACTGCCGGTCTGAAGAGACTGCCGGTCGGTGGCGGTGCTCACGCTAAAGGGAACAAAATGGTGTACCCGTGATGTTGTCCGGCTCGCGGTGTTTCGGTGTCGCTCGGCGGTGGTCGGCGGTGACGCTAGGGAACAACATGGTCGACCGTAATGTTGTGAGTTTGTGCTTGCCGCAATTAATTATGCTCCGAGGGGGCAGATGTGTGGTGAGCAATGAAAAGTAGCCTACGCCACCCGTTAATTAATTGCGCGCGTTGTGGCTTGTGTTGTTAGTGACATGTGATATGTTGTTGTTGTGTTTAGTGCGAAACAATGACACGGGGAAATTATGGCTTTTCATCTTTCCAATGTATTATAGGATATATAGCAACATATATTTTTTTGTATTTTTGAATAAATATTTGAAGTTTTTCAGAAAACCTAGGTCAGGATTTAGAAGGCGTTTTTCAGAATCGGCCTCAGGTCTAAACAGGTTAAGACTGAAGTCAGCCAACATTTTTTTTAAAAAAGTGAATCAAGATATATAGTTTCATCCATTTGTCCCTGAAATATACCTGAACACAAAGATAATACTGTCTCTCTGAGTTGTACACTGTCCTAATGAAAAGCGCATCATCCCTCCATATCCACAGGGTACATTACCATGGCAGCCTGAAGGCTAATCTATACTTTGTCGCATGACCGCAGTATACAACAAAAATTATGATTTTTTTGTTGTTTTCTTGTCATATGACATGGTATTTAAAACCGGAAAAGCATCTGTGTGTGTCATTTTAGATTTGAGCTAAAAAGCATGATTTTATACTTTGGCTATTCAAAAATAGCAGATATACAAGCTCATAGCGCGCCACTTCGTGCCGCGCTATGGGCTTGTAGATCAGCAATTTCTTTTTTAAATCGTGAATATGTTTGCAAATATTTGAATATATTTTTAATTCAAATCTTTGCTTCTGGGGGTCCCCGGAACAAAATATTTTGAGATGGAGGTCCGCGGCCAAATACACATAATTTTGGCGGTCCGTGACATGAAAAAGTTTGAGCACCACTTATAACAACATAGGTTTTTCCCGAAAACTGTTAGGATTTAGAAGACATTTTTTTAATCGGCCTCATGGATTAAGCCGATGGCTGAACAATCACCCTTCCTCTTCTCTATAGGGCCGATAATGTTTCAGTTATGGCTCAATGGATGACAATTTTGACTGATGAATGTGCCATTTTTAAGACCCACTTCAAAAGGTAGCTGTTATCTGTCATCTGTCAACATTTGGTCTATAAACCCATGAGTACGTTTTCGACTGACCTGTGATCAAAAAAAGACCTTTCAGATGGAGCTGGATCCAGGTGCATGAATAATGAATAGCAAATAATAAACATACAGCAATGAATGAACACCACCATGCACGTCATATCCAACAGTATTAGAGCCAGATCGATATACCAGTTTGATGATGACATCAAATATATCGGCAGTTATAAAGCCGAAGTGTCCCAATTTTTAACAACTTTCAACCTGGCATTCCTAGCGCAGCGCAACACGCCGCTTGAAAAACCTTAATCAAGTCCGCGTTTTTAAAATTGATTTGAATTTGCACTTTGATGTTTTTTTAAAACATCATTAATCTTTGCTACCAGTTTGAAGAGCAAAACAGAGGTCAGAACATGTAGCTTCCATGCACTGGTTTATGTGATAAAATCTTGGATAACATAATTATTCAAGGTTCGGTGAAACTTCATAACAAAGGTAACGGAACATTGTAACCCCCATACCGCGTGCAATTAATGCTGCATGTATCAGGCCATCCTGAGGGGAGATACCGGTACCTGTTTTGCGAATCCCCCCATCAGTGGGGCAGTTGTAGTCGCTGGCAGCCAGTAGGAAGCAGGTCCCGGTACTGCTGCGGTCCTGCTCTCGAGTGCTAGACCGGTGCATGGGGACGCTCTCACTCTCTTCTGGGGACATAGTCAGGTCACTCCCCCCGCTGCAGTCCGCCGACTGAACTGTGGGAGTCAGTCAGGATGGCAGGGGTCATGGCAGAGAAAAGTGTGTGTGTGTGTGTGTGTGTGTGTGTGTGTGTGTGTGTGTGTGTGTGTGTGTGTGTGTGTGTGTGTGTGTGTGTGTGTGTGTGTGTGTGTGTGTGTGTGTGTGTGTGTGTGTGTGTGTGTGTGTGTGTGTGTGTGTGTGTGTGTGTGTGTGTGCTGAGTGTACTGTATGTTGGTACAGTACGTAGATAAATATTGAGGTTCAGGGGATCAAAGCCAGGAGAAAGATCAAACAGCCTTCCACATATAAAGCACAAATGTCACCAGTGTGCAGCATAAAAGGGGTCAGAGGTTATTGTAGGTCACAGAAGAAGAATGCCAATCGCGGAATGACAAATAATACGGGGACGGAAAGGTGTTAAACGCTTGCAAGTGTCAAGAGATTTTGGAGGCTGAATATGATCATTGATATGATACTACCGTATAGACCAATTATTTGTTTACCAACATTGAGACTGGATGCACAGGTGATTGTTTCATGCAATCAATTCTCAACCTGTTGTTTCGGGGTGCGCTGGTTTCAGCACACCCCAACCCCATCTTGTGTGTTGGCTAGTGAGGCGTGTCCTGACAGAATGGGTTTCATACTGGTTGCACGCATACTGGTTCTTATCAGTGTGACGACTGTGACGTTGTCTGTTAAGGGGTCTATATGGATGTGGATGTGGATATGTAATGTTTCTGTATAAGTAATAATTTCAGTGCTAGTACTGCCACACTGGGAAATGCTTAGAAAAAGTTTTGATTTTCTTTTTAGCTGCCAGAAGGCACAACGACTTCTCTGGCAACACGGTCACTGAAAGAAACGAGTTTCTGCATTGCAGTATATCAACTATATTATTGTATAAAATAAGGTGAAATCTAATGGTGGGGAACTGCAGTACACACTGTGTGCAGGACAGATTGCAGTGTATAAAGTTTACTACCAGAGATTAATCTTTATTTAAGCTTGATTCCAAAGGGAGATGTCCACCAATTGAGAAATGTGGTCATCAACAAATGATTTTGAACACTGAAGCTAGAATATAGAATGTCACTGAAATAGTAAATTGTACTACTAATAGATTGGCTTACAGAATACTACGTACAGTTGAGCTGATATGGTGATATCAGGTGAGGTGATATCAGTTGTATTTTTTTAATCCCCATTTCCCCAAAACTGCTATAAATAGCTTTGGGGAATGAAACCCTTCCAATTTGAACTTGTGGCTTCATGAAAGGGACACTACACTGATCTAAAACAATATCCGAGGCTTTGTATTTGAAATGACCCCTGTGGAAATCTCCCCGGCAACCAAGATGAATGAATCTTTTCTTGCATTGGTTTGTGACGTGAATAAAAAAAACACTATACAAGGATTTCACATCTAATATACAACTGGGGGGTACCCAGACCACTCGCATACTCTAAGGAATTTCCGCATTATAATTCAAAGAAAGTAAAGAACGCAGAGGTTGACACTAATTTCCATCAACATCAGACATGTCGCAGTGAATTACTGACATGAGCCTAGAGGGGGAAAACAGCCACCTACGGTTTAAATAACAAATGAACAATCACCGCTGGTCTACTCCCTGACACAACCAGCATTCCTATCTAAAACAAAATATTTCACCGGAATCACTCTCATCTCCCTCCCTGTCTTTTCACATCTCCTTTTCTCATCACCGTGGCAACCAGGGAGAAAAGGCCGCAAGGCACTAGTGCTCAATCTTTTATGGGGAAGCCTCAACGGTGCTATAGGCCCTCGAGGGGGTGGATGGGGGGGGGGGGGGGGGGGCTGGGGGGATTTCTACTCCCAGGGGGGAATCCGTCAAATGGCCAGTGTTTTCCACCTGAAATTAGATCCCCTATGGATTTCCCTCAACTGCTGTCAGCTCATAAATAACCCTTTCCCTGCTACTGTAATGTACCTCTTAGTTCTCTCCCTCCTGCCAACGCGCCGGTCTTACCTGATCGGTTGCGCTCTAGTACCCTGCTCCCCTTAACGTGGCACAGGTCACCTTGAGCGCTATTACAGGTGGTGTTGAGGTCAGCTTTGTAGATGGGGGAGCCTCCCTGCACTACCTGAGGAATGTGCTTCTTCCTCTTCTTCGGAAGCTTCTGCTTGGCCATGGCCAGCGAGTAGTACATCCCAAAGTTATTCACGATCACGGGCACGGGCATGGCTATCGTCAGCACGCCGGCCAAGGCGCACAGCGCTCCCACCAGCATGCCCGACCACGTCTGCGGGTACATGTCGCCGTAGCCCAGTGTCGTCATGGTGACCACGGCCCACCAGAAGCCGATGGGGATGTTCTTGAACATGGTGTGGTGGCTGGCGGTGGGGTCGTTGGGGCTGGCGCCGAGGCGCTCGGCGTAGTAGATCATGGTGGCGAATATCAACACCCCCAGCGCCAGGAAGATGATGAGGAGGAGGAACTCGTTGGTGCTGGCCCGCAACGTGTGGCCCAGCACTCTCAGTCCCACGAAATGGCGCGTGAGCTTGAAGATGCGCAGGATGCGCACGAAGCGCACGACCCTGAGGAAGCCCAACACGTCCTTGGCGGCCTTGGAGGAAAGGCCGCTCAGGCCGACCTCCAGGTAAAAAGGCAGAATGGCCACAAAGTCGATTATGTTGAGCAGGCTCTTCACAAACTCCAGCTTGTCCGGGCTGAAGATGACGCGCGCCAGGAACTCGATGGTGAACCAGAAGACACACACGCCCTCCACGTAGGTGAGGGCCGGGTCTGTCTCGATCTCGTACTGCGGGCCCGGGTCCGACTGACTGTCGTTGGAGCGCACCAGCTCCGTCTTGTTGATGATGGTGTTGAAAGCCTCATGGGTCTCCAGGCAGAAGGTGGTGATGGAGACCAAGATGAAGAACAAGGAGGCAAAGGCCACAAACTGCAGGAGAGGAGAGGAGAGGAGAGGAGAGGAGAGGAGAGGAGAGGAGAGGAGAGGAGAGGAGAGGAGAGGAGAGGAGAGGAGAGGAAGGGGGAAAACAGAGACAAATATATTGTCAATCTCAATTCTGGCATTGTGGGGATTTTTAAACAACAATGAACATGCTATTCCATTCCTTTATTGTGGAGAGACAGACAGAGAAACCTGAGGCAACTTATAATTAACTTGGGTCAAATTGAACAGAGTCCAGAGAGAGAAGCAGTCAATTAGCCAAAAGCAACAAATAAAAACGCTCTTTCCCGTCCTCCTCGTGGGAACGCGGCAAAAGGATTGTAGATGCAGTCCGATGTCATTTACTGCCATTGGTATGTGGGGCAATGGAGGGAATTGGTGGTACATAAGAAGGTGGTGGAACCAAATAAAAACAAGACCAGCGTTGTGGAGGAGGGAGTGGGAGGTTGGGAGGCAGTGTTTAGAATCTTTGTTTGTGTTTGGAAATACTAGTATTACTAATTCATGATGTGAGATGTGAGTGTCTGCTCTATAGAAAAAGGTGACTGGAGATATCCTCCAGGGGGGATTTTAATTTACTGAGCTTAAAGGTAGGGTAAGTGATATATTTTGGTTAAAACAAAAAGTATTTTGTTAAAAGGTTAAAGCACTATATTCTGATAGTAATCATTGCTATAGAGTGTTTGTTCAGTAACAGGAGTCTCCCCGTCTCTCCAGCTCTTTAATAAATAGAAAATACATTTTCTGGTAGGTGTCAAAATCTCAGCCAATCAGGAGAAAGTAACAATTTTTAAGCTTCATTTTTATAGTGTTCCAGTTAAAATTTTGTCTGCTCATTTCTTAGTGTCATCACTTCCAATTTCACTTGTTTAGTCTATATCTTGATTGAGTTCTCTATCCTGATTGGATAAAATTGGAAATTAAACTGAAACTGAAACGAAAATGCATTTTCTGTTTTATAAAGAGCTGGAGAGACAAGGAGACTCCTTTTACTGAACAAACACTCTATAGCAATGAGTACTATCAGAATATAGAGCTATTTAATACTTATTTTAACCAAAGAAAATCACTTACCCTACCTTTAATTTCTACCTGTGAAAGTATCTCTAAAGCATCTATTATACCTGCAAGCCCCCGAATTCTATTCCGATCCTCACAAGTGCTGTCCGGTATGAACCATTGCTTGGCAGGGAGGAGAGGTCACCTCTGGAAGTTTTCCCTAGCCTGTCTCTCCCATGTCAGACCAACTGTCTCAGGCCTTTAAACATATGGCTGACAACAGGACATGGTACCACACTGCAGTCAGAGAAGAGCTCTTGGGCACACAAACAGATTAAGTCCCGCTGTCTCCTCTCCACAAGTAGAAGCCATTATTTTCAGACCCCCCCCCCCCCCTCAATCCGCCCCTTTCTCTCAGAGCAACAGTCTCCAATGGCAATACCTTTGTGACAAGATATTTCAGAAACATTTTCTATGATGAAGTGCTGTTAATGATCCCCAAATAACACAATGAAGTAATATTTGGGGGTAATTTTAACCCTGGATATTGTTCAAACTATTTCAGTGCCCTGCAATTATTTCAGTCACTCCATCTTCCCGTCTTTCCTCCCACAGCGCATCCACTTTTTTTCGCTACTGCCTACTGAGCTCTCTAGAAGTCGTTTCACACGCATCCTGGCTTTGTTTCGGATAGCATGAGTCATGCGGTCTCAAAATATCAGTGCCACTATTTGGGTCACCCTGTTTGTGAACGGACTGACTGCCTCTGTGCATTCCCTCGGGTTACAGCATGCACTTTGTCCTGTGTCCATACATTATGCATGTGACTGTGTCTCCCCACATGCCTCATTTCACTTTCTCCTTTTTTTTTTGTTGTGGTTATAACTCAGGGAAAGTCTTTCTCACTTTTCAGCAGATGACTCCATGGGGAGCACTATGTGAATACGTTGAATCTAATGCAAAAATAACGGTTTGAGTTTAATGAAATAAATGTATAAAGTAGGCTTAAAGTCTTAAAGGAACAGAGCACCAAACGTGAATGCCAAGACTCTACAGGTGTTGAATACAGCACAGTGCATGGAATGTGAAAAAGATAGCTTAACCACATGAACGCTAAGCTTATTCTAGGCATATCTTAATAAGCAAAAAATAGCCGATCTACAAGCTCACATGTCACATTGCGATGAGTCGTGAGCTTCTACGTAGATCAGCCATTTTCGATGATGAAATTTGGTGCAGAGGGAAAAAAGTAGGGGACCAATTAAAGACCCCTGGGGGACCTCGGTCAACGTAGTATAGGGTTTAGGTGGTTAAGAGATCAAATCAGTGATTCTGAAGCAGAACATTAAAGCCTAGATTTTCACGTACAACATTTTTCATTCATGAGCTCACCTACAAAATGTCACTTGTGTATAGAAGTTAAGAGTTAATCACGCGAGTTCCAATATGAGATGTCCATTACTTGAACAAAGTCATACCTACTTTTACAAATAATTCTCATTGTTAAATAATCAAACTAAACTATTAGTCTTTAAATAATAATAGGTACAACATTACCACTAACAGCTTACGGTTATTTTCTCACATTCTCATGTGTGTGTGTGTGTGTGTGTGTGTGTGTGTGTGTGTGTGTGTGTGTGTGTGTGTGTGTGTGTGTGTGTGTGTGTGTGTGTGTGTGTGTGTGTGTGTGTGTGTGTGTGTGTGTGTGTGTGTGTGTGTGTGTGTGTGTGTGTGTGTTTAGAAACACTGGAACATTCGTACATTTACATTCCCCAGTTCAATACATTCAGAATGCAGTGATACTCTCTCTGGTGAAAACAATATTTCACATTTCAACAGAGCGCAATCCAAAACAATAGACTGTGTTTCTTTCCTTCCACCCACCTCAGCTTGGTCTCTCTCCTCTCTCTCTCTCTCTCTGCGTGACATCGTCCTAAACAAACAGCAGGACTGTGTATGCCGTTTTTCTGGTGTGCTAGGATGCTGCGTGGCATAATGGCAGTGGTGTGAAAAGTACTCAAATGTTTTACTTAAGTAAAAGTCTCAATGCCGCAATGTAGAAACACTGTGTTACAAGTAAAATCAAACTTGTAATCAAATTATTATTACAAAAGTATTGGCATCGAAATATACTTAAAGTACCAAACGTAAAAGTACTCATTATGCAGAATGTCCAACTTATAGTTTTCAAAATGTATAAAAATCGTTGTGAGCTTGTAGATTGGCTATTTTCAAATAGCCAAAGTATGTACAGGATACAGGTCTGGAGTGGTTAATGTATGTTTTTGGAATAATAATCAAAATGTATCAAAATGTACTGTACTTAGTTACTTTACACCACTGCATAACAGCAGCTGCTGTCTTGTGCTGAGGTGCGATTGTCTCATATAGCCTGTGCACACGCACACAGGGAGTTCACACCTGTCTCCCCAGCAGACATCAACCTGAGACTCGAATAGAAATCGTCTGGGATTTTGGAGATCGTAATGAATGACATTAGTGCCTTTTCCTGGTTTTAATCACTTAACCCGTTGAAACCCGGGAAAGCATCTGTGTCATTTTAGATTTTAGCCATATTACTTTTCAGGATTCAAATTCAAAAGCAGCAGATCCACAAGCTCAAAACGCGTCGCTTCACGCCGCGTTTCGAGCTTGTGGATCTGCTGCTTTTGATGCTTTTGTGTGACACTGTAAGTATGGATCTACACAATGTAAGCGCTGTAAGTATGGATCTACACAATGTAAGCGCTGTAAGTATGGATCTACACAATGTAAGCGCTGTAAGTATGGATCTACACAATGTAAGCGCTGTAAGTATGGAGCTCACAATGCGTCAATTCTTCCTACTCCTTTTTCGAGCATGGACTATAATTCAAGGATGTTAAAATAATTTTGGCGCTGTTTTTTTATTAATTCTTTCTTCTTTTTCTCCTTTGTCTTTTCTCATTTATGTATTTTTTAATATGTTCGAAATAAATAAATAAATGAAATAAATGAAAATGCTTACATGTAGATCAAATATAAGGCATTCATTTTAACACAAAAAGTACAAATATGGAGAGAAGAGGTTTCTGCCCGACAGCAACAATGTTTTTTCAGAAAACTGTAGAGGCATTTGTAGAATCGGCCTCAGGTCTTAATGGGTTAAGTCCTAAACTCTCAGAAATGTCAGAAATAGCTAAAATAGGCGGCCTACAAGCTCACACACGTCACATTGCGATGCTTTGTGAGCTTGTAAATCAGCATTTTTTTGTAATGTAAAAATAAAAAATAAAATGGTATCGCCACAATATCGATATAATTGTCACAATATTGATATTGAGGTTTTTGGTCAAAAATTTTGTGATATTTGATTTTGTCCATATTGCCCAGTCCTATCATAGGCAATGCAGTATAGTGTATGTGGGTGCATGTTCACTCGTGAGCGTGCACATACTGTAGATATACCCATTCACATGCTGTGCACACACAGGCACTCAATCAATCACCTGCAAACTGCAACCTTAACACACGCACACGCGCACACACACACACACACACACACACACACACACACACACACACACACACACACACACACACACACACACACACACACACACACACACACACACACGTTGAAAACATGTTTCTCTAAAACCCCATTTTGATAGAAATGATGGGATACATGTACCACAAGCAGGGGCGGATTAACCTTTCGTGGTGCCCGGTGCTACGACCCGTTTTCCCCCGGGACCGTTTTCTCCCCACTGTTTGGTGCCCCCCCCCCCCCAGGTTGGTGCCCAAGCCCTTCCATTAAGCCGGCACTGACCACAAGCGTCCGTCATGGAAACAATACACATGTAATTTAGCCCCAAAACCCTCCCATTTTTACAGAAGAGGCTTCTGTCCTCTGTGAGGATGACATCCAATCAGCAGCCCTATCAGCCAAACCAAACACTGATGGGAAACCATTTCTGTCACTGCAGAGTGGAGTGGAGTCTTAATAAGATGAATCACATCATTTGTTATGGCTGCCGCCAGTGCCCAGGGCCATGCATGTCTGTGGCTCAGTCCGGGCAGAGACAAGAGGAAAATAACGGGCCAAACGGCTCAATCCCACGACCCCCTGGACTGCACCCACCACCAGTTTACATTTGCAGCTTGGACTGGAATCGTGAGAGCCAACAGGCCGTGGCAGCGCAGCAGTCCTCAGGATGCCAGAGGATGCCAGTAGTAGGTGAAAACTTGAAGAGCATATGGGGCCGATGTGAAAAGGTTTCAAAGTATTCAGTGGTTCATTCATGATTGGTTAACGTCATTATCCACAAACTCTATTACACTTCGTTGACAGGGGTCTCATGGGGGTCTATCCTTGCCCCCTTCATTTTGTCCCCCTACACCAAATCCCGTCGCCGAAAGTAGCCGATCTACGAGCTCGCGACGCAACTATGACATGCCTAATAGGACGCTAGCACTGAAGTGTAACCACTTGAACCCTAGCATTAGGAATCCTTGCTCTGGTCCCTGTGAGCAGTGAAAGAGTGGTAATAGTACTTGAAGGTAAATCCTGACCTCTCTGCAACTCACTCATCGCAAAGCTAAAAACAGAACACCGTTGGCTCTTGGTGTTTTTCCACACATCCCTTCATCTGTTGGCACAACATGTTGGCCAAACCTTGGCATTTGTCCACGGCAAAATCCCCCCCCACAGGCACTCTGTTTCAGAGACCCGGCCCCTGCCGGTTTGGACCAATCAGAGAGCTTGCTGCTCCCACCTCCTCTGGACCGCCACCATCTGTTTGACACCATGGATGGGAGGCTCTGCAGGCAGGCCCTGTGTGCTAAGTCCAATCAGATCTTGGACAAAGACAAAGAAGCCCCCCCCACCCCCATACTGGCTTGGACCCATGCCCCAACAAACCCAGCACTAAGCTTCTGTGACATAATCACAAGGGGACTCCGGAGGTTCTAACACACTGTAGTCCAAGATAGCCTACTGTGGAATTGTGTGTGTGTGCGCGCACACACACACACACACACACACACACACACACACACACACACACACACACACACACACACACACACACACACACACACACACACACACACACACACACACACACACACACACACACACACACACACACACACACACACACAGGGAACAAATGCATGTTATGCTCACACACAGACATGATTCAACCTGTGGGGTTTCGCTAATTGGCTTGTATGGGGAGACCCTGCTGTTTCTGCATGAATGATCACTTAAAATGGACTTCCACAGCCCTGTACACGTGTACAAGTTAATAGCCGAGTAAATCCAATACCGCGAACTCTCTGTGCACCAGCCCTCATACAGTATGTATGTATTAGGGATTTCATGACTGCATGATTTTTTGAAGTTGGCAGGCTTTCCACAATAGATGATGTAAGAAAGGCGCAGAGAGAGGAATTCTAAGTAACAATGAAAATGCTATTTTGTAAAGTATAAAGTTCAAGCATTCTATTGTGACATGTCACCGTATGTAGGCTACTGTAGGATGATGGATCACAATTTTGTACTGTAGTAGATGACTAATTGACTAGTAGTTGGTGAAAATCCTAGTATATAGTCAATTAAGTTGGCTGGGCAAGTACCTGAAAATACTGTATACAGAAACTGATATTTAGAACCAATAACCGACTTAATCTTGCTTGTGTAGGTTAATTGAATAATCGAGAAGCAGGCTTTAAAGGACTAAAGGACTAAATCCGTTAGTTTGATTCACCACTTTAGCCTGTATTATATTCGGTGTGTTACAACAAACTTTACACCAACATAATGTTGGCATACAAAAATAGTGAAAATTTGAGCTTGTAGATCTGCTAGTTTCACTTTTGATAATTGTTCATTATTGTAATCGAGGCAAACATATGAGGTCATGACATATGAATATGAAGGCGATATGAAGTCATATCGCCCAGCCGTTACACTGTAGTAGTCGACTAGTTGACCCTACTATGTACTGTAGTCTACGAAGACATGACTGTAAATTAAATGTACCAGATACAAGAGACAACGAGGCACACACCACAAAGCATACACACAAACACTTCTGCCCACGTACAAACACACACGCGCACGCGAACACACTCAGATTGGTTGCAAAGCTACAGCTGAAAATAGAGACCTCAGGCGGAGATATGAGTCCATATGTGCTTTGGTGTCTGTCACTCCGTGGTGCTGTGTCTCTTCAAAGCAACCCCCCCCCCTCCCCCCCATTTCCTCTGCCACGATACTGACAACACACCAGGGAGGGATGTTGATCATCTACTTAATGACAGGAGAATCTCTCTCTCTCTCTCTCTCTCTCTCTCTCTCTCTCTCTCTCTCTCTCTCTCTCTCTTCCCCACCCTCTCCCTCTTTCACATACAAAAGGAAACAGCCTGACACAGGGACAGCTGCAATGCTGTACGCAATAGAGCTGCTAATTATACATGTCACTGGCATGCTTTCATTGGAATATTTTCTGGACAAGCAGCCAACGAGGGCAGGCGTTTTGCACAACAGATGACTTTTCCGGTAAACAATACAGGGAAGGCACCCCTGTTGATTGAATTAATTTATATGACGGTTTAAATCACAGAAATACTGTGTTAAATCTATTTCAAGATTGCAGAGGATTAACCTCGTGGTCTCCTAACAGTCAACATAATATGACACGACGAGGTAAAATACAGAACTTCATTTCATCTGCGACCATGCATAGTATAAGCCACTCTGTCGGTCCAACATCGCAAACCGAAAATTGGTCTCAGCTTATCTTGAATGCTTGTTTTAAATATTGCAATGCATACATCCTAATATTCTACTAGCACATTTGTTTCTGTGAGGCTACAGTACAAATCACTCCTGCGCCATCAATTGGACAATGTTTCATTACTGTGTCTGAATTTCATAGATGTTTGAACCCGGGTCACAAATTAGGTTCTGAGGACAGCTGGGTACTGGGAACTACTGAGGAATTGACCTTTGTATACAGAGACCAAAAAATGGGTTCTGCAGCCCATTCCACAACCAAGAACAACCACGTGGAAGCAGGTGGTGACGGTGTATGACTCAACCAACAAGAGTGAAGAGTCCATTAGGGTTTTCGGGGAGGCATGGTGCAGGAGTGATTGCCTGGCACTGTCTGTTGCCTCACAGCAAGAAGGTCCTGGGTTCAAGGCTCGAGCCCCAGCAGGCCTTCTGTGTGGAGTTTGCATGTTCTTTGCGCGTTTGCGTGGGTTTTCCACTTTCCTCTCACACCAAATGACATGGTACATAGATACTAGTTTCATTACCCTTCACCAAGGGACCGGCATTACAGCTGGAGTTGATCCCCGTGCGCTGCACCGTGGCTGTAAACTGCTCCTAAGTAGTTAGGATGGGTCAAATGCAGAGGAATCATTTCCCCAATGACAACTATAGCGTTAGGATAATTGCTTAAAGCACAGGTGTTGATATTTATAAATTATATACTGTATATGATTATATACAGTAAATTATATGTACTAGAGGTTATTAGCGGCCCGAACGTCTAGAGTTCAGGGTGCTACGCTGCCCTCACACCTACGTTGCACTGCCGATCCGATTGATATGGCCATATATGGAGATCTCTGTATCTGTCAGTACTTGTCCCTTTTATGGGCATAAATCGAGATCCCTGATGTCATTATGCCATATATGGACCTGGCCCCTTTTGTGGCCGTATATGGAGCTGGAACAAATTATTCGTCTGTGCACACACACACACACATACACATCTGTCTGACTAGTAGTAGTAAGAGAGGCAGGTAGTGTGTTCACTGTTTTTCGTTGGAACAGTGTGACTGTCCGTGTCCACGCATGCCCTGTGTAACTGGAACAATGTGACGTATATAGCGTTGGAGCGCTAATACGTATTGCGCAATCAGTATGCCGCAATAATGTAGTTTAAAACAATTACAAACTGTACGGAAAATATGAAAGTTATGCACGCATGCAATGTAGCGTATTGGATTTCCCATGGCATGCACGATTTTTGTGCTTAGTTTGGAAAAGATTGCACTACTAGTGTGCTGCTACTGTAGTAGTCGGCGAACGGGATAAACGGAATAAACTAAGTCTGTCTACGTCTATTAGGGTGGCTAGATATATACATACTAGAGGTTCGGTCCTGAAATCTGGCGTTCAGGCCGCTATGCGTAACCTGACACCGTCAAATGGAAGAAGCTTGCGACACACATTTGTTTCGCAGCCTACTTCCCATCTGAGACTCCGGTCGCAGAATGGGAGGGGGTTTACCAGGCTACGCTATGCGGCCCTCTCAGGTCTACGTTACACCGCCAATCTGACTGATATGTCAGAGTCATAGTGTCAAGGGCTTTGTCAGAGTAGACATTGTACTCATCTGTGTCCCTTTTGTGCCCATATATGGAGATCTCTGTATCTGTCAGTCCTTGTCCCTATTATGCCCATACATGGAGATCCCTGATGTCATCAGTATACAGTATGCCCAATGCCCATATATTGGCATGCCCAAATATGGGCATATCGGTTGGATCGGCAGTTCAGGACAACTGGAGATCCATATATGCCTATATATAAAGCATGCATAATAGAACAACAGGGATAGCATCATGCTGTTGGAAGTGTATTTCAGTTAATTGTTGATGGTTATCATAGTCCTTGAGACTCCTGTGTTACAACCAAGTAAGTGTGTAGAGTAGAGAATGAAAGATGTGCCCGGGGAGGCAGACATGGAATCTATTTGCAAGTGTTGTCACATTCCGTTCCCTGTTCTAAAATTAAAGTAGTAGTTAAATCAACATTATGAGGTGTACAGTTGCTACTTCAACACGGACACAGCGCATGCATAATTAAGCTGTCAAAATAATTGACTTTCATCTTAGCCATATCCTACAGAGACGACGCTTGATTATATATGGAATAGCAAGTGCCTCGGAGGACAGCAGTGCTGAGAATAAGTCCTGTAAGGAATATAGCATAGAGGGGAGATGAGAGGAGTCAACTATTGAATTGGTCTACAGTACAATGAACCGCCCAAACAAAAGGATGTTTTTGTCACGAGGAGGGCTGCACTCCTCCCTTGATCAGCTGGTGCCATGGTAACGGCGCCTTTTTTTTTTTTTGACAGCACAAGATGGTGAATCGCAAGTGTGAAGAGAGAGAGAGAGTGAGTGTGAGAGAGAGCGAAGAGATGGAAAAATGGGAGGCATGGGAGGGAAAGATTAACGGGTGTGTTCTTTGGCAGGGAAAGGGTTTCCCCCTCTCTCTCTCTACCACTCTCTCTCTTTCTCCGGCTCTCTCTCTCTCCCCAAAGGGATTTATTTTTGTGTGGACAGAGGACAAAACCCATAGCTCGGTCTGCTGTCACTCATTCGACCAAATGGATGGGTTTCAATTATTTGTTTGTTTTCATTACTAATTGAGCGCTGAGTCAACAATCGGTGGCGGTTACAGATATGAACAGGCTTCCATTGAACCCACCCCAGCAGCACAGAATGAAAGAGAGAAAGAAACAGAAATCCTTCCACATAACAGGAAGATCCCCCCCCCCCCCTCTCTATCCCTGTCTCTCCCACCCCTACTCGCACTCATACCCTCTCCCACCCTCATTATACAGCCTGCCGTGACGTGACAGCCGGCTCGCCTGGGAAACCCTTCTAAACCCATAGCTTTTGGCAACCAACCAGATGCTGGGTTAAAAATAGCCTATCAAAAAATTCCAGGCGTTCCAATTTGAATAATTCATCATCACTTAAGCCGGCGGAGTCGACGTGGGAGATGAGGTAAAGACGGATGAATCCTCGGCAGCCACTTGTACCCTCCATCTGCACATATCCTCAAAAGGTCACAAACACAATAATATGTGCACAGTACAATCCTAAGTGTCAATTTAACTAAATGGTCCATTTATACCAATTCAATGGTCAACTTTGGTTTATTGCGTAAAGTTGGCCGCCGTAATAGAAATATAGATACATTCACACTAAACTATAGTATTAGAATGATCGCTTAAAGCACAGGTGCTCATATATATTTATATATATTCATACCAGAGGTATACTGTATAGAGAGGTACCAGAGGTATATGCCGTCTTGAGGTATATGCCGTGACTTGAGCCACGAGAGGCACCGCAGAGCGAGCTTAGGCGAGCGAGTCGCTGTGCCGAGCGCTGCAAAGTCACCTTCAGCCAACTCAGCGCCGTCCGAGTTATAGAATCGTAAATCATTATCCCCCCTAGTCTCGGTACCTCCGAGGCGTCATGCCTTTTTTTGACAGGGGGGCCCCACCCCGCCATGGGGGAGCACGGGAGGTGAACTCGAAGAAAACGGGCACTCCTTTTTCAACCTGACTGGTTTTTCAATCATACTGTAACTAACACACACACACACCGCAAAAGTTTAATGTGATTCACTCACAACCATTGTTTGATGCAATACATTTTCAGAAAAAGAATGACAGACCTAGTTTGTGCCCCCCGTTGAAGACCAGCTGGTTTAGAGTATGAATGCCTGAAGATAATGCTAATGAAGGCCTCAAGTATGAAACAGATGATGAAGTTAATTTTAACTGTAAGAACAAAAGATTCACAAGCCTCACGCGCCGCAAATTGCCTAACACGAAGCAAATGATATCCTAAGGTTGACATGACATGTCAGTCAGCAAAGTGACACAACATTTCATTTCAGCATTTCTCTGCGAAGAAATGGTCCAATGAGATAGTAGAGGTACAGTAACAATAGCCCTTGACCACTGTAATCCTTCATCATTGCCCTGTGCATCATCATATTCAGTCAGAATGAATAGAATTAATTTAGCTGCAGACAGAGCACAAGAATGGTTACTGTGACATAACTGTATTCAACATCCCCAGTTGGGGGAGAAAAAAAACTCTTCCCATGTAACAGTCCAAGGGGAGGCTGTGCAACTAAATATAACTGCACAAGAACGAACGTATAACATCTCCCCATCAATGTTTCAGTGGTTGCATGCTTATACTGTAGCACAGTGTTTCCCTACATCTTGTTTTTAATTATTATTTGAAAACATTTTCAAAAAAAAAGAAAAAAAAAGAACAATCTTTCATGAATTAAAAACAAATTCAATGTTTTTTTTCAAAAGCATTTCAGGAATAAACTAGAAAAAGTGCTCCTCGGAGCACAGGTCTCCGCCAGGTCAGGTAGGTTATTGTGGCCTCCTGGTGGCGCTATAATAGGTCAATGTGAAAAGGGTGCTATTTCTTCTTGGGCTTTTCACGGCAATCAGACACTGCATTCATGATTTGAGGCTTTTGTTCCAAAAATGTGTTTTGCTAAATTAGACCTGCTGGTGGCGCTATAACAGGCCAATGTGAAAAGGGTGGCATTTCTTCCTCGGCCTAGTGGGAATGTGAGTGTGAAATTTCACGGAAATCGCACGCTGCGTTCATGATTTGAGGCATTTTGTTGAAAACGGACCAATCCTGCGAACTTTGGAAGCCAACCTTAGCCAATGAGGATGGAATATGAAAAATCGGACAGATCCGTGTTGATCGCATGACTATAGAGATACTGTGAACCGATTTGCATGACGTTTGGATAAAATTTGTAGGAGTAAATGGGTTTTGCACAAATCGGCCTCCTGGTGGCGCTATAACAGGGCTATGTGAAAAATTTGGGGCAGAGGTTCTGAATTGGCTTCCAGGGAGTGTGTGTGCACAGTTTCGGAGCGAGCGGGCCAACGGTGTCGGAGATTAGCCGCTCGCAGACGGACGGACACACGGACACACGGACGGACGGACAGGGGTAAAACATACTCTCGCCATGCCTTTCGGCCTGGCGGAGACAATAAAAGAAAATCAAAGAAATTCCATAAATTAGAAAACAAATTTTTAAGAAGTAGTGAAAATAGCCGATCTACATGCTCACAACGTGGTGCGAAGCGCCGCGTTGTGAGCTTGTAGATCTGCTATTTTCACTATTGGGTCCCGGGCAAAAACATTTTCCTCATGAAAGGAAAGCTCCTGGTGAGCAGGATAACTTGTGTGCTGCCTGCTTATCACCAGCGCATGAGATAAAGTCATACTGTAGTACATTATGATGTTATCTCAATTTACATTGAGAATCCTTTAGGATTTTAACGACTCCGGTTCCTTAACGATTCCCTCTTAACGGTCCGATTCCTTAACGGTTCCCTTATAGGAGGTTCCAGATGGACCCTAACAGCTCTGTAACTCTGAGAGTGTACAAATGGAACCATCATGATCACATTCTAAGCAAATGGAAAATCAGAGGGAAAAGGCTTCATGTGCCCTCATTTGTCAAACGGCCTGGATTTCTCAATGATTCAGCCAACATGGCTGGTTCAGTGTGGTACTGTGTATATACTCCTCTCTCTGATAGGGAGGATAATCACGATGTTACCTTTTTCATATCGCATCATATCGTGTGACATATAATGATCATATAAGATGGCCAAAATCGTGCAATGTGCAGGCACCTTAAGTAGAAGATCCACAATTTTCCAACAGAATTGGAAGCCGAACGCGCACTGCCAGTTGCATGGGATGAGAGGGCTCGTTAGGGTCTGTCTTTCAACCTAAATGTGTGTGAGGGTCTGTCTCACTGATGCTGCAAAACAGTGATGCACTGATGTATTTGGACAACATCCGTGTTATTTTCTAAGAAGTTAGTTAGTTGGAACTTGGCAAACACATTCTGTGAAAGCACACTTCCTGTCATCATGTTATTGATGAGTTCATTAGAGAGGAACAGATAAGAGTGAGAGTGGGGTTTGTGTGCGTGTGCGTGTGCGTGTGTGTGTTTGTCAGAGTGTAAAGAATGATGTCAGTATGTAGGCATTTTACTGTTGTGATTAAACGCCTAACTTTGGCAGGCATTTGCTCAGCCCTCCCAAGACTTTCTGAATACATGAATATATTATGGTTATTTAAAAGAAACAAACATCCCATTATATGGAGAGTAAAAAGAGAAAGAAGCCCAGTTTAGTTGCAATACCCCCTTGGACGCAACACACACACACACACACACACACACACACACACACACACACACACACACACACACACACACACACACACACACACACACACACACACACACACACACACACACACACACACACACACACACACACACACACACACTTCAATCATCTCCAGCTACAAAGCAACACGTTCTGTCTTCAGTGAATAGGACTGTTAGAAGACTGTTATTTGTCACGTTGTTACTGTATGCGTGTTATGAGTTGTCTGCTCTAGATTCCACAGGCTCATTTTACAGTAGTCAATCCTGAACAGAAGTGGGTCACACACAAATAGCTGTGTTGGGGCCAGAAGTACAGATCCCAACGTACAACCAGTGGTGGACAAAGCACTCAACTCCAGTACTTGAGACAAAGTACACTCCTAGTCAAATATTACTCCACTACAAGTTAAAGTTGTACATGAGTTAAAGTAGTGGAGTGCTTGATTTAAAAAATACTTAAGAATTCAATATTATCATATACTATTATTATTATTATTATTATTATGATATAATAAAATGGTATTATATTCAGTATTCATTTTCCATTTAACATCAATGCATTGCTGTGTTGAAATTTTGATATTAAGACATTTTAGATTTTCCAGAAATGTCAGAAATCAACAGATATAGTGAAAATAGCAGATCTACAGTAGAAGTTCACAACGCAATGTGTTGTGAGCTTGTAGGTCGGCTATATCCACTATATGAAATAGGGCTTCAGTGGTTAATTCATAATATAACTTTTCCCTTCCTAGAAATGTAGTGGAGAAATATTCAAGTACAAATACTCAAAACATCTACTTAAGTACAGTACTTAAATGTACTTAGTTACTGTACAACCTCTACCCAAACCTTATACTGTATGTGTTACACATGAAAGTCTTTCAACTGTAACCACTTAAAGGGAAATGAAGTCCTAAGCAGATGTTGTTTTAGAAACACAGATGCAGTTAATCAAATTAATGATGGGTGTGTTCGATTTAGGTGTGCAGCAATCTGGGAACCCATCGCCAAATAAAAAGGAAAAACAGCGCCCTCTGCTGTTTTTTACTTATTCATTTGGCTCTGGGCGGAGCTGAACGGAAACCTCAGGGAAACCGGGGTTTTGGTCTGCCTTCAGCCTTTCACTTCCGGTGGTGCAACTATGTTTTCATTCCCACTAACAATATTTCTCCGCGGAACACTAACACCATTTCTCCCAACGAACATGGATCGTTTTGGTTATAAGCCCACTTGTTTCTATGATGAAAGAGCAATTTAAAATGTTACTAACTTTCCGTGGTTTTGTCGGCTTCGAGGGCGCTATTGTTAAATGAGTTTCGGTTTGTTTCCAGTGGGGGAACGAACGGCACACACGTAAATCCCGGCCACTACATTTGATTGGGTAAAGCGCGGCCTGCTTCCTGATCTGATGGCACGCCACTTGTAGCCAATGTGCACGGGTTGTCAACACGGCTACCGACAGATTCAAACGCAGAGCAGAATCTGTTCTTGAGAGATTAGGTGTGCAGAGCCATGGGTGTTCTAAAGTGCAAGCATAGATAGTCAATAGGATTGTCAACAATAGCCATTGACACAGCTAAATCTACAGTAACACACCACATTGTTAAATTAATTAGCTGCAGCTGTGTCGCTTACGTCATGATATAACGTCTATTTTTCAAAATGTAGAAGATTTTTGCCTATTTTGTTTGGTGTGGGATAAACTATTCTTGTTTTCTATCAACGAGAGAGAGTGGATATTGTTTGGACCTGATAAATAAACCATTCACTGTAACATTTTATAAATCACATCAAGGTTAAACCTACAAAGACTGGAATGGGCATGTTGTTTGTCTGTGCACTTAGATGGAGCCAGAAAGGAAGTTTCATACAAATGCAGAGAGAGGTGGGTTGTTACTAAACCATTTGCAAACTACAAAGAAGGCGAGCACATTTCAGTCAAATATAAACGATAAAACAAACTTGCCGGGTGCACGGCTCCAAAGAGTTCAAGGTAAACAGAATGATGCCAGCACTCAACGTTCGGTCCTTCCGGCACTTTTTCTCATTTTATAAGAAGGACAACAAAGCAGCTGCTTTGTTGCCCGTCTTACTTATTCAGACAGTCATGTATTTGTCTGAATAGTGGGGTTTGGCTGTTGGAGTTCTTCTTAATAAATTCTAAATAACTTAAATTAATCTCATAAAAGGTGGCATCGCAAAATAAAATCTTCAACCCAGCAAAGTCTTCCAGATACAAACATAAAAGATTTGTGTTAGTTAAGGCCCCGTAGGGAAATTAGTTCTGGACTCCGTTGTGCAGTTCCACAGAATATAAAATCATACATCAACATCTCAACAACATAGCTTTCATAGCTTTCATCTAACAGTTTGTAATGTCTAAATTTAAACTCCATTGTACGACAGTGTCAGGCACCGAAAATAACTAATCAATGTGTAGCCGCAATCGTCACGCGTTGTGAGCTTGTAGATTTGCCATTTCTGGTGCGGGACACCTTTCGTACAACAAAGTATAAATCTCAAGTCTTCATGGTCTATGGCCGCAAGTTAACATAATTGTATTAATCCAATCCAAGAAATTAGATCAGATGACAAGGAAATCATCGCTGTCGGGCAGAAACCACGTATGACCATATTTCAACATTGTAAATTAATGCCCTAAAGAGTTTCACACAAAAGTAGTGAAAATAGCTGATATACGTCGTGATGCTACACGTTGTGAGCTTGTAGATCGGGTATTATCACTACTTTAAAATGTTTTTAAAAAAAGGAACGGTTTCGGACATACAAGCTTTCCGCCCGACGGCAAGAAAATGTTGATTTCAAGCTTTCCTCCGGTCGGTTCGCTGATTATCACAGCTGATTATGATTATCCTGCAAAGTCTTTGGGGCTGTGGTTCTCGTGAGAGAGGATACAGGGTATATCGCTGTTGCTATGGCGATGTGGAATGTGAAAGTGTCCGCCAAGGAACGTTGAGCGCGAGGACAAGGCCCGGCGTGACAATGCCAGAACTGATATTCCTGTGGCTGGCAGGTGAACCTAGCTGCATTTTTGACAAAATGGTTCTCCTGGTCCAGAAGATTTGTGCCAAATCTGAGGTGAATCGTTCACTTTTTTTATCAAAGCATGGAACTTGGTACAGTTTGGGGTCCTGAACATTTTCTGAAATCACCATTAACTATTCACCTCAACAGTTTATGATGTTGTACTGTACATGGTATCATTGTAATCCTTGACCATCATAACAGGTGTAGACGTCTATTCTTTGTTATCAGGTGCAAAATACATAATTCGGTTATAGCGGAAAGCAAAATGGCCACCACAAGGCGTATTTGTGATTACAGCTCAGGGTCCCAAATTGCACAAGTGTACCAGGTTTCGTGCTTCTATGAAAAAGTGAACGATTCACATATCTTCTGGACTATCCTGGGTCAACGTTCAAATGACCTTATCGAAAAGGATTTCATTTAAAAACGGCAGGATGCAATTGGACAACGCTCGAAGCCCCTGGTGTCTGAGGGGCTGACCTCTGTCTAAACTTTGCCTCCAGGCAAGTTAGAATTGCAGTGCACACTTGCTTATCATGCTCAACAAGATGGACACCCATGGTAAAATGCACTCTACGGTTGTTTGACCAGTAATATAATCCACAGTGGGATTTGCTGTGAACCACTCATGGTCGACTCACAGATAGTGGAGTATTGAGGGAGTATCAACCTGTGGTTGAATTGCATATGGTGCTGGAGCATCTAGAGGGCAGACAATGTGTACATGAGCTTGATACGCCCCAGGCCTATAGCTCTGAAGCCATAGCGTTAGAAGGAGTTCTCCTTAGCGCTATGGTACATTCGATCCTTTCCCCTCACACCCGCGGTAGCGCAGGCTGCGCAGCCTCTCGTCTGTAGTAAAAAAATAAGAAATGCGCTTTGGCTACTCACCAAAACAAAGACGGTTTTATGGAATTGAAAGCCTACTCTACTTATAGTGGGAACACTCTGAGCCCCCCCCCCCCCTACACTTTTTGGGCAGAAAAGAAAGTATTTCACCGGAATAAAAAAATTTTGAACAAGTTTTTGTTCACTCCACTGCGCCCTCTACAGACCTGGTCAATGGAATTTTTCTATTGACCAGATTTTTCCTTCCGGTGAAATATTTTCTTTTCTGGCCAATAAGTGTATTTAAGATGTGAGGTGGGGGCTCAGAGTGTTCCCACTAAGTAGAGTAGGCTTTCAACTCCATAAAACCGTCTTTGTTTTGGTGAGTAGCCAAAGAGTATTTTTTACTACAGACGAGAGGCTGCGCAGCCTGTGCGAGCGCAATAGTGTTAAGGAGAACTCCTTCTAACGCTATATGGACCAGAGCTACAGTAGGCCTACATTCAACAGAATCCATTCACAAGCCCAAATTAGAAGTAGGCAAATCCACGAGCGCGCACACTTTTGCTGAACGTACATGTGGTGATCCATTTTAAAATCACAAAAACACCAGTGTAATATATTAGTTACATTACTATGAGAGCTAGTGTTGATTCGGCTCTGGGCTCTGACCCTACAACAGGAAGTTTCTCCTTCATAATCCTAAAAGGAATTATTGAATGTTTCATGCAGTCATTATGCACACTTGAGCAGCTCCCTCTCTGATGTCCGATAACTCCAAGGACATATGCACACGCACGCGCACACACACACACACACACACGCACGCACACGCACACGCACACACACACACAGGTGTGAAGCCTAGAAACCTGAAAATAGATGTAGGCCTACTGTAAATGGAGGTTAACCCATTCAATCCGGGAACGCACCTCTGTCATTTCTTTGGCTATTAAAAAATAGCAGATATACAAGCTCATAGCCGCGCTATGAGCTTGAAGATCTGCTACTTTTGAAAAATGTTGACGATTTGTGCAAACCTTTTGAATAGGCTATATATTTTCAAAGCGAACATTTGTAAAATATTTTGTTCCAGGGACCCCAAGAAACAAAGATTTGAGCTACAAATGTTCGCTTTTAAAAAATACACGTTCAAAGATTTGCAAAAAAAAATGTCACGATTATTTTCAAAAATAGCACTCGGTGCCGCGCTATGAGCTTATACATCTGCTATTTTTGAATAGCCAAAGCAATCTAAAATGACAGAGATGCGTTCCCGGAGCGATTGGGTTAAGGAAGTATTCCTCAGCGCCACGTTGGTCCGGGATATGGGGCCTCTGTGAATAATGTGCAGCCCCGGGCTAAATGTGAAATAACCTTATTCTCAGGCTGACACGCCTCATTTTCAGTGTCAGAAGGAAATATACAGCAATCACTTTGTCTCCACCCACGGGAGCCGTGTCAAGAATAATTGGCCAGGTAATGAATTATTTATCTATCACCATGTTACAGCATTGTATTGACAAGGACATACAGCGCGGTATAAATATCTTGTCTGAGGGGAAATATATATATAGCGGCACATTATAAATACATGTGTTCTGTCATGAGAGAATGAGGAAGTGCAGTCCTGAGTGGGTGAATGATATCTATATATTAGTATCACTCTGAAAGCTGGGTATAATGTGTGTGTGTGTGTGGGGGGGGGTCATTGAGTATGTTTGGCATTGCACATGAACTTGGATAGCTCTGTGAACTGTCAACAAAACACAACAATCAGTGTGTCTACAAATAGCCTAATATGAATAAATAACTCAAACTATTCCGGTTTGTTCTATTCTAAAACCCTGTCAACCCTGTTCTATTCTAAAACCCTGTCAATGGTGCAAGTAATTCAAATAAAATCAAAATCAATGACAATGTTTGAAATGGCTCCAGGAATTGTTGCTTTTCAGAGTCGTTGGATCTTCAAACAGGATCAAACACTACAGTGTTGTCATAAAATCTATTTATGGTACACTCTCTGTCTGAATTATTAATATCAGGTGAGTGTTCTAGTTCAGATATATCACTTACACTTAGATGACGGGTGTTATGTTGTTGAAGTGCTTACTGAAGTTCTTGAATTGTTTGATTTAGGCTACCGACAAATAAAACAAATGAATAATAAAACAAGTAGCTTGGGAGAATGGAATCCTTAATTAAAAGATGGAGAATGTGGGAGTGTGTGGAAATCAATACATCGTGGGTACGATGAACACCAGTCACTGACCACTCACAACACAATCAAAACAAAACAAATGGCATTTTCATATTAACCATTCATCCCTGACTAAACCAGATTTGTTTTTATCCAGCATCAGTTTGATTGTTGCTACTTTGCAACAACAAAATAACTGATACACCAAAACACATAGAAGAACTGCTTTTCATATATACTGTATATTATATTATGCTGGCATAGTTTGATTCGTTTTGTGACATTGTGACAAATGAATACAAACTATTGATAACAAATAATGATTATGCTAGTTAAAGATTATCAACACAAGCTTGCACAGTAAAGTTCTATCAAAGAACAATATAGGCCTAATCATATTGTGGTTCTAGCATCCCATGATACTATATCAAATACTCTCTGGTGATTTCCACCCCTAATGGGGAATAGTGAGAGAGAGAGAGGTCGCTTTTTCACATCACATTATAGCTTACCAGTGATCCATCCGTAGTACTTATCTAATTAAATAATAACGATTAGGATAAGATGGAAAACGCTCTTATCTTCCTTATACATTTATCTAAATCTGCACGTTATTGCAGGGGGGGAAATCCTTAATGATTCATTAAGTTCCCATTAGCACAATGCCAAACTTCCAGAGAAATAGTGCACAATGCCAAAAGCAACGTCAGTCGTAGAATGTTCGCTTCACCAGCGGGTGCTGCCGTGCCGACACGTTTCACTGTTTTACCGGTTCTTCGGCAGCCATTGTTTCAATATTTCGCCGCCCTTTCCGCGACAGAAGAGTCTTTCACTTTTGCCAAAGCGTTTGTCAAAAACAACATGCTATATAAATACATTCTTAGCATGTGTGGTCAAATAAACAGAATATGTATATCTCAATGGCAAGATATGTGAACGAGTAACCAACGTATATGCAAATAGCACCTATCAAACAATAGGTGACATGGTATACAAGGAAAGAGGAGTGCGGGGTGCGGTGGGGTCTGAAAAGGAGAGTTTTAAAGGTTTCATGACGTTCAGTTTTACCACACATTAAAAGTCTTTGTCATGGTCCTTCAAACGTGTATAGAAAGTTTTAACAAAAAAATCCACTCCATTGATCCATGGCAGGTGTTTTTCTCTCACATTTCTAAAGCCTTTTCAACTGCAATGAAAAAATAAATCTTTGCCTGCGGGTGTCGCTGGTGAGGGATTTTGCCTGTCAATCATCGCCTCTGCTCCGCCCCCCCCCCCCCCCCCCCCAAAGGAAAGGATAGGGGCGAGGAGGAGAGTGGGCGGGATTAATCGACTGTGACCTCACTGCAGAAGGGCCAAGCTCAGATTACTTTTCAGCCTAATTATTCATAAAACCCCAGACCACAGAAAATCCACTGAATGTTCAAAGTTCAGATTTTTTGGGTGTAATTGAGGTCATAAAACCCCCCAAAAAACATAAAAAATAAAAAAAAAGTGAAAATGAATGTCATAGAACCTTTAAGACAGCGGCAGAAAATGGGGAGTGAGTGTGCAGTCCTGAATGAGGGGGGCAAATCATTCCACAGCTGGAGGGAGCCAGCTAGGACAGGGAGGAGAGTCTAGGACGCTTGGAGCAATGGCCAGGGGCGTTATAAGGACGGGAGGGACAGACTTCCTGTGTTAAGCTGATGTAAGTGTGTGGGAAGGGGTGTGGTGTTGGATCATGTCCGGAAGGCAAGGGGGTGGAATGCCCTTGATTGCCTCGTAGTAGGTCATCACCAGCAAACTAGACCTAGACTGCCTATTTCCTTTTTTTCCACTGAAAACCTCTAATGTCCTTACCCCTCCTTTTAACCCATTAAGACCGGGAACGCATCTGTGTGTCCTTTTTAGATTTCTTTGGGCTATTAAAAAATAGCAGATATACAAGCTCATAGCGCGGCACCGAGTGCCGTGTTATGAGCTTGTAGATCTGCTATTTTTGAAAAATCGTGAACTCTTGGATTGTATATTTTTCAAAGCAAACATTTGTAAAATATTTAGTTCCAGGAACCCCGAGAAGCAAAGATTTGAGTTACAAATTGTCACGGTCCGCTCCTCGGGCCGTGGACTGACTTTATTATTTAGCCTTTTGACTGCCCTTATAATGTCGTGGACTTATGTGGCCTTTGTTATGTTGTTGTCTCTTATTTTGTTACTCTGTTGTTGCCCCTGCGTTTGCGTACTTTATTTTGCAGTATTGTTCTGTGCCTTCCTGTCCGCTTAGTTACTGTTACCTGTCTTGTCTCACCTCCCTTGTGATTAGTCTTGTCCTCCTCCTGTGTCCTCTTAGTCCCGCAGCCTATCCCAGTGTTGATTGTCTGTTGAGTTCACCTGTGTCTTATTATTTCCCTGTCTATTTAACCCCTGTGTTTGCACTGTGTCCCTGCTTGTTCATTATCTTATGTTCGTGTAGTATTATCTTGGTTCAGTTCCTGTTTGTAGTCCTACATTTTGATTTATTAAACCCCTTCGAATCGATCTGTTCAGCCTCTGTCTCCTCCTGCACTTGGATCCTACAATTGCCCTGACTCAGACCGTGACACAAATGTCCGCCAAAAAAAAAGAGAACAAATCAAATATTTGCACAACTTTTTTTCCAAAAATAGCAGATCTACAAGCTCATAGCGTGGCACTCGGTGCCGCGCTATGAGCTTGTAGATCTGCTATTTTTGAATAGCCAAAGAAATCTAAAAATGACAGATGCGTTCCCCGGTCTTAAAAGAGTTAAAGTTAATATATTAGGCCTATGTTGGTCATTGTTTGTATACTGCATGCAACTACAATCATACTCAAGCATTTCACGACTTCCCTGGTATTGTGCCAAGTGATGATGGCACTTGTATAGGGCAGGGCAGCTTACAAACCTTGGGAATCTCAGCACCAACAGAATATTTTGCCATAGTGCCTGCCCTGCACGTAGTTCTGAGAAAACACAATACTGTATGCCGAGTAGTCATCGGCACAATGCGCCAGCACCCTCAAAAGAGAGGCCCAAATATCTCCACATCTAATGGGTGGACTGCCATGAAACTGGAACACATCCATGGTCCCTGGAGGATGACCCCTAACCACATGATCTTTCCTCTAGTGCCACCCTCAGGACAAATGATCATGTGACTCAAGGAGTGTCAAACAGGGTTTTGATATTTCATACTGTTTGTCTGTAAATTGGCTTAAATAATTAGTGGGCTGGGCCTATTTCTTACAAAAAACACCACAGTCACTATATCATGTACACTACACTACAATATGCAACATCCAATCCACCCCACCCGCCCAAGCTTCCTTGCATCCTAACAGCTGCAAACCATGACTTACACACAGCCCTGGCTAGGCAACCCAGCCAGGAGGAGATGTGTGCTCAGAGGAGCACATTATTCTCTAGTATGGTAAAAGGTTTAAAACATTATTATAATAAAGCTCTGACATTATACTCTGGATAAAGATTCAGTTAAACTGCGACAATTTGAATGCAGTGTAGATTCTCAGCAAATTAGTATGCTTGCTCAACCTCAGCAATCAGCATATGCTACCAGGCAACCTGCACAGCGCAAACTGACATTTGGGAGCAGTCTGCTGTTCCCTGCTGCCAGACATCCACACATGTTTAGGCAAACACACGCCTCAACACACACACACACACACACACACACACACACACACACACACACACACACACACACACACACACACACACACACACACACACACACACACACACACACACACACACACGCCACAGTGAATGCCTTTTGCTGAAACATACAAGATGAGTCCCCAGCAACTAGATATGAATGCTAATGCTTCAAAACAGCCAACGGTTGTGATTATTACACATTATTAGACACTACACACCTTACCACCTTGTCCTCTCTCCTGCCCTTTCTCTCTCTCACTCTTAACCACTTAAGCCCTGCATACTTCTTTGTACAACAAATAGTGAAAGCCAATCTAAATCTACAGCCAATCTACATTGCTCGTAGATCTGCCATTTTTGCTATTCATGAGAGAAAAAGAGCGTTAACCACTTAAAATATATAGCCTATACTATACTTCATTGCCCGGGGTCCCTACAAGCTCACGACAATTTGTGAGCTTATAGAACGTATAGCTATTTTCTCCGAATGTTCGCCCCCTACGACATGCCCAGAATAAGGATGCTGTAGGGTTCATGTGGATAATGTGGTTAACCTTCCACTCTCAAAACAACTGATACCAATACAAGTACGTATATGGTATATATAGCCTTCTACTGTATATACAGTATGCCCAGGCCAGAATCAAACTGTGCTTTCCAAGCTCGTCAGGGGTCGGCTGGGTGCGGACAGAGGGGCTGTAGAGCATTGGTTCTCAAAGTGGGGTCCGGGGACCCCCAGGGCTCCTTGGGGGGGTACCAGGGGGTCCCCAGCTAGATTAGTTAATATAGCATCACAATCATTTCAACCACTTTAACCATATTTTATACTTTGGCTATTAAAAATAGCAGATATACAAGCTCATAGTGCCAAGCTCACAACGCGTCATATCGCGACGCATTGTGAAATTGTAGATCTGCTATTTTCAAACATTTTAGTACTTTTACTTTTGGTACTTTAAGTACATTTTTATTCCAATACTTTTACTCAAGTAAATTTCTACATTGCAGTATTGATACTTTTACTTAAGTAAAACATTGATTGGAGTACCTTTTCCACCACTGGTATTATTTGAATGCTGAGGCATAGATGCATCCGCCTACCAGAGTCCAAACCGAACAGTGAGCCTTCTTCCATTCACGCCCCCATAAGAGACAGGCGCTGAGGGATGAGCTGACGCCTGTCTTCACCTCTTCAGAATCCTATTACTGGTGTCAGACCGCGCTGATTTAAAAGGTGCTTTGTCTAACGTTACACAGATAGTGGAAGTGGGAGAAGGGAATTTGATCTTGGCTGTGATGCAAAATGGGTATGTGTGTGTGCCATTTGTTATCCCTGAACCCGAGAGTGATGAGCAGCAGAGTACGAGATTGATGTTGTATAAAAATTATAGATAGATAGATAGATGCTATAAAGATCCTGTAAAGGGAATTCAATGATTGGTTTCTAAAAAACATTATACATGATAAATAGTCATGGCTGAAGACGTGTACACATTCTGGGAGCTATGTTTTACTGAATTGTAGAGTAAAACCATTTTAATGTTTTTGTTGTAATATTGAAGTTACAATTGTATGGGCGGTAGTGATGTGCGGGTCAGGTTTTTTCATGACCCGCCCCGCCCCGCCACGGAACCCAACCCGCCTCAACCCGCCCCGCGAACCCATATATAAATCTATGGCTCAACCCACCCCGCGACCCGCGGTGGGGAAAAAAAGATAATCACATTCATAATAGCTCAGATTTATATAGCGCTCTTTGAAGTACCCAAAGTCGCTTTAAATGTCTACAGTAACACAACATTGTCATGGGCTAAATAAACAAGCATGCTGTTCAAAATAGTTTTTTTTGCGTGTGAGAGCGGCTGACCCGCTCACCCGCAGCCCGCATAATTGCCTCTGAAATCCTGACTCGACCACCCGCGCCGCGGGTTGACCCGCGGGTTACGGGTCGGCCCGCTCATCACTAATGGGCGGGGTTAATATCATCACTTGATGACGCACTTGGGTGATCCTGTTATAGTAATGATACTTTGATACCCCAATCATAAGTGTATCATCAGTGATGATTTAAGGTCCACCCTTAATAATGAAGTCAGACATCTTGTCAATTGAAAAGATTGCTATTGCTATAGCTGATGTTTACTTGCAGAAGTTGGTAGTCATTTTGAAAAAAAAAATCCCTGTGATATAGGCTATGTTTTAAAGCAAACATTTTTAACTCCAATCTGTGCTTCTGGGGGGGGGGGTCCCTGGAACACCCTATTTTTGAGATGGGGGTCCACCTTTACACAGCATTGCAACCAAGCATTGGGTACAGGACACGGTGACACTCACACGGACAGCCAACCAATCCATCAGTCAGTGCTGTTCAGCCCTGGCGTCAAATGAGAAGAAAAGGTCAGTTAGGATAGACTACATCCCATGGCCTGGAAGGATGATTGCTCTGCGATTGGTTAGTCTGTTGTTAGGCCAACCAGCTGACCAAGGTTGCAACTTCCCCAGTCAGTGACTCAGTCAGTCAGAGACAATCACGGTTATAGGACTGGCCCCGCCGACTCCAAAGAGAATTCTCACATTACTCCAACTTCTTCCGGGATTCTGTAGGCTTTTTCCTCTCTCCCTCTCCCTGGGTATCACCTTCTGTATGTAAAGCTGCACCATCACATGCTCACATTGCCTAACCGAGGTCAGTGATCCAAAGCAAGACTATTATAGACATCAATCCCTCCCCAGACTCTTCAGAGTTTGCAGTGTCCAAACTCTCGGTCTCAACTGTCTCAAGGTCATTGGTCATGAGTTAGAGAGAAAGGGAGGGAGGGAAGGAGAGAGAGGGTGGTGGGAAGGGAGACAGAGAGAGAGGGTGGTGGGAAGGGAGACAGAGAGAGAGAAGGGGGAGGAAGGGAGACATAGAGGGAGGGAGGGAAGGGAGACAGAGAGAGAAGGGGAAGAGAGTAAGGATAGATCAGTGGTTTTCAACCTTTTTCATATCAAGGTCCATTATTTATTCGGCATTTGAGCCACGGACCACCATTTGATGAGATTTGGACTCTCAGACCCAAAACTTGGAATATTTTGTTGTCGTTGGATAAGATTTTGTCCACAACTATGTGAAGTGTCATTGTAGCAAGAAGATGCATATCTAAACAGTTTCAGTCGGTTTCAAAATGTTTGTCTTTTGTTGGGTTTTTTCTTTTCCTTTTTGGATATTGTGAAGTCTTGTTCTTTCTTTCTTTGTTTGCTTGTATGTGATGTGTATTGTATGTATGTGTGTATAAAAAAGGAATGCAAATTCTAAGTGACAAAAAAAAAAAAAAATTGTCCACAACTCCATGTTGTATTGATGTTGGTACAATGGTACCATAGGAGAGATAACAAGCAAACGTTGATCAAAATAACAATTCTTCTACATTCTCTAATTGTGTAGACTTCTTGTAAATTAAGTAATGTTTAACAATAATCTAACTCTTGAGAGCGTAACATGAAACCAAATGGACCCGTAAGGGTCCATTTGGTTTCATTTTACACTCCCAAGTACCAACTCTCCATCATTTAGCTGGGGACCACCTGGAACCCCCTCAAGGACCACTGGTGGTCCCCGGACCACTGGTTGAGAACCACTGGCATAGGTGATCAGAAAGAGAGGATGAGGCAAAGACGGCAGCACCTGAGAAGCAAAGAAATGAAAGCAACGGGTGAACAAGGATTAGCTTCTGTTCATCCTTTCACCTCTAGGTGTCACCCAGGCCAGGGCTAAAAGGTTAAAAGTGATACCTCAGCCAGGACACTCAATAAAATCCTCAGTGTTCATTTATCTATTTGTAACTCTGAGACAGGGGTCATCGCAATGATGGCTTGTGGTGGATTTTTTTTTTTGCCATGGACATAAAAAAATGTGTGGACAATAATATTACCAGAAACACAAAAGGAGCTATAGCCCTGAATGACCATAACAGGTCTGTAACTCTGAGAGTGTACAAATGGAACCAAATGGACCCTCACTGGTCCATTTGGTTCCATTTGTACACTCTCAGAGTCAAACGGGTCCTTGCAAATAAATCATTTGAGAACCACTACTATAGTTGGACTCCTATTTTGCCAAAGTGTCATAGTAGATCAGTGTCATACTGTACATATTCTGAAGAACACCTGGAGATCTGACATTCAGTAATTGGGTCTTATGATCAAAATAAGAACATTATAATGGTGTGTAAAAAAGAAAATCAAAGATTTGTCACGGACAAGACCAAGTCTTTGCCACGGACACATTTGTCCGTGTACGGACATATTGATGACGCCTGCTCTGAGAATGTACAAAAATGGACCGGGTCCATTTGTTTCCTTTTGTACACTCTCAAGAGTAAAAATTAACACTGAGGATTTTCTGCTGTGTAGTAGAACTGAAACCAGTTCGTAGCATCATAAGTCATCATGGGGGAGAATTGGTCCCTCACCTGGGTCTTTATGAGCATCATACGAGTACATAACAGTGATGGATGAACTGCTGTATGAACAATATGAATGATGATGACCAATGAGGCTGTCTGCTGGACGCTATACGCCTCATCGCCACCGGGTCATTCTAGGATAGCAGTGCAGAATGTATCACTCACTCTCACGCGCACACACGCGCACACACACACACACACACACACACACATGCACACACACACGCACGCACACACACACACACACACACACACACACACACACACACACACACACACACTATCACACACACTATCACTATCACTCACTCTCACACGCACACACGCGCACACACACACACACACACACACACGCACACACGCATGCATTATGAGTATTTATGAGGTAACTATATTTATACGGTGTTATAAGTAGGTTATAATGCATTATAGACATGGGATGCATAGCCAGTGTTACCGGCCTCTGAGATGTATTTGTGTAGAAGAATAAAATATCACAAAAATAGAAACACTCAAGTAAAGTAAAATTACCTCAAAATTGTAATTACGTACAGTATGCAAGTAAATGTACTAGTTACTTTCCACCACTGCACAGACGCAATGCATCCCTCCTTTTGTTCTCCTTACAATCACAGGGATTTAAAAAAAAATCCTACGTATGATTACCAACTGCTGAAAGTACACCAGCAATAGCAATAGCAATCTTTTCAATTGACAAGATGTCTGACTTTAAAGAGACTGACTTCAATTTCCATGACAATACTTATTAGTCTTGTGTGCTACCTTTGGACAACAAGACACATCCAACATAATGGACCACTGATGTATTTTAAATCCTTCCAGGACACACTGTGTACATTCCACCATCTACACACGGCAGTGAAACCAGACTGTCACTATTTGCAATGACATTCAGTTGAGCGCTGCTTAGTTCATCAAAGCTCAGCCTTCAAGTCAGTCCTTCACTCAGTTCCTCATTTCTTCTGAAACTTCACATCTACTGTAGGCCCCTAGACGGAACACAAAGTGAATTTCAGTGGAACGTTGATGTTCAAACACTATCCCCTATGGCACTATATTCACCAAGGGAGTTAAAGGCACTTCATGTATGTTGTACAATTCTCCGAGGCGCTGTTAGAGAAATAAAACAGGCTGCACACTGGTAATGCTGAAAAAAGCTCAGACCTTCATCCCTTCATACAAGGGAAGGGCATACACACAAACGTTTATATAGGACACATCTACGCACTGATAGGTTCACCCCAGTAGGGTAAGTGAGGTCACAACAGTCAACTCAACAATTGGCTGGCTTTAGAGAAAGCCTCATGGAAGCGGCTGGAGGGAGGGATATTAAAGTCTTTCTGTTTGGGGTTGAATGCCTTGGAGCCATGTAGGACAGGTGAAGATGAAGGAGAAGACAGAGGGCCTCGCTGGCCAGCTGGCCCATGAAATACTGGGCCCTCAGTTCCAGCAGATTGGGTCGAGATGACCTGGCAGTCCGACCCAAAAAGCTATTTCTGTCTTTCGAAGCTCACTAACTCCTGCCCCAGTGACAAATGAACAGTGTCTGAGCACCCGTGGCAGCCATTTTGCACGTAAACTCAATTCATTAGTGTTCTAAGAACACAACACAGTACCAAAACAACAGCGTACCTGCTGAGGCATGATGATAAGAAGAAAAAAAAACAGAGCGTAGGGGTACGCTTGGCTGTAACAAACACCAGAAAAACTCAGGATTACTCAAGGACCCATGCTGGTAGTGGCAGGAAGATTATGGTCAGAGTGCAAGGCTCCGTGCTGCTTCATTAGAAACAGTGTGAAAGTCTTTCCTTCAAAGGGAGACTACGGTACAGACTCTGCCAACAGCGGCATCAATGCCAAACAGACATACACTAAAGTCAACACACAATTACACATCTCGCCGTACTGCGATTGGTCAGGTGGTCATTATATAGGATGCATGTGAGCGTGTGTGTGTGACTGTGTGTGTGTGTGTGTGTGTGTGTGTGTGTGTGTGTGTGGGGGGGGGGGGGGTACTTTCTACCAAACAGAGATTGGGGATAGGAAGAGGTAAATAATCGGGATTCAAAGAATTGAATGGGGGTCCAAAAATATTATAGGATGAATTACAAATGTATCCTGATTGCACCAGCATCTATTGTTCTACGCATGTCTCACTGTTCCTGTTCCTGTGATATGACCAATTATATCATTTTGATCTCGACTTCGATTGTGACTTGTGAGCATGACCTTTGACTTTTTCAAGCTAAATAATTAAGCCTTTCTACTATTCATAAAATAGTACAGAGAATGGACATTCCAGAGAGGGAGAGAGGGAGAGAGGGAGGGACGGAGAAAGAGAGAGAGAGAGAGAGGGGGAGAGAGAGAGAGGGAGAGAGGGAGTGCATCTGGATAAGGTCATGATCCATACATACACAATCAGTATGTGTGATGGAGTGGGCGCCCTAGTGCCTGTTGATCTACCAGACTGCCTCTAATGGCATCAAGGTGTTTCCCAAGCCTATAAGAATATCCTGATTAGGAAAAAGGTTGTAAATGTGTAGGCCAGAGTCACAAACAGTGCAGAGGAGAGCACAAGGAAAGCGCCCATCCTGCACATCCCTGGTGTGTCTACATTTTCCACTCTGGTGTTCCGACTCGTACACCTCACTGATCACCTGTGTTTCCCCACAGGTGAGTCCCACTGCTCTGCCCTGCTCTCCACAGCACCTGAGGGTTCAGCTGAGTACTGAGAAAGGCATTAGCATTCATTGTGTAGTACAACGCACGTACGCTCACACACACTTAAAATCCTGGCCCGTGTCCAATATGCCCTGGGCCAGACAAATTCATCCGTCCCATTCCCAGTGGCAAACATTATTCTGTTATTACCTGGAGATCGGGTGCTCTGCCCCAAATGCAATTATTGATCCCACTGAAGGGTAATCATCATCTTAGGCCTGTGGCTTTTTTTGTTTGTTACTGCTCAACCCTTCCCTCTTGATTTATGGATGATAGTTCATACTCACACACACACTGCAGGTGTCATTACAGACTTCTATGCTATGCCACCAAATTGTGCAATGCCCAACCAACAGTCATGAAAAAGTGTGAATCCATACTCTCCTTCAAAACGGCTCTAAAGGAGCACTTAGAGGTAGGTGGGTGCAATTCGTAACTGGCCCCTGTAAAAAAAGTCAAAGCCTATCACCAGAATGTCTCGTCGTTCCCATATTTATGACCTGGCCCTGCTTAAGAGCTACTGAAGGAAAAAACGTTCCACCGAGCCAGCGAGAATATACCTGCTTTGTTTTCGGTTAACATTTGAGTCCAGCTAAACATAAGGCAATAAACATAAGCCAGAGAGAGAGAGAGAGAGAGAGAGAGAGAGAGAGAGAGAGAGAGAGAGAGAGAGAGAGAGAGAGAGAGAGAGAGAGAGAGAGAGAGAGAGAGAGAGAGAGAGAGAGAGAGAGAGAGAGAGAGATTTAAAAATGGGAAAAAAGACATCTGACCGTCCTTAAATACAATGTCAGGCTAATTCAAGCACACTGTGGGCACTGAATGAAATGTCAATACCCCCCCCCCCCCCCCGATCTGATTAAACAAACAAGTGGTCCAGTAACACTGGCAAAGGAATGAGTGCATTATCTCATCAGCTCCATCAGCAATGTCCCCTTGATCAGACCACTGTCTGGGCGCTGACACCACTGTTGATCCGACGACACAGACGGGACATAGCTGTGAAGTCATCACGGACTCCACAAGGTGATGAATTTATGGAGCCGGCTGCCAACTTGTCAGCGACACGCCTTTGTGTAACTGTAGGAGTGTCAGGTCGAGTGCAAACACAGGCCGTCACGGCAGCATAGTAGGACTGGAATCGAGCTCTTCTACCGTAATCACCTCTATTTGGAGGGGTTAAGACTAAGCCTCATAAAATGTGACCTTATGCCGTGGCTCTAATGTTTCTCGTCTGCCCTCTGCCAGAGGGCCCTCTATTTTTTTTACAAGACAGTTTTACAAGTCACTATATTCACTAAGGGAGTTGAAGGCACTTCATGTATGTTGTACAACACACAAATGTTTATATAGGACACATCTACGCACTGATAGGCTCACCCCAGTAGGGTAAGTGAGGTCTCAACAGTCAACTCAACAATTGGCTGGCTTTAGAGAAAGCCTCATGGAAGCGGCTGGAAGGTGGGATATTAAAGTCTTTCTGTTTGGGGTTGAATGCCTCGGAGCCATGTAGGACAGGTGAAGATGAAGGAGGAGACAGAGGGCCAGCTGGCCCATGAAATACTGGGCCCTCAGTTCCAGCAGATTGGGTCGAGATGACCTGGCAGTCCGACCCAAAAAGTTTTACAAGTCCCCTCCTTGTGTGTGTGTGTGTGTGTGTGTGTGTGTGTGTGTGTGTGTGTGTGTGTGTGTGTGTGTGTGTGTGTGTGTGTGTGAGTGTGTGTGTGTGTGTGTGTGTGTGTGTGTGTGTGTGTGTGTGTGTGTGTGTGTGTGTGTGTGTGTGTGTGTGTGTGCGCGCCCCAGATGAAGGGATTCTAGGGGGGAGAGCGTGCACGACCAGAGCCAAGTCAAGGAATCTCACAAGAGAGTTGTACAGTAGTGTCAGGGACAGAGAAAAGAGTGAACGTGCATCAGAGAAATATAGTCTGAAAGAGTTGCTAAAAACACAGGAGTCAAAAGGACAGGGATGCATAGAGCATGTTCCCTTCAACATTCTCACTCGGGACCGATAGGGTCTCTGGGTCTGGGATGTTCTCTTGCATTATAGAAATGTTCACATTGGTCCCTGTACTCTTGTACTACTTTACACACACACACACACACACACACACACACACACACACACACACACACACACACACACACACACACACACACACACACACACACACACACACACACACACACACACACACACAGTCAAAGCAGGTGGTGAGAATGGGCAGCATCTGACCGCCTGACCCTCAACACTGGAGCACCACAGGGATGTGTGCTGAGCCCTCTCCTACTCCCTGCACACGCATTACTGCACAGCCACACATGACTCCAACACCATCATCAAGTATGCGGACGACACGACAGCGCCAGGCCGGATTGTCAACAATGACGAGTCTGTCTATAGAGATGAGATCAACTCACTGGCACTCTGGTGCCGGGAGAACAACCTCGCCCTCAATGTTGACAAGACCAAGGAGCTGATCGTGGACTTCAGGAGGCCGCGGAGAGAGCATACGCCCATCCTCATCGATGGAGATGCAGTGGAAAGGGTCAGCGAGTTCAAGTTCCTATCGAGGAGGAGCTCAAATGGGACACACACACACCACGCACGTGAGGGAAAAGGCTCAGCAGCCACTGTTCTGGTTTCGGAAGTTCGGAGTAGGACCCCGCATTCCTCAGGCTGTACTAGAACAGCTCTGTTGAAAGCGTTCTGTCAGGCTGTGTTACGGCCTTGTACAGAAACGATATGCCCGAGAAAAGAAAAACCTGCAGCAAGTGGTGCGGTTGGCAGAGTGCATAATGGGAGGACGAGCTTCCAGCGCTCCAGGAACTGTACAAGAAGAGGTGTGTAGTCAAAGCCCAGCACATCATCAAGGACAGGCACCACCCCAGCCACAAACTGTTCAAACCCCTACAACGACCGCAGCCAGGCAAGGAGGCCTACCGCAGTATCAAGGGCAACACCACCAGGTTCATGAACAGCTTCCATCCGGCTACCGTTAGACTGCTGAACTGGACTTTTGCTAACTTTTACTAACGTCCATAGCATATCATGTACAGTATCTGCTGCTATGCTCACGCATCTTGTGTCTTACCTCAGGTACTTACCGCACCAGATAGATATACTATGTAAATATGTAGATAAATAATTGCTGTTGTTTTATTGATCTCTCTCTCTTCCCCTTGCCCCCCCCCCTCTTCTTCCCTCTCTCTTTAATGGAGATAAAAACGATGGCGCTTTCACAAAAACAAATTTCACTCACTGTACACCTGTAAACCTGCGATGCGATATTTAAGTTGATTTATAACACCAAAAAGTCCATTTCCGCTGAGGAACAGGGTCATTTCTATGCATATTGAGAGGTATTTCACTTCACATGAGTATATATATTTTCATAATATATATTATGAATATATATTTTGTTTTTTTTGGGTCTTTTTTTTATTGTGCTCCTTTTCCTCTAAGCACCTTAACGTCCATTGTCTATCATGCACAGTATAAGTATAACATGCACAGTATACAATACATTGCTGCTATGCTCAGGCACCTTAGTTTAGTTTTTTAGTTTTTTTTATTATCTCAGGTAATTTGTAAATATGTAGATAACTTGTCTGGCCTTCTGTTGCTCTCTTGTTTTGATCTCCTTCCCACCTGCCCCCCACCCTCTTCTTCTCCCCCCCCCCTCTTCTTTCTATGGAAACTAACGTTGCGATGGGAACGATGTACAAAAAAGAATTTCACCCACTTTTTTACCTTGTAAACCTGTGATGTGACAATAAAACTGATTCTGATTCTGATTCTGATTCTGTAGTATGCTGCTACAACTCGTAACGACTTGTAACTCATCCTGTCCTACAGCCAACTACGGTTGGCCTTGGCTAGTGGATGTGAGGCCCCTGTTCCAGAACCAGCACTGCAAAGCTGATGTCAGGTGTTAGGGGGTGCCCAGGGCAGTTCCCTGTCCAAGGGTTCTCTTGAGTAGCTTTACATGTCAAGACCCTGTAAACAGGTCTATAAATTAGCAGCTTTGGAAAGCTTTGGCTTTCCCCTTGATACTTTACCCTTTCGAAACCATTGGGGCTCTATATTTAGTATCTTAAAGCCAGGAGAAATGGTTGGCAGTCTCTTTCAAGAACAAATTCCTCTGTGTTTCCTAATGGAACCTTTGCTACTCATGTTCTGAAGATAATCAGGTTTTGTTTCAACATAGAAGCCGAGCTATCACATGCCGTTGACTCTTTGCGATCGTTACTGCTACTGTGCACTGTGCCCTTCCATACACCAAACCCATAATAATATCCATCATTCTTTGTGCCACTGGTGATGCAGTCAGCTATGGTTTGTTCTCGGATGCCACGGACGTTTGACAGGTCAGAGCAAATATGGATCAAAGAAGACACTGACTCACTCAGCCAAAGGGAATCTCAGCTCTGACGCAAACAATTAGGATGACACATCCGTGTGTGTGTGTGTGTGTGTGTGTGTGTGTGTGTGTGTGTGTGTGTGTGTGTGTGTGTGTGTGTGTGTGTGTGTGTGTGTGTGTGTGTGTGTGTGTGTGTGTGTGTGTGTGTGTGTGTGTGTGTGTGTGTGTGTGTGTGTGTGTGTGTGTGTGTGTGTGTGTGTGTGTGTGCGCGTGTGTGTGTGTGTGTGTGTGTGCTGCAAAGGAAAATGTAATTAGGAGTGATCGTGAATTTGTATGTGTACGTGTGCGTTATTGTGCCTTAGTGGTAGTTTGCAAATGGCTGTTCATACTGATTATATAATTGCATTGCTTGCCGGTGAGACTCCTCGTGGCTGGGAGGAGTGTGTGTGTGTGTGTGCGTGCGTGCGTGCGCGCAAGCGAGTGCACGAGCGCATGTGTTGGGGTGGGGGGGTGGGGGGGTTGGCGTTAATATCATCATGTGATCATTACTTTGCCCGTCCAGACCAGGAGCTGTACAGATGGCATGAAAGCAGGGCTTCTCCAATGTCATATGGCTCCCCTGTGGTCTGACTCACAGACAGAGAGCAAGAGATCAAAAGGAAGGGCACACAATGCAACGGCCTATATCATGTATGTTTTGATACAAGTTTACATATAAACACTGAATGAATCGAAATGAAAACACATATTTAAACACTGTTTTTACCTTTTGACCACAGGAACCCTAGCGACACTATTCTGGGGCAAGCGTTCGACAAAAATGGCTCATAACGCAAACGAGCTCATAACGCGCCGCCACGCATCGCTTGGTATAGACCACTGGGGGACCCTGGTCAACTAAATAAATAGGATTTAAGTGGTTAAAACATCTCACTGATAGCAAAACAAAGTGCACATGTACACAACGGTTATTTGACATTGTTGGAATGTGATCATACTTGCACAGACTGGTGGCTGTAAACGCAACGACTGACCTTTGTTCTCATTTTCTTGTCTAGTCAAGAAAATGAAGTGCTGTTCATTGATATCCACGAGATACTTGTGGTCACAGAATAAACCACAGCAACATAAATAGCTTATTCTTGTGATGTGCAATTGTCTACCGTCTCAGAAAACCGGTGGTGCAGTGATGCACACAACCTCTTGGTAATGTTAATTGTTAGCCGTGGTTCACGGAATCTAAGGGGCGGCGCGGCAGCCTGTCTGTCACTGCAGTCTAATCAAGTCTCAAGGAGTGAGCAGTAGGAGATGAAATAATGATAACGGTAAAGATGGAAAGGTTTGTGTGCGTGTGTGTGTGTGTGTGTGTGTGTGTGTGTGTGTGAATGGTAAATGGTGCATTTATATAGCACTTTTATCCAAAGCGCTTTAGATAGATTGTGCATTACATTCACCCATTCACACACACATTCACACACCGATGGCGGAGGAAACCATGCAGGCACCAACCTGCTCATCGGGAGCTAATAGGGGTTCAGCGTCTTGCTCAAGGACACTTCGACACTAACTCTGTGTGTGTGTGTGTGTGTGTGTGTGTGTGTGTGTGTGTGTGTGTGTGTGTGTGTGTGCGTGTGCGTGTGCGTGTGCGTGTGTGCGTGTGCGTGTGTGTGTGTGTGTGTGTGAGAGAAACGGACCCTTCTCCTCAACTTCACTAGCATCCTCCAGTGCTGTGCTAAAGAGACCGTTAAAGGAGAGAGAGAGCATGGTTCGAGGCAGAGAGCTTAGAAAGGAGTGTAAATTGCATAATTGCATGGCCAGGTGTACAAGGGTGCTAGAGAAAAGAGGGTTGTATTTTCATGCTGGGTTGCAAGTCCATGTAGACACCGTGGCATTTAAATCTGACGCTGCAGCCGGCAGAGACTTGGCAGGTCTCACGCTGTGCATGATTGTTTTCACCCCCTTGAAGTGCATAAATATCGTATTGCTTTGAGGAGTCACCATACACCAGTGGTTCTCCTTGAGGGAGTTCCAGGGGGATCCCAGCTAAATGTTTGATATTTAGGAACCAAATAGAACCTTAGATCTGTAACTCGGAGTGTACAAATGGAACCAAAATGGCTTTGGTTCCATTTGTACTACACTCTCAGAGTTAAATTAACAGAGATGAAAATAAATCATAACAAATGGTGGCCTAATGCATATCAAACGGGGTAATTGAATTTAAAAACGTTTGAGAGTCACTGACATACACTGCACATGTACAGTAATGACAACAGATTAGACAATGGAGGGGAAGTGTACAGTGAAATCCGGAGTGTTATCTTATCTCTGAGAGGGCAAAAATTGCAACTCACACTCTGCAATCTAAATTAGCACTCCGGATGGCGGCATGTGGCAACACGCTGAAATGTGAGAACTCTGAAGAACCCCACGTGATTTCTGTATTTGATTTTTTCCCGCTTTTTTTCCTTTTCTTTTTTCTTTCAATTTTTTTTGCTGAAAGGACTGTGGAGGGTTGACTCATCTCACAGCTGACCCCGTTTAATCCGAAGCCGCTTTAACAAGTATGCAAAGTTATATGTCTGAGCGGTAGCCGTTTGAACATCCCCTGATGCAACGTTCTTTGCCTTCAGCCGTGATGACTGACACTCGAGAGAGAGGGTTAGTCTAGTCTAGCAGAAGGAGTTCTGCTTGCATTTCTGCTGCCGCCAGCTCAAAAGTGTAATCCTCCCAAAGTCAAGCTGTTTACCTCAAATCAGGCCCAGTAGTCCAGCATCTGGGTGGACATGATATCTGAGGTCATTTAGATAAGACTCAAGAAACACAATGCTAGTGCAACCTCACCCCTTCTCCCACACTCCTTTTATGCTAGAACACACTCAACCCTTCTCTCACACCTCTCCCCCTCTCCCCCTCTCTCCCTCTCCCCCTCTCTCTCTCTCCCCCTCTCTCTCTCTCTCTCTCTCTCTCTCTCTCTCTCTCTCTCTCTCTCTCTCTCTCTCTCTCTCTCTCTCTGAGCTTCATGGGGTTTCATGGGGTCACAAGATGGCTGCACGGTATTTTATGGAGGTACTTTAGAAGCCAAGCCTGCCCTGCAGAAAATGATCCAAATAAATGTGTGTGTGTGTGTGTGTGTGGGGGGGGGGGGGGGGGTCACTCTTGATGGATCACCACAACAACCACAGGGTCCATGAGCTGGAATCGAGTTATAAAAAACAGTTACAATATAGAAGCGCATGACTGTATAACCACAAAGATAACTACGGTCATCAAACACTAGAAAGCAACAAAACAGCTTATTGAACTGAGTTTGCTCAAATTACTATTGATTGTTTCAGTCCAATAGTTTGGTAGATCTATATACACAGTAAAAACTGTCCATTTAACTCAGAAGAGTGTACAAATGGAAACCAAACCACTTAAACCCTATATAATTTGTTGACCAGGGTCCCCCAGGGCCAGGGGTGTATACCTTTTTTGAGCTTGCGACTAAATAATAATAACTACAGTGGATTCATTGGAATACAGGTTCTTGTTTCCATTGACATTATTGGACATGCAAGGTTTCCACTCGACAGTGACAATTATGTTCTCTGCATGAAGACCAGCTATGCAGATGAAATCCACTTAGTACAGCAGTGAAACAGGGTTGGCAACTCTACACACGCATTTTTGTCTGCTAAAACTCAGGTCCATTTAAAACACTCCTTCCTCGTCAACGCAATTGCAGCAGTGCTAATGTGAGAGACCACATGCCGAGAGGTACTAGCAGCTTGCACGCACACAGTGGCACGCATGCTGATTAGACGAAGTTTCTCACATGCAAAAGAATATCTTTCCTTCGCACACCAGAGCGAGAGAGAGATACTGGGTCTTGGCTAACAGCAGGCATATTGCCGAGAGGCTTGCGCTCCAGTGGCATTCAAATCAAGCTCTTAAAATGGCTCCTTAGCCAGCGGTACTGGCAGTATTGCCAGGTTTTGCACTCACAAAGCATCGCATCGCGATCTATGAGCTCACAACGTGTCGCGACGTGTTGTGAGCTTGTAGATCTGCTATTTTAAAAACATCTTGAAGAAAACGTGAACAATTTATGTTTTTGAAACATTTTAACAACACAAATCTTGTATTGGGGGTCCCTGGCATAAAATATTTTCAGATGGGGGTCTGCAGACAAATACATATTGATTTGGGGGTCCTTGACATGAAAATGTTTGAGAACCACTGGTTTAAACAACATTAAACAGCAAGCCCAAAATAAGCAACTGCACTTTAGAAACAAGCCCCAAAAACCGCAACCCGCAACTACTGATGTTTTCAAGCATAATAAGCGGACATGGCAACCCTGGGTACAGGCTGCTTGGATATACATGTACACTGAACCCAACCAAACCGACTTCCCCCTGGTAACTAAACTCAGATTAACTCTCACAGAGCTACAGCAAATTGATAGGTGTGAGGTGTTTGGTGCTGAATAATTATTCAAGCAATTTGTCTGAAGGTAGACGACTCGTAAACAGTGATATTTTTAAATGAACACATTTTCCTGTAGCAAAATAACTTATTTTAAGGGTCGTGAGCAATCTCTTTATTTGTGCCGGAGGGTGAAATTTGTTTTACAGGCAGGAGATTCAGAAATCCAGTTAAAAACAAGTGGTGCAAATAGCCGTGGGAACCAACAGGTCCCGAGCCATTTGACTCAAAGGTCAGGAGCCTGTAGCGTGGGGCAACTTGATGTCACATGATGCCAGTATGTCGCAGGGAAATACCCCCAAAAAAGTACTCAATTCTCAAATCTAAGTAACTAGCAATTCTATAATTGTAGCGGAGTAAAAAGTACAATTTGACAGTGACATGTAGTGGAGTAGCAGCAAAAGTATCACAAATTGGAAATACTCCAGTAAAATAAAGGTATGTAATGTACTTAAGAACAGTACTAAGTTAGTTTTTCCACCACTGATAATAGATCAGATGAAATACTGTTACCCTTTGCTTCCTGTTTGTTAATGTCCAATATCGAATCCACTAGGATGATACTCTATGTGTCATGGTCATAACCGTTTGAAATTAATAATTATAATAAAGACATAATAAAACACGGAAACTGCGGAAGGCATGTGGGCTTATGCTTCTCAATTCAAGTCAAAGGCCACACATTTTGTATTTAAAAAAAAGGAGGCCGTTTTGAGTAATATATTAATCCTACATTCCTCTCTAGAGGAACTGAAGAAACAGAAACCAGCGAAGGGCCAGTATTTATAATGCACCTAAATTAGTATGTGACTCACATTCATGCATGAGCAAACGTAAGACATCTCAATATGTTTCCCAGAAGACAAACACCATTGTCCTCACCCTTCAACCTGACCTGCTTCTGGAAAATGGCCTCAGTCACGGCCGACCAAGTAAGGGAATTGTCTCAACACCCGAGAGATGTACCCCCGTCTCTTGTATTCTCTCACTATGTTTTTATTATCCCCAGCAGAGCTCAGGGAAACACATAAGGATAGGATAAGCAAAAAGATCACTTTACCAGGAACTATCTGGATATAATCACAGTGGTAAGGACAAAAAGTCAGAGTATACCTTAAAATCCTGTGTTCATTCAACTCTGAGGGTTTACAAATGTAAGCAAATGGACCCGTGAACCTGATTTATACTTCATCGAACAACAGTGTCACGTAGTGGAAATAGCCAATATACAAGCTCACAACGCGTCGTATCCACTTCCACTAGGCCAGGCTTATGCAATTTTTGAGAATTTGCCCAAAATAGGGTTGCCAGGGTTAATCATCTAGTGCTATAGTCAGTTATATTAAGTATCTTGTTCCTATAAATCTTGCTCAAATCTAATGCAAAACCTTGGGCACTATTCTTGCCAAGACAAAATGTTATTGATATGATGTCTTTACTGTGAAACTGCAAGCTACTTGATAGGAGAGTGGTGTAGAAGGCTGCAATTTAAATATTTCCCAGGAGTTTATTCATGCTGGGGAATTCCTGGATGATACAAGGCCGACATTCAGTAAAGGCCAATTGAATAATAAATCATATTCCAGGCATTACTGGCTTCCCTCTTTGGGAATATCCAGGCATTTCCCCAGAAGGGGGTTCTTAGGGAGAAATAATGTAGGATAATTTACATGTGCCATTATGTGATGTCATATTCGATGCCTACAGTTGACATATTCTACAATTTGCTCATTAATGTAAATTGAGGTCGAGCTACGTGCCAGTGTGACGGTTGAATGTGTTAAGAAAGAAACTCAAAAGTCAAGAACACTTCACTGTTTTATACTGTATAGTGATAAGGCAGCACTTCGTTATGAATCATAAGATTGCCTGGTGCTGCCAGTGTTATAGGTTACAGTGTGATATTAAAACCTGAACTAGAGTTGTTCAGGTTTCGGTACCCAGCACTGGATGATGTCAGTCAGTATTGTTGTGACATCAGGCATTGGCTATATTTGGGCTTAATCCAGGCACTTATTATACTAGACATAACCGTTGCCTAACAACGTCGATTTGGGCTGAGGGTAGGGTTCTCCATAATTAGATGAGCATACTTTCTCTCACACACACACACACACACACACGCACGCGTGCACGTATCTGTATATTTAGGCATGTAACGTGCCGATTTGTGCTGACGTCGGGCATGTCCATAGTTGGGTATAATGCCCGTTGTTGCCGACGTTATTGCATTCACAACGTATTGCAAATGTCCAGTCCGTATGGGCATATCTGTATGCCCGCCACAGACAAACATGCACTTGAACTTTAAATACAGTGTAATACAAGCAGAAAATGCAAAACATTTGTGCCACATTATCAGTTTGGTTATTGCACTGACAACAAGTTGCTCAGGTACCCAGCATTGGCCGGAATATTGCATGGGTGAAATAGGCTCTCCTTCTTTCCTTTTCCTCCTCCCTCCATCCTCCTCTCATCCATCCCCCCACTTTCCCTCTCTCCCTCCCTCTCGCTGATCAAGCTCTCCCTTCCCCTCCGCCCCTCCTTCTCTCTCTCTATCCATATTTGGGTATAAGTATAATCAATTTGTGCTGACATTGGGAATCTCCATATGTGGGCATGTGACATCAGACACAACGGAAACCGCTGCCTAACAACAGTGATTTGTGCATGTCCATATTTGGGCATATCTGCTTGCCCGCCGGCTGACAGACAGACAGACAGACAGACAGACAGACAGACAAAGAGAGAGAGATGCATATTGATGAGGATTGCTTTTATTTCAGTGTTATGCACTTAAGTAAGCACCATATATCTGCATACACGTACAGATATATGTAGAAAATCACATACATTAATTCAGAGCCTTTTATTCGATGCTTTACATACTGACTGAGCTATAACGTCTTCCTGAAACAAAAAATCTTTGTTCATCATCAAGAAAAATCAAATCAATTGACGCATGCTTCCTGAACAGATTAGTTCTCAGATCATTATAGAATGGGCAGCAAAACATTTAAATACATAATCTGTCTAATATTCAGTGATAGCATTGTATCTACCTTTTCTATGGCCAAAGGTCGAGTCCCAGACCTCAGATGTGTGCTTACACTGACCTTTGACCCCTGATTAAATGATAACTAACATACTGTATGGTTCAGGTGCATATTGATGCTTAAAGGTGAAATAAGTTCTGAGATTAGCCTATTTCTTAAAATTAGAACTCAACTGCTCTTAATTGGATTAATATTACATACAGTAGTTTATTTCTGTATAAGTACATCCTTGCTACCTTGCCTTAAGATGGTTATGGGAAAATCCCACTTACTTTGTAAGTCTATCCTCCCCAGCCTAATATCCCAAGATTCTTAGAAATGTTCTTATTGATCACTGCTCCAAATACCGTCCATGCCAAGTCTGCAGTGACATTGATACCCTCCTCAAAAGGCACATGCTCATCTAATAGTAACCCAAAATACTTAAAAAATATACTTATCTCCATAAATCTCCATATAAAAAACAAAAGAAGCTTTTCAGTATTCCCTCATTTCTGTACACTATAGTATAGTGTACAATTAGATTTATCAACAATTGCCACTTACAAAGTTTGACGTTGTTCGGTCAGGCGGTGCCCGTTTCATGAATTAATAGATACTAGGACGGCGCCCGCCTAGAAGCTCTGCACAAACGCCATTAGCCATGCTAATCAGTCTAGCTGAGGGTCTGATTGGCCTACCAGGATGCCCTGCCAATCAGTCAAGCTCCTTAGACCCGAGTTCGGGCCGCTCAGTGTGGTTTTTCAGTTCTCGGAAACCGTGGGTCGTCCCCAATTGGCATTCGGCACGCCACCCTCTGAGTTGTGCCCCGGACAGACTGGCACGCAGAGATTTGGTGACTTATAGATCATTTATATAAAGAAATGGATAGATGCCTCGTTTCGGCCGCGCCTTGCAGGTCTGAAGCCTGCTGTGCCGGCATTGAAATGTTGAGATGCCGGGTGCTCCTACCAACACAATTGGCTATGATGTTCGTGGGTGGGAAGCCGGCAGGGGATTGTTTTCTTTGTCGCTGTACTAATGACTCTTAGAGGTTGGTCTACCAGCAGGGTATTATGAGGGCATTCCTCATAATGTGTAGTTACAACCTCCCAGTGATCTCCTCAATGTCAGGTGAAAAGAAGCGGCTGATGACTCCTTGTATATCAGAGAGGCATGTGGTTGTTTACAGCCTCCCCAGGACAACGGTGGGGGTTACCAAAAAGGACTGTGCAGTTCATTGTTCAAGGGGAATTGGCAGAATGAAATTGAGGAGAACATACATTTTTTTCAAAGAAATTGATTATATATATTAATTTTTTTCTTCCTCTTTTTCACAGTCTGGGTGAAATGTTTTACCTTGCTGACAATGATGTGCGGTGCTATCATTCCAACCACACTTTGATATCGAAGGACAACCATTCTTTCTAAGGTGACCGTGCTGTCTGAAGTTCACAGAGCTGTCTAGCAGACCGCTGGAATGCCTTTTAGGAACAAAGTAAGTGCCCATCGAGGTGAAGTCAGAATAGAGATATCTCTTCTGCCATAAACCTCTTAACCTGTTCTCTTAGAATTGGGGATCTATCTTTCAACAAATCCCTGATGGTACATAATAAGAAGCAAAAAGCACCCGAGCATAAATGTTTACTTTCTGTCCTTGGGTACACCATGGAGGGGAGGTGGAGGGGATGGGGATGGGGAAAGAGTCAGGATCCAGTAGAGGATTACTAATAGGACCAACAGAACTGGAAACAAACACTGTAGTCTGACGGGCAGGATTGCAAGGTGGCAGTCAATTTACTCTCAGTTCAATCAATTCAGTAAGTACGTTCAAAAACTGGAAATCCATTGGTATATTTACTATCATATTCAAATTCTGAAGATGTTAGATGGTCCGGGAACCCCAAATATGTATATATGTACATCTTGTATATCTGCTATTCAAAAATGGCAGATATACAAGCTCATAGCGCGTCACTATTTGAAAATATGTGCAAATCTTTGAATTGACATATTAAGCGAACATTTTTACCTAAATTCTTTGCTTCTGGGGGTCCCTGGAACAAAATATTTCGAGATGGGGGTTGGCGGCCAAATGCATATCATTTTGGTGGCCAACTTAATGGGTTAACCTGAAATAAGATCTGAACTTAAAGTGACAGACCATGCTGGACTGATGGTTACAGTACAGTATACTCAAATGGCATGTTACACTGAGGTCTACTGAGTCCTTTATGTCTGACAAAATGAATGCACAACTGTTTAGTTTAGTTTTTGTTTAGTATTTTTGTCTGTAACTGACATTCAATTTGTGCCAGAGGGTGGAGACAGCTCACTGACCCTTTTTCCAAGAGCCAACCTCTAGGGAGGTTTCCATTACTGACTAGTCGATACCAAGCTGGTTAGACTTGCATTAGCATTCATCATCATTATCACTGAGAGACCTTTGATAGGTATTAAGTAGGCTATGACAGAACATGTAAATCATTTCAGGATTTTTGGAACACCATCAGACTTTACTCATGGAAACATCTGGATGGAATGGTGTACTTATAATTCATCACAACGGCTATAAATCAATACGAGACATGAGATATGGTTTCTTTGATAAGGAACATGATCTGAATGCCATTGTAAAATGCTTTCCTTTTCTGTATTGCTTCATCTACAATGTTCCATTTCACCCCCATTATGCATCCATCCCTCTGTTTCCCTCTCTCTATTTTGATGTTTTTCAGGATGTTGAATTGGCACCACAGCTAGTCTAATTGGGTCACGCTCACACAGAAATGGCTGCATTAAACAGCGGGCTCCCCTTTAAACCTTCAGTCTTTTGAACCAATGGAAATGATCAGCGAGTTGAAAGCCAGGAGTTCAGTCAGCAGGATAACACAAAAAAAGAACACAATTAGCATCTGACAAAGTTACAAGAGACAGAAAATGAAAACCTCCAACAGTTGGCGTGCTTGGCATCATGGTGGGGAAAAAAACACCCAACTCTCATACATTTACAAGCTTCAATAGGCACCGCTGCCTTCAGATGGGAGCACACCACCCTTGGTTACCAGGATATGAGATGACAACTCAATTTCCATGCACACGTAAGGCTTCCCTCGGCTCATTTCTGCCGTGACATTTCCAGCTTGCTGGCCTTCGCCTGTATGTTGTATGTTGTTGTCCTATTAAATTGGTTTGAGCTGAAAATCTATGCTGAAAATGTTCTTTGACCTTTGCCTAAAGAGTCTGGGAGTTGTATTTGATGCATTCCTGATCTTAGATAGGAAAAGCATCTCCCTTGTGATTGGTTCCTTTGGAATTATTGATTTGAAGAAAATGTTTTTATGGCATGGCTATAGGCCGACTGGCCAAGTCGTCTCATGCCGCTATAATGTATGTGCCTGGCATCATGAAACAGAACCACCTCATGTCTGAAATGCAGCTGCTTAGTAAAACTGAAAGTGAAACTTATGGAGTTGGGTCACAGTTGAAAGGGTATGCAGTTAGTTACACCAACATTGCTCTTGTGAAGCACTTGTGTTGTTATTTGTATTTATAAAGATCACTTTTCCACTTGAATTGACAATTTCCTGAAGTGCAGTGGCGTGTTTTGCCCTGCCTGGGTACGCCATGTACCCATGTGGGAGGGGAGGCGCAGTCGGGGCTGCTGAATTTTTAAAATATATTTAGCATTGTTTCCACAATGATTAACCACTTGGAACTACAAAACCTTTCTGAATTATTTCGAGAGCAGCTGATTTACAAGTTCACAATACATCACATCGTGACACGTTGTGAGCTTGTAGATCTGATTTCGCCTGTAAAGACATCCCCAAAATTGGGACTTTAACCTGGGTTAAAGTGGTTAAATGCTTATATCCAACAAAACTGTTGTGCACCATCATGGTGCCACCATGACACATGTAAAATATTGAAGGCATGATATACATCAGTAAAAACTATCAATAAAAAGCTTATTGATAGTCTACACATTATACGGTAAATACATCCATGTCCTGTTTGGCTCATCACCGGACATAATCAAGCCATTTCGTAAGGTACTCCGGACATAATGAAACCATTTCTTAGTTCTTAGTTCAGTTTAGGAAGGAAGGCTCGAAAAAGAAGGCGTCAAAACTTTGTTTCGTATAAAGTTTTTGAAGCCTTCCTTTCGTAAACTAACACAGGGAGAAGACACATACACGGATGCAAAGTCCAACAGACTGTCCACGGACGCTTGTCTTTCATATGCAAACACGCTCAGCATACCAACCCAAATTTATAGAAAGCATTTCTCATGGACACGTCTGCAGACCCTGTGGACGTACCTTTGTGTAGTTCATTTGTCGACTAAGAATTATGCTTATCTGGGCTTTACACTGAGTGATAGGACCAGTGTCAGATGTATTAACCACATGAACCTTGGCATCGCTATTCTGGGCATGTAATAATAGGTGAACATTCGGCGAAAATCGACAAGATCACAATGTGAAGCGTTGCAGACTTGTAGATCGGCTATTAAAAAAACATATTTGGGGACAAAGTATTGAACTGCATTTGGCGGTCTATTTGTGCTGCTGTAGATTTGTTGTTTTCCGAGGCTTTTCTTCCAAAACACAAACGCAAATTACCAGTACACCTTTGTGCTCATTGATCATGATTGAATGCACCTGCAACACGCACTGATAACATATTCAGCTTAATTCAACCCATCTCGCCACTGTACCACAGGTCCAGATAATACCAAGTCAGTCGCCATGCCCCATCTGCTACGCTGTTGACTGCATTTCAAACCGGTTAAGATAGGACCCTGTCTTTCACAGTATATTACATATAATCAGACTGCTGTACTGTACCAAAGTACATGAAGATGTACCGTACAAGATATGAGTTTCAATCCAGGTTATAAGACCGCAGGCCAGGTTCATCGTGGCATCCCTATTTTAGGAAAGTAATTGTAGGCAAATTATTTTCAAAACTCTTCCAAACAGCAGATCAAGCTATTTTCAAGCTCACAACGATTTGTGATGCGACATGTCACTTATTTTTGCCACTTTTGAAAAGTATGAAATAGGGCTTAAGATAAAATGTACCTACTGTCAGTAAGTGAGTGCCTTTGCACCTCCTGCAACATACCATCTCATCCCTCTCCTCAGTGTTAGGTTTCACAGAAGGGCGAACGAGGCACAGATCAAAATGAATCATCTCCAAACTCTGATTTATTAATTACCTTTTAATGTGTGAGCCCCAACATTGTGAAAACGGCGCTAGAGAATAGAGCCATTTCAATAAATCCATTGTCCTTGGGATGTGCTCGATCTTTTAGACTGAATGGCTAAGCATCAATTATTCAGCGTTCGACCCAGACAAACGACATTTCTATGAGCGCTAATGTAGTTAGTGCTCATCAGGTCTCTTCTTGGCAGTCCATGGGCATCTCATGGGAGGACTAGGACAGCACACCTTTAACATGCATGCCATCGCATCCATAAATGCATGACAAGAGATGCACATATCCAACCCCGCGGTCTATACTCTATCATCCAGGGACAGTGTTTGGGAGAGTATTTCCCTGGTGAGGTCGAACATCAAAGAACAAAACCTGACACTGGCGGTTCTTTGAAATATCTTCATTTAATTTAATTCCAACTTCAGCAGCACACAATGCAGTTTCCATTAGTCACAGTTCATCATCAATGCAAATTGTGCAAAAGAAAAACTTCTTGCATTTTCTTGTTTTATATAGAAACAGAAAGGTACTGCTGTTATGGAAAATCATACATGCACTTTTTGTCACATGCTCCAAAATGCTTCATTCATACTCAAATGCACATCATGCTAGCTGGAGTCCAAAGCGATCAAAATGTGAATGTTCTTGCTAGCTAAACAGGGTCAGAGTGATTTCCATAACAATGTCTACTCACAATCCATCACTCTTCCCTACCTCTCCAAATGTCAAAAGGTCTTCGTCACACAATGCACTCCACCTTGCACATTGTTTCCTTTTATTTATAATTGAAGTGATATTTTCAACAGTAGCCCCAAGGCGTTGTGATGTTGAGTGGCAGAGAGTGTTTATGAAAGATTGAGAGAGAGACAGAGAGACAGAGAATGGCAGAAAGGACGATAGACAGAATACGGCTTGGTGAAATGCCTTGTATAGCATCTTCCTCTAAAAGCACTCATGCACACAGAACAACTCTCTCTCTCATTAAGTATCCAAGAACTTTCTCTGAAGGCACACACATTCCATTGTGTGCCTTTGCTTGGTGGTAAACGCTCAGTCATGATATTGCGTTGATCTCAGTTAACCACTTTCAACCTGGTGTCTCTATTTTGGGTACGTCATCATAGGCAAAAAGTGTGCAAAATAGCATAACTTCAAGCTCACAATGCAACGTGTCGCTATTCATCACCATACAAAGACGTACATGGGGCAAGAATGGACTTGCTAAAGGTGAAGCCTTTAGTCTTCCTCTGCCAAACTAATGTGTCCGTAGCAGTCTGCACAGCTCGTATATGTTGAGTTATCACCGTCCACGAGAGGAGTGTAGGATTCATGATTGACGGGGAAGATTAATGTGACTGGCAGTGGCTACAAACATGCCCAGCGGCATGCCATCACCACCCACGCACAGGCAGCCATTTGCCCTGTTCTCCTGCCCACCATCAGGTCTGCTGCTGTTTACACGTCAGACTTTGTTTACTCGACGAGACCTCGCAGTCTGTTTGCACCAGATCAGCTGCCATGGCCTCCTGCAACGTCAGGCGCTCGTCGCTACTGAATATGCTTCAGTGAGGACTCGGATTACACAGGGAAAGCAACGTGCACACCTCTAGCAGTGGCGAAAGAGGGAGCGCATTGGCGAAACAAGACAGTGCAGGGCAAATTGTTTGCCATGCTCATATAGTTTGTCAAAGCTGTTTCTCAGGTTTTTTTTTAAGAGAAGCATTTCGACAGTTTTTTTTTTGCTATTCATCGTACAAGTAAGGGTTGAAGCTGAAATACATAACTTTCATGCTCAACCGGGGATTTGTTTCCTGTGCGAGCACCGGAATTTGTACTGGTGAGCTATAAGGGGGAATTCAGACCGACTAGTCTCTGCAATGGTCTAATGATTAAGTTTGTTCCTTCGTACGGTACGACGGTGTCGCATGCCGAAAACTGCAGATCTACAAGCTCACAACGCGTCGCAGAGCTTGCAGATCGGCTGTGTCCTGTGTTCGCCACATGACAACGAAGTATAAATTGGTCTTAGAACAGTTTTGTCTCACACATCTAAGATTAAGACCGCTCATTTGAGCAGAGGCTGGTTGCGTTTGAACTTTGATGCAATAACTTTTTTTCCTCAATAGAAGTGCAGGTAGACCAACTACAACCACCACAGTTGTATTAGTTATACTGTATTGAGTTACACTACAATACAGGTTGTTCAAAACTATGTTTTATTCACACAAAAAAGTTATGGATTGGAGCCTTAAGTGGTTAAAGACGCAGTTTAAATTACATGCAATGCAGGAAACAGGCGCAGGGGACTTCTCTGTTAGCGATACTTCAACACCCTTGTATTTTGTAGCCACGTCATCATTTGCCGTTCATCCATGTACAAGCTAGGACGTATGGGGTTACCGGGCAAAAGGCTCACGGGCAAGCAGATTCCTGGAATCAATCGGTTTCATGGACTGGACAGCTCTCAATGAAAACAGTGCTGTGGCGATGAGCGATGAGGTTACTATGACAACAGGCAGGCTGAGCGTGCAGCCTGGCTTTGGTATCTTCAGGCGTGCGGCGGCAAGGCACCCAGACGGTGTGGGTTTTTAACCTCTTAAGTGGCGGAAAGCAAGCGGCAGTCTCAGATGGGATCATGGGAGAATGGAAAGCGGGGAGGGAAGAGTACAAAGTTGGCCATTGGGTGAACCTCTGCCTCACAGTTACAGGCACAAACATGGGAAATGAAAAAAGGTGGTGGGAGTTAACCTTTTTTTCTTTTTTACCATACCAATCCAGCAAGGGCCAACTACAGAGACACGAGAGAGACAAACAGATTAACACATAGGAGAGAACACACACACACACGCACACGCACACACACACACACACACACACACACACACACACACACACACACACATGTGTGCATGTCTATATGGGTAGAACAAATTGTGACAGACAGGAATAAAGAGAAAACAGCATGGAAGAAACAACAGAGACAGCATGGGGAGCACAACTGAAGAAATCTGATTCGTGGCTCACATTCATGTACAGGTTCAGAAAGGGGACAGTGTGTTGTTTTTGTTTTCGTCAAACTTATTTTTTGCTTACCTGGAGAAAGGAAGACATTAGTCATATTCACATGACAAGATGGTTGTTTTAAGATATTTTCATTTAGCTGACCTCTAATATCATCATCATCATCTCCCAGACATGGACAGGAACACTGACTGCCGTGACTGGTGTCAGACGCACAGTTTGTAAGAAGACTGACTGACCAACTCACTAAGCACTTACAGAAGTACTTAGCATTTGAGCCCTGGGTCAAACTCATACCTTTCATTTCCTCGGATGATAAATCCACATTACTTATTTTCCATGCTTCATCGACGGGAGGATTAGTGCCCCTAAGGGCCTGTTTTTAGACATGCAATCATCTCTCTCTCGCTCTGTCTTAAGCCTGACTTAGTTGTGCGCCGGTTGTCAGCAGATCTACAAGCTCACAATGTGTTGCGGCGTGACCCGTTGTGAGCTTGCCGCTATTTTGCGGTGCACGACACCCGCTCTCAACTAAAGTGCAACTTGGGCTATCAAGGTGCGAGAGATCTTAACCTTATAGCGTTCAAGGCTAACTAAAAGCCGACCGGCCCGGGAATAACACACAAGAGGAGGCTTATGGGCATCAAAGTGGAGCGGCGTCTCTCCGCCTCATGCCACCCACCTCCTGCAACCTGCTCAAAGATAGGATTAGTGTGCTGGCTGTCAAGAGCATCATCACCATCACAGGAGGTGCATGGGCCACATGAGGCACTGCCTGTCCCCACCTCTCTGAAGGCAATTATAGAAATAGTAGACAGGACTCTGTGTAACATTGGGGGAAGAGATGCGAGGGTTTCATTTGATCTCAGCTCATACGCTGGCAAAATCTTGGTAGAGGAAGCACATTTAAAAGGGGTGCTTTGGTTGTACAGATGTGTGCACCCACAAATGCAAAAAGGGTTCCGTCTACTCTACTCTGCTCACCCACTTAAGCATCCTGTTGAACTGGGTATTTAAATCTATGCTATGAATTTTTGTCCCACATAGTAAAAGGCAAAAAACATCAACACAGTCTATATTGAAAGAGTTAGCAAATGGACGGTGAGAGACAAATAATAGGGGCCAAGGACCTCTTCTGTCCTCTGCCACAATGTAAGTGCAGAAACAATTAATTATTGAGTTTGAAATATATATATTATTAGGGAGTGTTCGTCAACAATAAAAATAAGCCTGCACACTTGTTTTTTTTGATGACCTGCGGACCGGTAGGCAGCGGTTCCGGTATAGAAGACACAAAGGAGACTCTTCGTGTCTCCTACCACCGCTGCCGGTCATCAAATTATTGGCTTAGGAATGCGAAAAAAAACAAAAAAATATCCATGAATTCAAGTCTCTTATGTACTAATCGATAGGGAAAAAAGTAGTTTTGGGGGTGAACTATCCCTTTAACTCTGCACAGTACAGGAGGGAGTATTTTTCAACATTGTAGACAAACAGGACAGGATATACAGGATAAGTGCAGCGAGGGGAATAACATGCAACACAGGACCCCAATCCAGAATTGAACCAAGTGGATTTATTTATTTATTTAGTTAGTTATTTTATGGATGATGCTCTCAACAGCAGCTACCAGTGTATCCCTTTGTAACATCAACATTACACCCTACGTTAATAGGGTGTAGGTCACACTTGCCTTATACATTTATCACAATTTCCATACAGTGACGGCTAAAATTATGTCGCACATATCGGCTATTACTGTAGAGATGTGAGACATGAATACATGTTCATGAATATATATATGCCGATTTTGGCCGGTCATATCAATTCCAGCTTCAATCTCCTGCAGGGAGGGGTGAAGTTTTGTTCCCCTAAAATGTACAGTTCAAAGGTTATATATTATATCGTCCTCAAGTGCTCCTTCCATTTCCAACCCTCTTCCCAAACCCTACATGAATCTTCACTCGACTGTTGATACAGAATAACTGCTCAAACTGAGTTTGTGTTTCAGGAGAAAACTACACTGAGCTGAGCAGAGTAATAAAGATCTGAAAGCTAGTGCACAGTGTTACCCAACAAAGGTAAACAAGTTGGTTATCAAATTTGAATTGTATTTTAGAGAGGCTACAAGCATACAGGTTCTACTCAACAAAATGATTACTATAAATCTACATGAAACCCTTGTCAATGGTGACAGCTGTAATGTTCCGTATTCCTGCTACAGTTTATCTATGAACAGAAAGCCCATTTGCTGTGACACCACAGCCTATTTTTGTCAATAACTGCACGTTGCAAAAACATGTCGTTATTGTCGGCAACAATTTCTGAGATGTCAGTCTGCCAACAAGACAGCTACAGTATTTACTGCCCATTCTCCAAAACGGTCCATTAGCCTAGATATACATATAACAGTGCCTCTCAGCTGTTGCTCAGTAGGAACAGAGCAATGAAAGGTGTTAGGTCTTGTCAAGTCAAAGATAATATGCATTGATAGGCTGAAAATAGAGCCTTTGATCCATGGAACATCACATTTATTAAAATGGGGGCAAATACTAGTTTTTTTCAAGGTCATCAACGTTTTCTGTGGCTGCTATGTTGATCATTTTCAGCTTCAAACTCAATGTGCCTGAACCTACCCCCACTGACAAGGGGAATCACAAACAAGCCGTTTAAACAGTCCACAAGCGGCCGAACATGACACTTTATAGTTACATTGATAGTCTAAGTGACACCACTTTTGATAAAGCTATAAATCCAATAAGCTTATTGTGTATTACAATTTGAGAATTCACTGGGGGCGTGTGTGTGCTGAAGAGAAGAATGTTCAGTACGGGTTTACAAAACAAATGTTGGCACAAGGGATGAAACTAAGTGACACACGGCACGCCATGAAAACAAGTCACACAACCTATATTTGTTTGATTATGTATAGAATACTTGAGGCTATATGAAGAATTCAGTACATAGAGAGCACGTTCCAATATGCCTATGGGGCTAAAAGTGTGTTGTTTATAGTTTGGAAATGGAGCGCATGCAGTGGTGGAAAGTAACGATTAAGTACATTTACTCAAGTACTGTACTTAGTACACTTTTGAGGGATTTTTTACTTTACTGGAGTATTTACAATTTTCAATACTTTTACTTCTACTTCACTACATCTCAGAGGCAAATATAGTACTTTTACTCCACTACAATTCTTTGAAAACTTTAGTTACTAGTTACTTTGCGGATTTTGATTTGATTTCATTATTATTACAATACATACAATAACCACTTCAGCCCTATACATTTCGGCCATTTGAAAATAGCCAATCTACAAGCTCACAACATTGTGAGCTTGTAGATCTGCTATTTTCAAAATATGTTTATACATTTTATCTATTTACTTTCTACTTTTGGTATTTTAAGTACATTTTGATGCCAACACTAATAGTAGGCCTACTTTTACTCAGGTACATTTTGAATTCTGGACTTTTACTTGTAACTGAGTATTTCTACATTGCAGTATTAATACTTTTACTTACTTAAGTAAGAAATATGAGTAGTTTTTCCACCTCTTGTTTATAGTTTGGAAATGGGGCGTATAGAATAGATTATGTGCTTTAAACTCTCCATGTGCCCGGGCCGTGCGCTCTTACCGTGCTGCTCTGGAATTTTATACTTTGGCTATTCAAAAATAGCAGATACAAGCTATGGGCTTGTAGATCTGCTATTTTTGAAAAATCTTGAGAATTTGTGCAAATCTATATTTTTTAAAGCGATTTTTTTTTAACTCAAATCTTTGCTTCTGGGGGGTCCCCTGGAACAAAATATTTTCAGATGGGGGTCTGCGACCAAATACATATCATTTCGGGGTCCTTGACATGAGAGAGTTTGAGAACCACTTAAATAGCAACAACGGTTTTTCAGAAAACTGTAGAGTCTAGACTCTAAATACAGGTTAAAACTCTCCACGCGCGCCGGGTCGTGCCGTGCGCTCTTACCCGTGCCGCTCTGGAGGAATACGGATCCTCGAACAGGTTCCAGATCACCGGCTGCCACCTCCTCCAGAGGCCGACGCTGCCGTCGGCCGCCGCGTCCTCCATGCCCAGCCTCTTCGCCGTCTCGTCGTCCTCGTCCCCGTTGTCCACGTTCAACTCGAACACGTCCAGCGCCTCCTCGGCGTCCCGGTGCTGCCTGTAGGTCATCCAGCAGCAGGGCTCCACGTCCGTCTCGTCGATGCCCCAGAAGGACAGCTCCTCCTCGAACAAGGGGCCGCACACGTCCGCCGGGCAGTGCAGCTTGCCCGTGCGGTAGTAGTTGAGCACATGGGCGAACACGCCGGGGTGCCGGTCGAAGAAGTACTCGTTGGTCCGCGCGTTGTACTCGAGGAAGCCGGGGACTTGTTGCAGCTGGTCCAGGACATCCTCGATGTCCGCGTCGGAGGCGAGGAGGGCCAGTCGGGTCCCCGGCAGGGTCTTGAGGGTGGTCTTGTACGTCTCGTGTCGCGTCCCCCCGACGTTGAGGACTATCCTCTCGTTGTCGTCAAACTTGCCCATCGCTCTGTAACAGACATGACTTCGAAGACTTGACAAAGAAGGGAGATCTAGTGCAGTTCCAGAGTAACTAACGGCAAAGCTCGGCAGGCGCTGCTGACACACATTACACACACATGTATACACACAGCACAGGGTCTATTTAAAATTCTCCCCCCAAAAAAAGCACTTGGATTGTATCCGTACGCAACATGTTGAGCCACGCGGGTGCTTTGTATAGTGAAGGTGTTGCAGTGTGGTGTGGTGTGTTGTCAGACTGGAGGACCTGGGGGGGTCACTGGGTCCCACTCCCACCACAACACGCTCTCCACACAGTTCCTTAGCTCCAAGAGCGAATCATTTCAACTGGTAGCATCAACGCGCCTCCTCGCTCTCACACACTGACTGCGCGCTTGTTGCGCTCAAACCAGCCAGCGTGCGCGCCTCGGGAGTCCCTGCCCTCTCCACGCCGCGCACCGCGTATGGACGAATACCAACACGCTCGCCCCAAAACACAGTCGCCCCGCGGGGCAAATCCGGCGACCTCGGAACGGTCGCCACCAGGTATTCCTAAACTGGCTTATTCCTAAGCTTAACCTCAGTAAAACTATGCTTAAACCTAACCTTATTCCTAAACGTAACCTCAGTAAAACTATGCCTAACCCAAAGCTTATTTCTAACCTTATCCTCAGTCAAACAAATACAAGTATTCAAGAACTGCTGGGGGCGAGCGGTCCGCGAAAAAAATGGGGGCGAGTGTGTTTTGGGGCGAGCGTTCCGGTTACTGGATGGACAGGTGAAGGTGAAGTCACATGGAACGGAACAGTCATCCATCCAACAGTCATTTGACATTGTCATCACAACTTCTGTTGTGAAATGTGAATTATTTATACCCAAAAGCGACGAATTCTTACTGGTTCCAGCCGTATTGATTGATTGATTGATTGATGTACTTTATTTAGTAAGACATGAGAACAACAGTAGTATACATGGAAGTACAAATTCACAATACAAGGTCTACTAAACTGGAAGACTCATTAAGCACTGAGCTTGTTTAAGATGAGATCCCCATGCACACAAATCATGATGACATATAAGAGACAGACAGATAAACACACTACTATACAGAATGTCATACAATCAGCTTACAGGTTACTGGTATGAAGAGTGAAAAATATGTAGGCTACAAGGTTCCAGCCGTAGCTGTGAGATGAGCGTATTTCTTGTGAAAACGTGTTTTTTTTTAAGGGCACACCCTCCTCAACCCTCTGAGTGTGCGGTTTGCGTCCATGACTCTGTTGTTTCTCAAACTTTTTCATGTCAAGAACCCCCAAAATTATATGTATTTATTTTGGCCACGGACCCCCATCTCAAAATATTTTGTTCCAGGGACCCCCAGAAGCAAAGAGCAAGAGTTAAAAATGTTGGCTTTAAAAAAAGAAATTATAAATTAAAAGATTTGCGCAAATTTTACCGATTTTTCCAAAATAGCAGATCTACAAGTTCATAGCATGGCACTACCTCGCTCTGAGCTTGTATATCTGCTATTTTTGAATAGCCATCTATACAAATACAATAATGGTTAAAGTGGTTAAAAGGATTGTGACGCTGTATTAATTTATTTAGCTGTGGACCCCCTGGTACCCCGCCAAGGACCCCTGGCCCTGGGGGTCCCCGGACCCCACTTTGAGAACCAATGGCCTACACTATATGACCAGAGTATAGTGATCTGCATGCAATTTTAACTAACATTTTGCAGTAGCTTGTTGGTAGTTCTATATTCATATTTGCGTAGTTAAATTAGTAGGCTACTTAGTTACTTTACACCACTGGGCAAATGTGAGGGAGCTGTCCTTTCAGCACCATAATCGAATACGGCTGCTAATGTAAATTCGTATCTCGCTGGTGATATGTGAAAATAACCTATAAGGCACTATTCATTATTCTCCCCAAAGCAATTACTATTACTGAGTTTGTGTCCAACTTACTCATATTTTTCTATATTGACTAGTTCAAGGCAACCATATCCTTTCTGGAATCAACATCATATGACCAATCCTTATTTACATCATAATGTGATTTTAATTAAGATGCTCTTCTCAAATAAGGTACAGGCCAACTATCCCAACTGGAACACACTTAATTAGTTTCTCAAACCAAAGTAATTTGCTTAAAAAGCTGAGCATACTGTATACTGGAACCTTGCTATTTATGGAGCCATCATTTGAGAATGTAAGTATTACATTATGAGCATGTTGCTCATAATGAGGGAATGGTATACACTATACAGAGGATTCAGACACAACAGTGTGCTATAATGACACATTATTGGGAGATGATCAAATAATGTTTTGAGCCTGACCATAGCGTCAAATGAACTATTTGGAAGTAAGATATAAACTAGAAGGGTTTCTATCTTACTTCCAGTGGCCTACTTCCATGTTAACATAGGCACCAACTTTCCTGGAAGGACTGATGATGGATACCACAAACGTGTCATAGAGGCTTTTATGGCTCGATTAATTCCTCTTCCGTGTTTGACACAGAATCACAGCGTTGCTATGAATGGAATGTCCACTCTAAATTTATTTCTATGGATATAACAAACTCTGTAAAGTTAAAACCATGTTCTGATACCTGTTCCCCTTTACTCTACTTGCTGCTCTCACTTTCCATTTCAAATAAACAAGCAGGTGAATTTGGAGCTTTGGGTGGAGAGGCTGTAATGTTGTAATAATGAGGCCATCCATCACAGACGATGATGTATTGGGGACTTGGCTTCAACGCACAGTGGGCCAACATGGTTTCTGTCTATAAACAGACATCCTTGCGCTGACCGATACATGGACAAAAACCATACACAGTCAGGCTATTTTCCCTCGCTCCTCTCCCCGTAGCCTTGTCACTAAAAATAGAGCAGCCAGATTGCTGATCTTTATCGGGGACAGGAGGGTAAAAAAAGGGCCATTGGCAAAGCGGAGGTCCTTGGCCAGTTCATTTTCCCAGCTGTGTAACCCCCAAGATGGACCCCTAGGGGGATGTAGGCTAGACGAGCAGCCTTGATTAATTCAAATTGAATCTGAAAGTATGTGGTCCAGCACAACATAGGCAGTTCTTCATACATCATTTATAGCCTGATTTATAGCCTGACTTGCTTGGGATAGTTAACCACTGAAACCCTTATATACTTTGTTGACCAGGGTCACTCAGGGGTCTATACTTTCCCCCTTATTTGTTTCCCTCTATACCAAATCTCTTCACTGAAAATAGCCGATCTACAAGCTCACAGCATGTTGAATTGCCACGCATTGTGACGTGAGCTGGTAGATCTGCTGTTTTCACCTATTGTGACATGTCCAGAAAAGGGATGGTAGGGTTCTATGTGGTTAAATCATATAGTATTGTTTATTCTTTGTTTGTTTATTTGTTAGGATCCCCATTAGCTGTGCCCTAAATCACACGTCTTCCTGGGGTTGACATGAACTAAAGTGACAAACTGCCTACAACATTATGTTTTATCTTTGTTTAAGAGTATTATATTTAAAAAAAAAGAAAGAAAAAAGGAAAGAGCTCCTATTTGTAACTCATTCTAAAACATCTAATCTTCTAAGGAGAAAGAACTTACAACATTCACCACAAATTAATATGATGAATAGCAGTTACAGTAAATGGGAGTATTTGTGGATATTGGATAATTAAAACGGGATTCTGTTCAATAGACCAATAGCTTTACAACACTGGACAATAGTTAAGTTTCATAGGAAAGACGTGATGACTATTCTATTGAGATCTCTTCTTTTTACAGCCCTACAGTACAGAGTCAGAGATGTGACCTTGCCTCAGCTTTAGAAAGTACATCGTGAAACTAGAAGGGAGAAGGAGACAGAGTGAGCGAGATTTATTTTCTTCTTGAGCTTCTGCAGCAGAGGCAACCTTTACATCTTACATCACTGGCAAGACATTTTAGATTTGGAAGGATCTGCAACTGTATTGCAGGTATAATTCCAACACTGTTCAAGAAAAGCAAAACAGCCAAATCCCCAGTGTTGATTTAACTATGAGAGTGTGCTAATGAAACCCATGATATAAGGGTCCATTTGCAATCCGGAAATTATGTTGATGAATAAAACCTTATTTTGACCACTTTGAACTCTGCAGCGGTTGGAGGTGGTCTCCCTGCTCTTCCGTTAGGGCTGTCACGATTACAAATTTAAGTTGACGGTTAATTGTCACTCAAATAATTGCGATTAACGATCTAATTGTGTGTTTGGCATTGAACATTGGAACATATAAAAAGAAAAAGTTTCTGTTTGCCATTTAGGCATTGTAATAAAAAAATCCACAGGGCAGATATGACAAATAACTTAAATATACAAATAAATTATTGACATATTCAATAATTTTATACATGTAAAAAAATAGCAGAAATAGCTGATCTACAAGCTTACAACAAAGTGACGTAGATCAGCTATTTCTGCTTTTTTCAATATCGGTTGACAAACAATACCGCCTGAAGCTGTGCAATATGTCCCCTGGCCAAGCGGGAGACATTTGGTCTCCATTGCAGAAACTATGAACCATATACTGTATCACACTCTGTTTTATTTTTCATCATCTATTTATTGTTTTGTTATATTTGGATATGATATAACTAACTGAAGACAGGTTACATCTCTTCTCCTAATGTTCTCCCTCCAAAGTTATATCAGGTTTTAGACCCAGTGGGCTGGCAAAATGGCAGCTAAGTGTAAGGTCCAACAGTTCTGATATGTTCCATTCCACTGCAGTTCAGCTTGTCTTCCCAAATGAATGCTGGCAATGGCAATGATGGTGGCATACAATTACAATCAAGCTGTGGCACAGCACTGGCTCCTGTTGGGTGGATGTTGGAACCTTGTAATGTGATAGCCTTGTGTTTCTCATTATTATCTCTTAGTGAAAGAGATTACCTTTATTGTTGTCACTTCTACAACTTCTATGCATACGTTTTCGTATTCTCTGTTTACAATCACAGTACATCATAAACGCAATTATCCAGTCATGGGGTCGTGGATGGAATTAGGTTGGTCTCCCAGAAGATGGATGCTGCGCTGATTAAACGCTGCTCTCCTAATTAAGTGTGCTCAGCCAATTTGTGCTGAATCCCAGTTCTTTTCCTCCACTGTGACATATTCATTAATAAATACTTTGTCTAACTGTAAGTTATGATTAAACCGTTTATTTCATGAAGCTATCTTGCACAAGTGATCAGACCGTTTTGTACTTTATAAGAAAAAAGTTGATTATGAAGCTTGGGATTAAATCTGTCTCAAGACCTACAGTATGTCATACAGTATACCTGGCACTCTCCTCGTAAAAAGCAAATAAAACAGGCATGAATTTTAAAACAAAACAAAAAAAGGTATGTGAGCATGCAATTTTATGATCCTAAATGTACCATATACAATACATTCTTATAGCTCATGAAAAGAAACAGAAACTGTCATCCACTCTTACAGAAGAGGTACTTCCCTTTCGAATATGCGTCAAATGAAGCTTAGTGTTGAGTTGAGTTGAGTTGAGTGCAGGACTAGTGTAGATAAAACCATTTATTGCAATGATATTGCATTGTATTTGGGGATGTGGCCCTGTGACGCTCAAGAACAATCTGCATACGCGTGACACAAACTGAGATCATACTTTGTATGCGTTTTTTCGAGCCTCAGCGGCTCTTCATCAGACGAAGAGCCTTTGAGGCGTGAATTCATTTAAAACTTTTGGAGCAGGATCCAGTGTGCGGTTGTTTTGTCTGCTTAAATAGACCACCTAGTTCAACCATTAGTGATTGGAGGGTGTAAGAGCATGACTGGATTGAATTCCATGTCTGCCTGAAGTAGCCTACTGAGATGCTCCATTTGAGCCCCAAATAATTATAACAAAAGGTGAAAACAAAATTCCATAGAAATGGTCTTACATAGTTACCATGTGCAATAACACTGTTTGTACTAGCTTTTCCCCTCAAATCTTACATAGCATTTCTGTATTTGGCCCCTAGATACACAGTAATGTCAATACATCAAGCTCAGGTATCTAGATATCCAGGGTTCGATTTGTAAAAAACTAAACAAAAACAAAACTCTTAACCACTTAAGCCCTGGCCTACAACATTATAAAACAAATAGCAAAGATAGCCAATCTACAAGCATACAATTCATTGCATCGTGATGTGTTGTGGGACACTTTTGTTGTTAAATTGTAATATTATCAAACATAGATATCAAACATATGATTGTCTACATTTCCCAAAGGGAAATGTGTATTTAATTCATTCTGACCAGAAGCAGACATTGACGATAAAAAAAGCAAATCGAACCCTACAGATATTAATTCAGATTGGATGGGTATTATTTCTGTCACCCAAATTTCCCTCTGGGTTCTACTCAGTACTGCACTACATTTACTATACAGCATTAATAAGTTCAGGTCATATTGATACAAAGTCTTATACAACTTAATGAAAATAACATTCACTCTCACTCAGAGAGTAAAATTCACAGAACGACAACTGCATTGAGTATGATCCTGATGTTATCTATTTACTTATTATTTATTTTGGTGACAAGTGGATTGTTTGCATGGGCTTTTACACCTAAATGAGACCTATCGATCAAAATGTGTAATTAATATACTGTATGAAAATGAAAGAGTAGAATATCATTCTGTATGAATATTCTCTTTCTGTTGCATAATTAAAGCCTTCCCATGTCACAGCAAATGTGTTAAATGCCTTCAGATATCCAGTACAAGCTGGTGATGGGGGTAACGTCATATGCTCTAGAAGCTTTGTGTGGAAATAGTCCGAAATAGCATAGTTGGCATAGTTGGCTGCATAACTGTGACCAACAAGACACCCACATTGAGCTTCAAGGAGCATAACTGAAAAGAAAAGCTTCAAAAGATGCCCATTATTTTCATCAATGGTAAATGCTGGATAAACGGAATCCAATGAGCTATTAGAGCTATAGGCCTATTTGCACAGAGTTGGCTTCCTACCCACCCATGGTTTCAGTTTATGTGTTGCAACCCGTCCGTCCGTCCGTGTGTCCGTCTGTGAACAGCTAATCTCCGGCACCGTTGGCTTGATCGCAGCGAAACAGTTTTTCACATGGGCCTGTTATAGCGCCACCAGGAGGCAGATTTTCCCTCCGGAAATCTTGTTTACCAGGCTAGCAAATCGGTCCCCTCAGCTCAATCCCTAGACTAACAGAATGCCACAGAGTGAATCCCTCCTTTGCTGTTTGTCAGCCTTTTTGGAATAGTCTGTCACTGTTTACATTGCTTGTCAGATGTTACTACCATGCTCTTCAGGCTGGCAAGTCAGTTTGGTTTGAATTAGTTGACAAATTCTAATAATGCATACAAAATTTACATATAAGCCAAGCCACTGTTATGTCAGGGATAAAACGATAAAGTCCTCGACAGTTTTTTCATCGTTGTCCCCAGTGTTCGCTCAGTCCAACCAAGCCTAACCATGATGGAGACTTAAACATGATGTACTAAAAAATACAAATGTTTGCCAAGGTAACTACCATTCAAGATCCTACAACAGTATACACAGTTATACAGTTTTTTAACACATTACCTGCCAAACACGAGTATAACCGTTGTTGAAAAATACACCTGTTTACTGCCAACAACGAGTATAACCGTTGTGTTTTTTTTTGGTCTTTTTTTTTTCAATTTATCCACACAGAACCAGAGATATCACGATCCAAAGATTTCTAGCTCCATTCACTCCTTGGTTAACTTATTACTTTAAAATCCTGTATCTCGGCTCCTGTGTACTTTTTTTTTTACCATGTTATTTTGGGAAAAACATGCTATTTTCAACTGGCTGCAATTATGGAACGGATTACCGCAATCGGATTATTTTTTTCCACGATTCTACGAGACTCCTGTGTGTGTGTAATGAGGGGATCACCGTGAGTACGGTGATCACGGAAAATATTTTGTGACTACTTAAAAATTTTTTAAAAAAGGTTAAAACAATGCTGGCAGTGGGGGAAGTAAAAAAAAAAAAAACCTCTGGCAGGGAATGTGTCAGGTCCGGGGAACGCCACAGGTTGAAATGCACACTGAAAGTGCTGTAACTCTGAAAGCTCACAATGCGTCATGATGCGACGCATTGTGAGCTTGTAGATCTGCTATTTTCAAAAGATTTGTATACATTTGAAAACTTGAAATGGGACATTCTACATAATGAGTACTTTCACTTTTGGTACTTTAAGTGCATTTTGATGGCAATACTTTTGTACTTTTACTCAAGTACATTTTGAATTCCGGACTTTTACTTGTAACGAAGTATTTCAGTATTGCAGTATTGATACTTTTACTTAAGTAAAAAATGTGAGTACGTTTTCCACCACTGACTCAAACCCACATGAACATGCAGGGAGAACATGCAAATTCCACAAAGAAACACCCAGTCAGGTTCAAACCCAAGACTGTCTTTCTGTGCTGGCAACAGTGCATTCACTCTACAAAGCTCACTCTAAAAATGAGATGGAAAACTCTTACTCTTTTGGCAGCAAATAGTAGCAATAGCAAAGCGTTCAAATTGTATTGTTTCGTGTTATTTTGTCTTGTCAGTGTGATCAATTTTACTTGATTTTACTAGATCTATTGTCTGTTCATCAGTTTCATGCTGCCTTTGACTGGTTCAGGACATCGTTTAGGCCACCACAAAAATATACAAAACAGAGCAATGCATTTGCTTTGTATTTCATTTACACAAAAGACCAGACTAACCGGCAGTGGCACTAACCTTTTCCCTCAAACTTTACATAGCAACTGTGTTTGGCCCCCGGCTACATAGTAAAAGTCCCAATGTTAATTTATTCATTTGTAACTCGTGTGTACAAATGGAAGCAAAAGGAACACGAAGGGTGCGAACACTGAGGAGTTTACTTTGTACATCTTATGTAGTTCTTCTAACTCCATCTGAGCCAGCCACAGACCATTAAGCAGTGGTGTAAAGTAACTAAGTACATTTACTGAAGTATTTCCAATTTTTTCCACTACATCTCAGAGGCAAATATTATACATACAGTATACATTACATTACATTACATTACATTACATTACATTACAGTCATTTAGCAGACGCATTTATCCAAAGTGACTTACAATACGTGCATTAGGGTAGGGAACGAAACTACTAATCACCAGAAGTCTTAAGTGCATTTTCTTCTAAAACTAGCAACATATACATACTGTACATACACACATATACATATATTATTACAAAACATACATTACGCTCTTCAGCCCATACATTTTGGCCATTTGAAAATAGCAGATCTACAAGCCACAATGCATTGTTTTTTTTTTGTTTTTCCGATTTTTTAACATTTTATTCATTTGAAAACTTGTGAAATGGGACCCTCTGCATAACGAGTACTTTTGACTTTTGACTTTAAAGGTAGGGTAAGTGATATTTTTTGGTTAAAACAAAAAGTATTTTTTTAAAAGGTTAAAATACTATATTCTGATAGTAATCATTGCTATAGAGTGTTTGTTCAGTAACAGGAGTCTCCCCGTCTCTCCAGCTCTTTAATAAACAGAAAATACATTTTTCGGTAGGTGTCAAAATCTCAGCCAATCAGGAGAAAGTACCCATTTTTAAGCTTAATTTGTATAGTTTTCAGTTCCAATTTTGCATGCTCATTTCTTAGTGTCATCACTTCCAATTTCACTTGTTTAATCTGGATCCTGATTGAGTTCTCTGTCCTGGTTGGATAAAATTGGAAATGAAACTGAAACTGAAACGAAAATGCATTTTCTGTTTAATAAAGACAAGGAGACTCCTAATACTGAACAAACACTCTATAGCAATGAGTACTATCAGAATATAGAGCTATTTAACAATTATTTTAACCAACGCAAATCACTTACCCTACCTTTAAGTACATTTTGATACCAATACTTTTGTACTTTTAAGTACATTTTTAATTCCAGACTCTTACTTGTTTGATCTTAAGTCTAAGCTTATAAGACTACGGTGATTGTTCTTTTTCCATTTAAGACCCTGACACTCGGAAACACACACTGTGTCACACTGCCTCTAATAAGGCCTTATATTATATAAAAGGCTGCTGATTCACAATAGAACCAAATATTGGCATTCTGGTTGCTTTAGGATGTAGGGACACTACCTGTAGACCATCTGTGCAAGTATGATGTAAAAACAACCAGCAGGTAGAAAATGAGAAAGGATTGACTTCCTTGAACTCCCCTTTTCAGGGAAGGTGTTCTTTTGCAGTGGTGAGTCACTTCATGGATGAATTCCATAACTTTTGCAGTAAAAGTAAAACTTCTTTTACTTTACTGTTAGGGTTCAACTTGTAAATTCAACACACAGGTCCATTTCCACACTCTCTTGGGATTTTGCTGTGTGGGAAGAGACGTGCTGATGTCATCTTGGGAACGTGACATATTTTATTAACATTATGAGTCATGGGCATTTTCCTTGCTCAATTGGGTCACCCTGGTTCTGTGAAAGCGATGAGTCGGCGCCTGTTCAAGATAAACCATGTCCTCTGGAGGGTGTTGATGCTATCAGGTGATACTATGCCCCTACTATGCCCATATTCACTTGTGCAACGGTTCTCAAAGTGTGGTCCGGGAACCCCCAGGGGTCCTTGAGGGGGTTCGCCGGCAAATATTTGGCAGTGCGTGACATGAAAATGTTTGAGAACCACTGCACCGGTGAGGGAAAGAGTAGGCAAGCATGCAAAATGCAAGCTCTCTCCCAAAAGTTCAAAATGTGCCCCCGGCCCCCCTGCGTGTAATTGAGAGTGTGTGTCTTTTAATGTCTCCCAGATTAGCTCTGCTTACTTAGCGACAAGCTCACAAGACAAATTTAGCCCACAGTTAGGTTCTGCTTGTGTGTGATCCCTAGGGGGAAAACAAGAATCTGAACAATGCATCGCACTTCATTTCTGACAGAATGTGACACTTTGGTCTCTCAATGTAACATATTACCATGAGATGGTTTTCACAAGTTGTGGATGATCAGTCAAGACAAACTGAATGTCATTGAACTGTCATCGTGTGTGCAACAATTCCTCCTGTTCACATGTACAAGTCTTTCAACCCTGGTTCTATTTGATCCATTGGAAATAAGAAACAGCGTGTTGTATCTAAGCAACAAGATGGTTGCCAGGTGACAGACACAGAGGTCCTGCGAGCAGAAACTGTGCGCAAGTGACAAATATTCTAGATGAAGAAGACAGACAGATCCTCAGCCACCTTCCATCCAGCTCACATGTTCCCTTTGTTCTCTCACCTCATTCATTAATGTAATCTATACCAGTGGTTCTCAACCTTTTCAGGGCGCGACCCCCCAAAATAATCATATTTGAACTGGGGACCCCCCCCCACCCTGACAAGTACTTGGAATTGTAAGAGTTGGGGCATTCAATTTAGTTTGACTGCAGTTCCACAGATACATATTGTGAAAATAGCAGATCTAAACGCTCACAACGGCTCACATTGCAAGCTTGTAGATTGGCTATTTTCACAATTTTTGCCTCTTTCTTATTCTATTTGAAAATTTGGCCAATGTTTCACCAGTTTTTAAAGTATCGTTTGTTGACCTTTGAAGCATTTTTTAATTCACTTTTTTTCTTTTTTTTCAGGTATTAAAAAGGTCTTAAGTCCTTAAATTGTCCCTTTACTGTCATCTGGGGACCCCCCAAAATCATGTGGGGGGACCCCCTTGGGGATCTAGACCCACAGGTTGAGAACCACTGGTCTAGTGTATTGCAATGCAGGCCGTGGCAATTCATCAGAGAGGATGTATCCGTGAGCAGATACGAAAACAGCCATTAGTAGTGTGATTATCAAACATAGCACTGACAGAATGCTATGTCTTTCATGTGGAAAACATGTAGAGGCCTACTGAGATAATGAGCATTTTCAGGCGTTTCAGGACATTAGTAGAAGAGATTATCAAACATAACACTGCCAGAATGCCAGGTCTTTAATGTGGAAGACATGTACGTAAATAATTAGTATTTCTAAAGCGTTTCAGGGCAAAACCAAATTGCCTGTTGTTTTTCTCTGTCACCATACACAGGGCATGGTGACAGTAGCCTATTTTTGTGCTATTCAGGTGTTACGGTATTGTGTGATGGCCATCAGTGGTGGAAAAAGTACTCACATTTTTTACTTAAGTAAAAGTGTCAATATTGAAATATAGAAATACTCTGTTATAAAACAGTTCGGAATTCAAAATTTACTTGAGTGAAAGTACAAAAGTATTGGTATAAATATGTACTTAAAGTAACAAAAGTAGAAAGTAGTCATTATGCAGAATGTCCCATTTCATAAGTTTTCAAATGTATAAAAATCTTTTGAAAATAGCAGATCTACAAGCTCACAATGTGTCGCATCGCAACGCATTGTGAGCTTGTAGATCTGCTATTTTCAAATGGCTGAAATATACAGTATATAGGGCTGAAGTGGTTAATGTATGTTTTGTAATAATCAAAATCTACAAAGTAACTAGTAACTGATGGCCATTCATATGTTACCATTTATGTGTATTGAGCTAAACCATGGGTTAAAGGGATAATGTGAATCACCTCCTCTCTGTGAAGCAATGCTTATATGAGCTGGTTTGATGTTTTGGTGAGCAATGTCACCAATAAGAGTGTTCCTAAAAGGTTGTTGTCATGACTACTCCTTGTGCACCTGAACCTGCTGGGCATTACATCATGTTCAATTGTAATCAGCAAAAAGCATGTTTCAGATTTGGATCTTATCTAACTGAAACAATACAACAGGAACGATCAACAGATTCCTGCAGCCTCATAACTGAATCTCATACTGTACCTCTGTAGACAGAAATTGCATTGAATGCAAAAAGCAAGTGTGCAGTCCAATGCCTGCTGCGATAAAGCAGTGGTTCACATGATTTTGGGGGGGGTCTGCCAGATGACAGTGAAGTGACAATGACTTTTAAGACCTTTTTAATACAAAAGAATATATACCATTACAGCATTACAACTAATCAACAAATTAAAATTGGCCAAATTGTCAAATAATATAAGAAAGAGGTAAAAAGAAAAAAAAGTGCAGATCTACAAGCTTATAGATCGGCTATTTTCATAATATTTCTGTGGAACTGAGTCAAACTACATTTAATGCCTCAACTCCTACATTCCAAGTGCTTGTCAGGGTGGGGGGTCCCCAGTTCAAATATGATTCTTTTGGGGGTCACGGCCTGAAAAGGTTGAGAACCACTGCAATAAAGAACAGTACAGCTAAAATGAATACCATCAGCAGTACGTTGGGTCTCTGCTGCCATCTGTTTGTCATATTGCTAAATACAAGGAAGAGGCTGTGAATGTCCAAGAAACCCAACACACCTATTCTGACATGCATGATGCAGAAATTAATGGTATTAGGGACAGGTCGATTTTTAAAGAAGGGTACCCCTGGTGAAAATGTATGTGCCCTGATCAAAAATACCATGACCCTCCCTTTGACAAAAAAAAAAATCAATGACCCTCCCCAAGTGATTACAAAAAAAAGAGTAACCCTCCCCGCCTAGAAGTGTCACGATATTTTGTGTCACGATATAGCCTATCGTGGTATTAAATTGTGATGATAGGTATTGTCATGATGTCATACTGTATCGTAATTTTTTTTAATTGTTTTTTTAATAAAAAAAAAACAGTTTCTTTTTTTTTGCCGGTGAAAGTTAGGAGTTTTTACTGTATGATATGAAATGTAAAGCTTATCATAATCATAGTAATTATTAATCATGTCCTCCATCATATTCAAGGTATTTTGGAGAGAAATGAAACAGACTCCAGTCACTTTCAGTTTAAAGCACTGCACAGGTAACCTCGCATCACCAGTCTTTCCACCTCGGAGGAAAGCCTGGTGTTCGTTACTAAAGACCCATATGATCCGGTCTACTGGGGGAAAAAAAGAGAAAAGAATCCTGTTTCCGGATTCTGCCCATCCGGTTTTTGCGGTGCCGCTTTGTTTTGGTTCCCCAATCCCTATTTAAATGGAATAGAATTTCCCCGTGGGATAATACAGACGCTAAATAGTCTCCGGATAGTGCACGCACATTTATATTTAAAAAATAAGCTAAACTATGCCGAATCAAGGATTTTATTAGCACGGACCTATTTTGTGGTGAGACGTGTTTCCGGTTCTGCCCATCCGGCCACTTTTCTTTTTTTTTACTTCCGCTCCCGACCGGATCATATACCCGAAAAGGAATGATGCCCAGGCTACTGCACAGGGGAGGTGTTGTGTGTCAGCTGATGCTTGTTGACGCTCGTTAATGTGACATGCATCTGCTCTCTCAAATAGCCTAGGCCTACATCTAATCTAAGATTGTTTACACGGTATTATCTGGTATTATAGATATTTTTTTAGCTGTTGGAAATAACTAGGCTGCACTTGGTTGGTCCAGATGACAAAAATATGAGGTTTGTGGAATTTATAGTTATGCAGTCTTATATTATATCTGATCTGAACTGCGCGCGCGTGCATGTGTGGCAGAGGTGCGCTCCCCCACTTCCAAAATTAGCACTACAACACTGCAAATAGGCCTACATCTAATCTAAGATTGTTTACACGGTATTATCTGGTATTATAGATTTTTTTTTTAGCTGTTGGAAATAACTAGGCTGCACTTGGTTGGTCCAGATGACAAAAATATGAGGTTTGTGGAATTTATAGTTATGCAGTCTTATATTATATCTGATCTGAACTGATCTTTTTGTGTCACAGTCCGCTCCTCGGGCCGTGGACTGTGCCCTTATTATTTGGACCTTGAATGCCCTTATATGGGTTTGGACTCCTAAGGGCTGTTCTTTAGGCCTGTTTAGGCCGTTGTTCTTTATGTTCTGCATTGGTCTTGTATTATAACTCTGTTGCCCTTGCCCTGGTTTTCCGTACTCTTGTTTTGTAGTATTGTTTCCTGTCTGCCTTGTTTTCTGTTTCCTGTCTTGACTCACCAGTCCTCTGATTAACTCTGTCTTGCACCTGTGTCCTAGCCTATCCCTGTGTTGATTGTCAGTTAGTTTCACCTGTGTCCAGTTAACCGTGTGTCTATTTATACTCCCCTGTTTGTTCAGTCCCTTGTTCGTTCGTAAAAGTAAGTCACTGTTTTGTCCTAGCCTTGTTCCCAGTTTGTGACGTTTTCCTAGTACCCTCGTATACCTGTGTATTATTCCTGTTCCTCTGTTTTTGGTTATTAAAACCCCTTGCACTCGATCCGCCCTGTGTCTGCCTCGTCCTCTGCCTTGTCCTGCGCTTGGGTCCTACACCTCTGATTCAAACCGTGACATTTTTGAGTGGATTCCACAACTTCAGCATGCTCTTCTCATTTGAAAAAACTAAACTAAACAAAAAACTGCCTATTTCCCTCGCTCTGTGAAGGAAAATAAAATGATTCTGAAACGAACCTTTCAGTTGTAATATTTTGACCAGTAGGCCTACTGTCCATGTTATTATTCCTGTGAGCAACATGCAGTGACTGCAAAGAGGGGTAGGAAGGAAGGAAAATCAAGTTTATTTGTACAACAAATTTAAACAAGGCAATTCAATGTGCTTTATATAAAACATTAAGCATTAAGACACAGTGAGCATTTAGAGAGTGCAAAAGAAACGCATTATAAAAGGACAACAGGGATTTAACATTGTTCCACTAGTTCATATACAGTAGCTCAATGAACTAAACTAAATGTAAGACTACATATGGAAATGGTATTCATAGGCTAGACCTTGGCCACTAGGGATCAGCGTTGTCCAAGCAGTTGTCATAGAGGGAAGTTAATCAAGGCTATGTAAGGAGAGGAAAAATATGTCACTTTGGTCTGGCAAGTTGAGCTGGCAGATTTCTGGAGCCGGATGTTTGATGAAATGCATTGAAAAGAGTCCAGTCAGCTCTCACAATGCATTCAATCAAACGTCCAGCTCCAGTTTGGCTCCCAGTGTGTCTATGGCGGATGTCATGACATAGATCCTCTGCCATATACCTTATTGACATAGCCTTGCCCTTGTTTCCTACCAAGTAGGCTACTATGGTAACCCTAAACTGAAACCTGCAAGCAGAGAATGGGGGGATATTTTACTTTTTAATACTATATATTTTTTTGTTTTAATAAATGAAAAAAGGAATAGGCGAACCTGGGATGTGTGTTTTGAATGAGTCTAACATGGATAAAATAGAGTTTGAGATTACAATGGGTTTATGCAGGAAGGGGATAATAAAATGAATGTCAAATATCTAAATATTGAATCAAGCAAGTTAAAAACTGTCTGGGGTGCACAGAAAAGCCAGAGCAGACGATAAAATGACCCCAGCTGTATTTTAATGTGAGATACCCCTTTAAAGTTCAATTGATCCATTCCAGAGATTGTTTTCAGTGTGGTCAGAGGGCCTTCAGGCATATTTGAAAAGTATAATTGAACTGTACATTATTATTATTATTATTATTATTATTATTAAATATCACAATTAGTCTGTGCTATGTAAATGTGTTAAGTCTGTTGTAACACAATCCCAAGTTTTTACTGAATTCACTTTATTTTTCATTGTAGAACAAAAAACTAGTACAAAAAGGATTAAACAGCAATCAATTAAATTAAACTAAATTCATTTAATAGACCCCAAGCAATATTACTGCATACTGTATGATAAACTCTAAGATTATGTCACTTTACATCAAATGTTTTCCATAAATTCTGAGCCAGCTAATATCAGAAACTGAAGAAAATTCACTCTGATTAATAAAACAAAACAAAACAAAACAAAACATCTTCATTGTAGAGTGCATAGTATATAAGGTAAATATCTTAGTGACCTTAGTAATCGTTAGAAAATCAGTACTTTTTTGGGTGAACTATCCCTTTAAGTTATGTGATTTTATTATACATATATATATATATGCTTTTATTTGATCTGATTATTACTGAAAATAATGTTATTGTACAAACTGCAGCGAGGTCATCATTTCATATGAGTGGTTGAGTGAATTGACACATCTAGATAGCAAACACTGAGTGTGTTAACATGGTAGAACAAGGTGTTCCAATGTCAATTTCTGTTGATTGTTGCCATCTGGGCCTAGAAATGTACACTACTTAATAAACCAGAACCAGAGAAAGAAAATGTGTCTGTAATTGGCATAACTAGTTACTGGAAAAACCCAGATGGTGTGTAGCTTGGACACATGATGCATCAGTGATGAAAACTGTAAAGACATTTGGAGATTTCTGGTGTCCATTTCATAGCATGACATGGAAATTGGCAAAGTAGGAGTGGGCACTGGGCATGTACTTACAAAACTACTGTACTTTCCATCCTGGGAATTAAATCATCCTTAACACTGAAATAGTTGTGATGAAATGTGTTCATTATAAAAGATCCCTTTCCTCAATAGTACTACATAGAGTATTTTATTCCACTCATATTTTCTATTTTGAACAACTCATCAAGCCATCTTTGCATATTAATATCTAGATTAATAATGGGATTCTGGTTCGATTTGGTTCTGAATGTCGAATCAAGTCATAAAAGGGTCAATGGTCAGTGGGCCTTCAGGCATATTTGAAAAGTATAATTTCACTGTTTATTAATAATAATAATAATAATAATAATGATAATAATAATAATAAGGGTAATAATAATAATGATAATAATAATAATAATAATGGTAATAATAATAATAATAATAATAATGATGATGATTAAAAAAAAAACAATAGATATTTGTCAGCCGTCATTTCTGCAGTGGAATGAATAAAAGCTTAAATAACAAAAAACTCAAGTGACACACACACACACACACACACACACACACACACACACACACACACACACACACACACACACACACACACACACACACACACACACATTTCCTATCATATCGCGCTTGTGGAACATTATTTCATAATTTGACCTAGTTTAGGGTGCCGATAGGATAAAGCTGATAATGGCCATTAGAAAGAGATCAGTCAACTTGCTGATTGATTAATCTCAGATAGTAATGTGTGGGGCAGCAGTTGGGAAAATGTTTAGAGTACCACATTCACTCGCTTTCGCGAACAGCATTGTGCAAGATAAGAGAGTGAAGTACAGTCAGACTGCTCACATGCTCAATAACACCACGCACACACACACACACACACACACACACACACACACACACACACACACACACACACACACACACACACACACACACACAGTTGATAAGGATCAGGTTCCGTGAACACCTGCCTCAAAAAAAGATAATTTGATAATATGCCCATCCCAAGCTGATCTCTCGCTGCATGCCTACTGCTTTGGGTAGCTGACAACAGTAGCCTCCTTTAGCCTAACAATGGAATATTATAAGTCTATTCAATTCAACCATACGATCTTCAAGGCACTAACATTAGTGCCTTGCCTATATGCTTTGAACCACACACACACACACACACACACACACACATATAGTCCTGTTATAGATCACGTGATACTTTCTGGTGTTTCACCTTAATTAATCAAATCAAATCCTGTGACAGCTGCTTGAATGGCTCTTTTTTATCATGACTAATATTTAAAAGGCTGAAGTGCGTGTGACTTGTTGTTGAGTACTCACTAGCAGGCTTGTCAGGTGGTCAGGTTGAAGGTTTCACATCTGTAATTTCTCAGTGCTAGACATGATCTACAGTCTTCTCTGTGCCCACATCCTCTCCTCTCGTGATGTTGTCTACACCACAGCAGACAGAGCTGTAGATGAAGTTTCATAATATGTACCAACAACACGCACAACTTAACTTCACCTTGTCAAAACAAGATGGCGCAGAGACAAGTCGACTTGCTTGGTCTCCACACAAATAACCTTTGATTTCCTATACTAACACTGAGATGCTGTAACATCAGGCTTGTTTATGAATATGTTTAGGCAACATAATTACAATTAACATCAGCAAAATAGTAACAAAAGCAAAACATACTACTACTACTACTACTACTACTACTACTACTACTACTAATAGTAATAATAATAATGATGATTAAAAAAACTATAGGTATTTGTCACCCGTCATTTCTGCAGTGGAATGATTGAATGTCTGTCTTGGATTATGGAGACATAATCTATAGACATGCAGCAGCATCCACTCTTAAATCCCTAGACTCTGTCTACCATCAATCAGATTCATCACGGGTGATAGTTATGGTACTCACCATTGTATTTTATATAACAATGTTGGATGGCTCTCCTTGGCAGAGAGACGAGAACTGCATTGGCATCTGTTCTTATATAAAGCCATACTTGGAGATTGTTTTGGAATGGGCCCCCGTTGGACCCTATCACACCCGTTCAAGTAGTTTTCTCACATTTAAGGTGCCCAAGGTCAACTCTGAATTTGGTAGATCTGCTTTTAGCTTCTGTGGTCCTACCACATGGAATGACCTGCAGACTACATTGAAATTAACCACTCTAGTACCCTTCAGTCGTTTTAGAACTCTGGTGACCAAACAGGTCACCACAATGTGTAATTGTTTTTAGAACTCTGAAAAATGCTGTCTTGATTTATTTTTGTAACTTTTTATATCTCACATGTACTGTATGTATGCCTTTTTCTTTTCCAATTCCCAGATGTAATGTATTTTTAAACTGTGATGCTGTTGAATTTGCACTGTATTGTATTACTCGACGACTCTGCAAATGAGTTTAATTAGTGTGTAATTTTGAGAATAAATAAATCTTGAATGAATGAATGAAGGAATGAATGAAAGCTTAAATAACTTAAAACTCAAGTAACACACACACGCACGCACACACGCACGCACGCACGCACGCACGCACGCACGCACGCACGCACGCACGCACGCACGCACGCACGCACGCACAGAGATATCCTATCATATAGTGCTTATGAAACATTCTTTCATAATTTGACCTAGTTTAGGGTGCTGATAGGAATATCAAGGTCATCTCTGAGGTCAGCTGACCAATTGTTGCTTGTCGTCCCTAAGACGAGGTTCAAACAACGAGGGCAGCGAGCCTTTTCAGTTGTACCTCCCAAACTAAGGAACCAGCTACCCCGCCAGGTCAGGCTGGCTCCCACACTACCTGTTTTTAAAACCCACCTAAAAACTAATTTCTATTCCTTAGCTTTTAAACCCTGACTGATATTTGTATAAATGTTTGATTGTATTGTTCTTTATTTTTTTGTATTGCATTATACTGTTGGTATGTGCTCTATAAATAAAGTTGGATTGGATTGGATTGGATTAATTGATCTCAGATAATAATGTGTGGGGCAGCAGCGCAGGCCTGCCAACATTGGGAAAATGTTTTGAGTGCCACATTCGCTCGCTTTCGCGTGCAGCATTTTTGCGCATACCGTTTCTGCGTACGCCGCTTCGCTTGAACATGTCAGGGTTAAGTGTTGAACGAGGACCCAAATGCAGACACAGGCAGGACAGAACAGGACTGGGAAGGAATAAAAAAACTGGGCTAGCAGGGACTGGGCTGGACGAAACAGTCAAAAACACAGAGAAACGACTACACAATCAAACAGAAAGGCAGGCGGGCAAACACGCAGACAAGCACACAGACAAGCAGACAGGCAGAAGGTGAGACAGGCCAAGAGACAGACAGATCAACTGACAGACAGACAGGCGGACAAACATGAGGTTTGACACAACAGGCGGGTAAACAGGTCAGAAAGACTGAAGGACCGGGGGTTAGACAGACGGACAAGCAGAGTAGCAGACAGACTAGCAGAGATACAAAGACAGGAAGACAGGCAGACAAACAGATAGGGAGAGCATCTCCCTATCGGGGTCCGCTCATTATCCCGACCTCTCCATAGTTCGACCTCCCACCCCGTTTAGTACATATGATCAGTTATTTGCTTTTTACCAATGTTTATCTCTAAACCACTGCTTGGACACCATGTTTGAAGAGTTTTCTTTGAAGGCCAACTAAGGTCATCTGTTCAATCTAAGTCGTTGTGATGTTGGTCTGGCTTATTACATTAATGGTTAATGAGCAGGTTGCTTTCAGCAAACTCCATGGAGCTTAGTGAACATGGACTATTTATGGTGGTTTTAAACACATTTTATATTTTGAATGAACAATGTGGCCATTTCACAAATATGCATCCACGCTTGAACATAAATCAGTTATGGCTGGATCAATAGGCGATGATGTCCATACACAATATAGTAATGTTTGTAATAAAGCCTGATTTATATTTCATCGAGGGATGGTGTTGCTCACAGAAGATCAGTTGAGATGCTGTTGTGTGATGAAGGCTTTAAGAGGCTGCTGATAAAGTACTGAGTGTGACTGCAGCAAGCCTGCAGGTTGGATATCATTATAAAGAGGTGACTGTTAAATTGTTTGGCCCCGTGTCCACCAGGATGTTTTTTCCTGAGTGCAGCGCATGTGTTAAATGATAATGGGAGCGCCGCAGAACTTTGTACACACACTTCCAGTAGCCCAATTTTTCAAATCAGCCTAATGGTGGCGCTATAACACCCTTCACAGTTTGGCCTATAACTCTTGAACCGTAGGTTGTACGATCAATTTTATGGATCCTAATGCAGTTTTTGCTACTACTTGTACATATTTTGTCCTAAACTCACCCAAATCTGTACACATTATATGTGTTGTCACGTGATCAAGATGTATCTGTTAGCTTTTTTAGATGCCATTCAGATTGGCTACGATTGGCTATCAAAGATTGTGGGAGGGGCCCGTTTTGCAAAAAAATATCGCAAATCATGAATGCAGTGTTCGATTGTCGTGAAACTTTGCCCATACAGACCAAGGACACATATACCCAATGTTTTCAAAACGGCCTGATGAGCTTCCCCTTTTGGGCCTTTTGGGCCTCGGCCTATAACTGTTGAACCGATACCTTTATTTTATAACTATAAATGTTTTTCCCCTGGATTCCTTTGATCATGACGCAACTCCCACCATTTTGTTTACTTCACAACACACTCCTACAACTTTGGTCCAAAGCCCACACAAATCGGTACACATTATATCTGAAGTCATGTGATCACAATACACAGTATAGGTAAGATTTCTCATATACCATTCCAATTGTCTATAACTTCCTTCCAAAATTTGCAGGCCCTGGGTAGACAACCCGGCCTGGTGGAGACCTGTCCTCTGAGGAGCACACTTTTCTAAGTAAGTTTTATTTTGTTATGCCAATTAGGCTACCAATATTCCCCACACTCGTTTATTCCCTGTCACTGACCCCTACTGTACAGTGTCAGTTGGTCATGTGGGAGGGCTGAAAAGGCTCCCTGACCAACCTGTAAGAGTCACAAGTGCAACGACAGAGATCACCCTCACTGCCCGGCTTCACACCATCAAACACGGCCAGTTGTTTTCACCTGGCCAAGCCAGAGGCACTGTGGTTGAATTGAACTCCTTGTCTCTGATGGTGGGTCCACACACACACACACACACACACACACACACACACACACACACACACACACACACACACACACACACACACACACACACACACACACACACACACACACCGCCTGCAGGGTGAAGCACAGTCAGTTTTCTTGGCTGTTGAACATGTTATTAATACTTCCAGTAGACCCATAATGAGGTGACAGTTTGATGTTATCCAAGGGATGATTGTGAAATGACGTTATTATGGTTTGGCATTTTTCATAGATGTTATTTCATTTTAAAGTGGGTTTGCTAGTGTAATTTTCCGTTAAAGACTTGTTTTTATTTAAATTAGCTTTAGAGTTAGCTTGTCAGGGGTGAAATTTGAAATATTGTGTAATAGCTCAACAAAATATACCATTGTAAAATTAGCTGTAAAATTAGCTGGAATTTGGAAGATTTAATATCCACCCAAAGTTTATGTATGAAATAAATTGCTTGAAAGGGGGCCCCTAGAGCCTTAAAAGGGAATTCTGGACCACGGTTTTCTTACCTTTTCTATGATGTTATAATATCTTAGGATGAATGGTACAGTAGAAAACTTTCACAACTCCATCCCAGGTCCGCCACAGCTTTGGTGAGATCTGACGTTCATAGTGACAGAACACTATGCAAAAAAAATTTAAAAAATAAAACAAAGTCTCGGTAGACAAGAGTTATGACTTTAAGGCTGATTGTGGTATGGTGTTGCTCATCGAAGATCACTTATTTTCACTGTCATGCAATGGAGTATAACATAGACTTAAGTGTTGTTAAATTACACAGAGAATTTAATTTTGATTTGAAAAATGTACTCTGTTATCTAGAATTATTAGTTCAATGAATAAAATATTATTTGATCCAATCTGTATAGTAGAATGTGATGCTCCCCTGGACCCATGTCTCAGTGACTTACCCCAATCCCACCCTTGGCGCTGAGTGGCAAGCAGGGAAGCTTTGGGTCCCATTTAGTCTTTGGTAAGACCCGGCCAGGGATTGAACCCTGACCTCCAAAATGAGGGAGAGCCGTATTTGAATCTTGGGTACAACAACAACTCTTTGCAGCTTCATTCATTGTTTATTCAAGTAGTTTAGCTATAGCTTCTTTGCTAATTCAGTATCAGCTAAGTCATGGATTCCCTGGGCTCTGTCCCTGTCTACCACACAGTAGCATGCAACAGTGTGTGTTCAGTACTGTGAGCACTAGCCTGGTAAACACCCCCTCCCTCCGGAAATCTCATGCATTGCATTGCATTTGGTTTCAGGAAGGAGGGTCTGGGATTGCTCACAGAGTAAAGCTGCCCGAACCGCTGCGCATACGAACCAATCAGCGGCTGCTAGGGGCGGGATCATCCAATCACCTGCCTAGTAGCTTGAAAAAATGAAACTCCGTCTGTCATCGATTCTGCGCCCGGAGTCTCAGATGCAAGTACGCTGTGAAACAAAATGTGTGTCGCAAGCTGCTTCCATTTGACGGAGTGAGGTTATGTGAGCACAGCATCGAGTCAACAAACGAGGTTGAAAAGCCCGTGTTTACAATACAAAAGTGTTGTCATGCTTTCTATGAACACATTTATCTTATGTCTAAATACAGAGCAGGAAAGTGTAATTTCACAATGTTGTTACCGACAGGTATCCACCCATACAAGGGTAATTGACATTTGAAATTAAATACAAATGTTATACTGAATAATAATTGTTAATATCCCTTTGTGTGACTATTATGGGCTATTTGACTGATGGGGTTTACAGTATACTACTGGTGAGAGTGCAGCAGGTATACAATGTGACCCCCTGGGGTGAGTTTGTAAATGTAGTGACCCTCTCCATAATCACAGTTGCCCACCCCATTCTAACCTAAGCTATTGTTGACCTGTAAGCACAGCTCACTGTGTTGCTGTCCATGGTGCTGTAATGGATGCCTCTTTCTCTCTTATTCTGTGTTTGGGTTTGTAATGTGCGCCTACCATATTTGGATTATGGGAGCAGATGGTACTTTGCTTCAAGCTTGAGCGGGTGGTCAGAAGTAAGAGAGGGTAAACGAGCAGAAATCCAGCAGGAGTGGAATAAAGAAAACTGTCCCTCGTAAGAATCTACTGTGTTGTCCCTTGAGTCTCGTGCTATTTAGTTATTTACAAATGTTAAACCTGAGGGTTGCTGAGTGCCCGGGGCCAACATTCCAGTACAGTGGTTGATACAAGCATGTACAGGCATAATCTATGTTGTCTCTTGTTGATGAGATGTGTCACACACAGATTAAAAGATAACTTGTCTGTTTTTGTTTTTTTCCTCTTGTTTGATCTCCTTTCCCACTTGCCCCCCCAACCCCCCACCGTCTTCTTCCCCTTCTTTTTTCTATGGAAATAACGATGGGAACTATGCACGGAAACTAATTTCACCCACTTTTTTAATTCTGTAAACCTGTGATGTGACAATAAAGCTGATTTTGATTCTGATTATGTTTACATGCCTGAAACTAAGGTGTTTTTTTTCGTCAACTGTCACCAACTGTCAAACAGGTGCAGTTCACCTCAGGGCCTTATGATCAATCAGGAGAATATGATTCATGCCTGAACGACTACAGACAAACACAAGGGTTGTAAAACAAAAAGAAGTTGTTTACTAACCATGGGAAACTTTACTGCAGTAATTAGACAGGGCTAGCGCTAAGAAACCCAAAAAGTGCTGTGTCCGACTATGGAACAAAAGGTCAGATGTTAAATACATTGATAAGCTCGCCATTTTCATCTCTCTTACTGTGTCAATCAATCAATCAGCTTTATTTGTGTAGACTCAGGGGTCCAGTAAAAAAAATAATACAAGAAAACTAGAAAAAGTGCTCCTCGGTGCACAGGTCTCCGCCAGGTCAGGTAGGTTAGAGTGGGCCAGCAATGTTTGGAATTCACCAATCAGGCTGGAATGTGAAAAATCGGACGGATCATACGGATCCGTCTTGATCACTTGACTGAAGAGATAATATGTACCGATTTATGTGATGTTTGGACAACATTTGCAGGAGTAATACATTTTTTTTTCAAAAATCGGCGGCGCATAATAGAGCAATGTTGAAAGGGTGGCATTTGTTCCTCAACGTAGTGCGAATGTGCGTGCAAAGTTTCACCGCAATCGGATGCTGTGTTCAGGCACGGAAATCCCGGGGGGGACGGGGGGGTCTCTCCCCCTAGCTTCAGATTGGACCCCCCCCCCCATAATAAACGCAGTGTCGTCCGCACGGTGCGTCTCGGGAGGGGCCGCTCGGCCGGCTGCAGATGAGGCCTCACCGCTCGGTTGTGCACTGCTCCATCCAGCGAGAGCTCTGGCTCTAGCCAGGCGGGAGTCGAGATGCTTCACGAGAAGAACGTGCAGTCCACACAGTAACCTGGCTCGTCTGGCTCGTTTCTCGACGAAAAGGCATGCTGTAGCCCGAGGCAGGAGATGCAGATCATGTTTACTAACATAACGTACTGCATATATTTATACCTGGCATTAGTTCGCTTTTTTTGTACATTTGTGGGAATATTTTTTTATGGTAAACATTTGGGCTCCTTATCAGTTCAGGTGTTACACATGCTGACTTACGTTGTAGGAACAACAGGCTCAATACTGAAAGGATACACACCTGAGATGGTAATGGACTAACCATCTAGTATAAACAGCTCTGATGGTTGGTGGTCAGAACCTGTTCACACCTAAAAACTAACGAGAACCAACATCAACTATATTCACTGAAAAACACAAAAGATACAAATATGCAAGTACCGGTATTGTCTAGGTATGAGGAATCACTTGTCAATACTAAAGTTTAGGAAATGTCATACAATATTTTAAACCACCTTTTTTTACAGCTCTTTAAGAGGCGAGATTTCTAGAAATGTGTGTGTCTATATGTCTGTTTTTTTGTCCAGGGCAAATCTTGATCCATATCCGCTGGCTGCTGAAAGAGGCAATTTGAGGAGGGCATATGAGGTATGCGGTCAGCTGTAGGGTTGGCTCAGGGAATAGGACGCCCCTGCCTTGCATATAGTCCCATGGGACTTTAAAACTAGGCACATTTTTATGATTGGGCATGGGACACAAGCTAAGGCTTGATCACCCTGTAGCTGGCCACCTTTGATGAGGGTGTATAGTGTTTAAAGGCCGAAACACCCCCTGATTCAAAGGCACATTACAGAGGATGTGTCCCGAAATTGACATCTTACCCCAGTCTAAGAAATACACCTCCCGTGCCACTCTCTTAACATCAAGGCAAATCTCATTTGAGTGCACACCATCTATTGGCACAATGGACAGTCTCAACATCACGTCCCGTGTTTTATGATTTTACTGGACCGATCAGCATCAAAGTTAAACTCAATCCTTGCCTTAGCTGTTTTTGTTTTTTTTCTCTTGTTTGATCTCCTTTCCCACTTGCCCTGCACTGTGGTGTGATCTTTCACCAACCTAAAGAATGTCCATAGCGTGCGAAGGCATCAAGGCGGGACCACAAGCATTTTTTTTTTCGATACCACAAGCAGCATTTTTTTCTATATGACAGTTTGAAAAACTGATTTCATAATAATATAATCCAAGAAAGCTGCTTGTGGTCCCACCTTGATGCCTTCGCACGCTATGGACATTCTTTAGGTTGGTGAAAGATGCTTTCACCAACAATGAAAGCATCTTCACAGTACTTTGCTCTGTCATTTTGCGTGCGTGCTTGTGCGTGCGTGTGTGCGCTCGCGCGTGTGTGTACGTGCACGTGTGTGTGTGCATGTGTGTATGTGTGTGTGTGTGTGTGTGTGTGTGTGTGTGTGTGTGTGTGTGTGTGTGTGTGTGTGTGTGTGTGTGTGTGTGTGTGTGTGTGTGTTGCACAGAATAGACTGAGGGCACAAGAGCTACAGTACATAACAAATCATGGGAACAAATCTTCTTCTGGTATATTATTAAGTTTGTTAAGAGAAGTGAAAGCTGAGAGACAGCATTCCAATATAGTGGTTATGATCATGTACAGATATATGTATTATGGACGCTCATTTATAAAATAAATGTAAAAGAATGTAGAAAAATAAATAGTCTCAGTTGACAACTGTAACGGTTACCTGTACAGGCACACTCTACTCTATAGCTGTTGAAGTTGCTGTATGTGTGCATGTTGTATTGTGAGAGACAACAGTGAAAGAACAAACAGAAACTGCATGTGCATAATAATATGGACTTTGGTGCATGTTAGTGCAAGTTCCCCCTTTCATTTTTGTTTCCATTCCATGATGTAAGATTAACAGTTAGTACACTCTAGGTCAAAGTCCTGTGTACAGTTTCTGAAATTGTCTGGCTCACTTTATAAGACTGTGTTGAGACTTCTGAGACGAAGACCTTGTATACATTTCTTTAATATATATTCAGTGTTTGAACAGAAACTCAGTTTCCATTTTTGAGTTTTGCCCAAATATTTGAAACTGTCTACAGTTTCAACGGGTTGACCATTACAAGTGGCTTCATTTAGAAGTCCAGTTTAGTACATATGATGTGTTCTTTGTTTGCTTTTTACCAGTGTTTATGTCTAAACCACTGCTTTGACACCATGTTTGAAAAGCTTATGTGTGGATCACACTCTTCATTTAAACAGTTTAAATGATCAATAATGTGGCAATTTCACAAATATGCATGCACACTTGAACATAAATCAGTTATGGCTGCATCAATAGGCGACGATGTCCATACACAATATAGTATTATAAGATAGAGTTCTGGTTCACAGGTTATTTGAACATCACCATGGAACATCGGCAAGAATGTTTGACAATTGAGTTCCGTTTAAGCCATTTATTTCCGTTGCACACATGAGCATATTGTTATTGGGCAAGGAGGTGATGAGGCTTCTCGGTTATGATTTTTTATTCAATGATGCATAACCCAGGCCTGCTGAGACTCCAGACCAGGACAGAGGAGTTGTTGCTGCTGCTGCTGACAAACAATAACTGGAGGGACAGGCACTCAAGCAGTATTTATAGCAGGCCTCTAATGAGGAGTGAGTTAGGACAGGTGTGGTTAGGTTTGAGAGTGAGTGAGAGCAGGTGAGGTGGGTGGAGCCAATCCATGGGAATAGGCCAGGGGGAGGGTTGCTGTCTAGTGTGACTCTTTTCTACAGCCGCCCCCAAATACCGTAAGGATTTGAAACTCCCAAGAGTCACACTAGGAAAAGTGAGTTGGGGGTCGTTGGGGATTTCAGGCAGGGAAACTGGTGGACATGGACATCGTGCCAATAGCTGAGGAGTTCCGAGCTTAGATGAGACCAAAGGCTGAGAGGGGTCCCGCCGCCCCATGAAGAACAAATTTTGTCTCACAGGGTCAGGATTTGTGAAACTGGGGACATAAGGCTTCTGTACATAGCCTTCCTCCAACATGAATAAGGCCTCCCGTGTCCGGACAAACGTTGGGGCAGGGCTGAGCGGGTGACTAGTTGACATCAGGGGTCTCTGAGACTTGAGATGGGCAAAGTCTTCAATGCCATCCATCCATGCCGGTCTCTGGGTTTCTGTCTGGAGGTGATCAGCTGAAGCATCAAGAAGGACCCGGTAAGGTTTGCAATGGCTGGGATCCGGAACGGCCCTGCTGGTGAAAACTTCACAGAAGGAGGGCTTGATTTTAAGCTGATGGTGCTCTATAGCTTTGGGGCCATCAGGGGCTTGGGACCAGGTGTCAGAATGGTGGTATATAAATGGAGGTGGTAATTGGTTTGGCTGCGGGATCTCCTTTCGATGGGAAACTACATGGATAGTTGGGGAGGCATTGGCGATATGGAAGCACCTGGCAACAGAAGGGTGAGGTTCAGTGCACCTGGTTGGACCTTGCAGTGTCCAGCCAAGGCGAGTCTTAACCGCTGCCGGTGCTCCTGATGGGCCAAATCGAACAGGGGCAATAGGAGATATCAGGCGGATATGATCTGAGCCAATTAACAGCAGGGGTGTGACGTTATGCATTGGTGACAGTGGCAGTCTACGTAGGTATTTGTGTTTTCTTTGGAGGGAACGGACAGGGTGTGTGTGCTCAGACAGAGCGAGTCGATCTGCAGTGAAGGCATGGTTGATGTGAAATTCACTGGAACTAGTGGCCGAGCTCACCTTAAAGGACACACGAGCCCCCTGCAGCCTCTCCACTCCTTGTCGTACCGTTTGGAGGGCCAAGTCCTCTGGCTCTCCATCCAGCTGGAGTCTTCGGGCTGCAGACTGCAGGAGGATGGTTCGCTCTGATCCGTCATCAAGCAGTGCGAAGGTCTCCAGGGTGCGACTGCCATTGCGTAGGATTACTTTGACGAGTTTCAAGAGAACATGACCTGTGCGAGTTGGGTGATCAAGGTAGAGGGTCTGGGCTGTAGAATTGACATGGTAAGAATTTGTATCTGAGGTATTGTTGATCTCACAAAGGATCTGTAGGTGTCTCCTCTTGCAGATATTACAGTCTCTCTTCAGTGTACATTGAGCTGCAAGATGTGGTCTGGCACAACACCAACACCTCCTATTTTCCTTGATCCATTCTATAACTTGCTGCTTGTTCAGGGCTCTGAAATCGGCACACTGGCTTATGTGATGAGTGGTAACGCCACAATAGGCACAGGGGGACACAGGGGAGATTTGAGGTTCGAAATGCTCACCAATGCTGTCAGCTGCATAGAATGTGGTTGTAGCCTGGGTAGGTGCTTGTGGTCTGTGTGATCGAGGGGGGTTTGGGGCTGTGCTATCCCATCTTGGTTGGCAGCGGGACTCCATCTGCAGCCACTCAGAAAGATTGGTCAGGTCATAGGTGGCATCTGCCTGGGTTCTATACATATGGCGCTTGAAGCGGCTGACCTGCTCATGTGGTAGTTTCTCAAGTAGCCGATCTACATGCGAGCCACAGAGAAGTTCAGCATGGCCCTGGTTGGCCATAGTTCTTAACAGCCCAACCAGGGCTTGGACACGTAGGGCAAAGGCGTCGAGGGCATGACCATCTCCGGGATGTACAGGGGGAAGAGCCATAAGGGTTTTCAGCTCCTTCAGTGCCAACTGGCGTGGCTGGCCATAACGGTCATCAAGGGCTCTCAGGGCTTCTGTGAATGGCTGGTGGGCATATGAGTAAGCCAAAGCAAGGCGTCTGGCTTGGTCCACCTTAAGATGGTCAAGAAGAATATGGAACTTGAATTCTTCAGTTTCATCTGGATCAAGTAGGTTGTTCAGGGCCATACGCAACATCCTGTATTGTACCTCATCCTCCATAGTGAAGTCTGGGAATTTTGGGGCTTCAACTGACCTGTAGTGCCTGGATCGACCATCAGAGGCTGCTGTATCTTGTCTAGGGGACGACAAGGACCCAGGCTGCAGAGGGGGATGCGAAGATGAATGATGATGGACTGGAGGATTAGATTGCGTTGGAGGTGAAGGTGAAGGATTGGGCAAACCCAGCTGATGGTGAAGAATCGGAATATGTGGAGGCATGGAATGAGAAGCTGAAGGATGAGAGGACATGGGCTGGCGAGGGGCTGGATGGTGTGAGGGGACCAGTTGGTTATGGGCTGAAGGCAGAAGGGAGGGAGCGGCTGGAGGTGACCTGGTTGGGATTTGTTCAGGTTCACTAGGGGGAGTTGCTGCCGAGGAGCTGCCATCGGGTCTAGAGGCTTCATGTCGTTCCATGAGGCGCTGCAAGATTTCTCCTTGCTGCTTCACCGTCTCAAGGAGGTATTTGATGATGTCAGATTGGCTAGGCTCTGGATCGCCTTCTGATGCTCTGGCAGCAGCTGTGATAGGTGACTGGGCTCTGCTTGGACTTGTGAGGGGTTGGGCATCGTCAGGGTGTTCAACTTCCTCTTCAGAGTGCTCAGAATCCTCTTCCTCCTCATCATCTCCTTCATGCTCATGTGTGTGTTCTATGCTGGTAGCTCGGTTCACAAAGCCAACTTCGAAGCCCTCTAGGTGCAGAGGTGGGCGGTGTTGACGTCGAGGGTGGTGAGCTGCTTCGGTTGGCTCCTCTTCAGCCATGGCAATGTTCACATCCGGTTCTCGAAGGACCATATAAGATAGAGTTCTGGTTCACAGGTTATTTGAACATCACCATGGAACATCGGCAAGAATGTTTGACAATTGAGTTCCGTTTAAGCCATTTATTTCCGTTGCACACATGAGCATATTGTTATTGGGCAAGGAGGTGATGAGGCTTCTCGGTTATGATTTTTTATTCAATGATGCATAACCCAGGCCTGCTGAGACTCCAGACCAGGACAGAGGAGTTGTTGCTGCTGCTGCTGACAAACAATAACTGGAGGGACAGGCACTCAAGCAGTATTTATAGCAGGCCTCTAATGAGGAGTGAGTTAGGACAGGTGTGGTTAGGTTTGAGAGTGAGTGAGAGCAGGTGAGGTGGGTGGAGCCAATCCATGGGAATAGGCCAGGGGGAGGGTTGCTGTCTAGTGTGACTCTTTTCTACAGTATTGTATGTAATAAAGCCTGATTTATATTTCCTCTTGGGATGGTGTTGCTCACAGAAGATCAGTTGAGACGCTGTTGTGTGATGAAGACTTTAAGAGCTTTATTAGGCATAAGTGCTGATAAAGCACTGAACACATACACAGCAATATCCTCAGTGTTACTTTTACTCAGAGTGTACAAATGTAAACTAGAAAAAGTGCTCCTCGGAGCATAGGTCTCCGCCAGGTCAGGTAGGTTATTTTGGCCTCCTGGTGGCGCTATAATAGGCCAATGTGAAAAGGGTGCCATTTATTCCTAGGCCGTGCACGGCAATCGGACACTGCATGCATGATTTGAGGCATTTTGTTCTAAAAATGTGTTTTGCTAAATTTGACCTGCTGGTGGCGCTATAACAGGCCAATGTTAAAGGGGTGGCACTTGTTCCTCAACGTAGTGCAAATGTGCATTCAAAGTTTCACCGCAATCGGACACTGCGTTCACGATTTGCGGCATTTTGTTCAAAACGGGCCACTCCTGCAAACATTACATGTCAATGTTAGCCAATCACGATGGAATATGAAAAATTAAACAGATCCTTCTTGATCACATGACTATAGAGATTATGTGTACCGATTTGCGTTAAATTTGGATCAAATCTGAAGGCTTAATATTTAAAAAAATGTTTTACATAAGTCTGCCTCCTGGTGGCGCTATAAAAGGCAAATGTGAAAAATGCAGGGCAAAGGTTTTCCCTTGGTCTCTAGAGAGTGTGCATACAAAGTTTTACAGTGATCGGTGCAGTTATAGGTAAAAACACGAATCGGCCTGTTACAGCGCCACCATGAGGCTGATTTGAACATTTTCAAATGGCATTTTTTCCTCGGCCTAAAGGGAATGTGTGTGCAAAATTTCACGGAAATTGCATGCTGTGTTCATGATTTGAGGCATTTTGTTCGAAACTGAGTACTCCTGCAAACTTCTAAAGTCAATTTTTGCCAATCAAGAGGAATATGAAAAATGAAATTAGCCGTTTCTTTTAATGATTATAGAGATACTGTGTACCGATTTGCGGGATTTTTGGGCAAAATCTGTAGGAGTACTGTCCAAAATGTGTTTTGCACAAATCGGCCTCCTGGCTATAAAAGGCCCATGTGGAAATCCTGGCATCCAGGGAGTGTGTGTGCACAGTTTCGCTGCGATCAAGCCAACGGTGCCAGAGATTAGCTGTACACAAAATGACAGAATGACACACGGACGGACACACACACACACACACACACGGACGGACGGACGGACAGGGGGTAAAACATACTCTCTCGCCATGCCTTTTGGCCTGGCGGAGACAACAAATTAAGTAAAATTAGATTATAATGTGTAGTAGTTAGCTAGAGAGCCTTACTAATTCAGTAAGAGCCATGGTTCTGTTTCTCTCTACCACAGAATATGTGGTTCTGTCCTTCAGTGCTGGAAAGACTGTGTTGTCCCTCGACTCTCCTGTTATTAGTTTGTTTACAGAAGTTAAACCTGAGAGCACAAGCATGTGTCTCCTCTGATACACAGGAAGTCACCAGCCACTTCTTTTCACCTGACAGTGAGGAGTTTCACCGACACCCCCACCCACCAGCTTCACACCATCAAACACGACCAGTTGTGTTCGTTGGAATGAGGCACCGTGGAGGAATTGAACCCCTTGGCTCTGGTGGTGTGCAGGAACTTTGCCCCTGTGCCACCAGAGCGCCTGGGGCCTGCATTCCAATATAGTCGCTTGGCTTATATGAGCATGTACAGGCACACAATACTGTATTTTAATTAACCGCTTACGTAAGCTCTATCAAAAACAAATTCTAGTCAGCTTGCATATCTGCTATTCTAGAAATCTTTCAGAATTCTCGCCTTTAATGACATGCCTAAAATAGGGATGCCAGCTTGAGTGGTTAAAAATCGGGACACATAATTATATCGATGTCATTGAAAAAGCTAAATAATGGCAGATATATTGGTGTGGCTCTAAGTCTAACCTATAACCACCTGTGCTGTCTCCCTCCTCTACCTCACAGGCAACGATCAACCAGACGTAGAGTGTCTGTACCATAATCTAAAGTGAAGACGATTCATTATTTACAACTGCCTGTTAATGTTGACTTTTAACTTATACCTGTTTCAAACTAACACAAATAATTACTAGAATGATCTTTTATGTTTTACTTCCCGATGCCGAAACCCTGGTCCATGCTTTCATCACCTCAACAATAGACTACTGTAATGCCCTCTTCTCCGGTTTACCATCAACAGCAACAAATGGCCTTAGAGTATTCCAAAATGCAGCAGCTAGAGTACTAACTAGAAAAATAAAATGTGATCACATCACACCAACACTCATAGCATTACACTGGCTGCTAATACAGGCCAGAGCCGATTTCAAGGTGCTGCTCCTGACCTATAAAGCCTTAAATGGACTTGCTCCATCCTACATGTCCAGTTTAATAGAACCTTACATCCCTGGACGACCACTACGCTCCCAGGATGCTGGTCTCCTCACAGTCACAAACTATAATAAAATAACAGTTGGGGGCAGAGCATTCACACATCGTGCCCCCTATCTCTGGAATGCTCTCCCTCCAGCTGTTAGAGATGCCGAATCTTTGGACATTTTTAAATCTAGGCTAAAACTCCATCTTTTTCCTTGCATTATAGTCCCCCCTAGTTTTATTCATTGCTATGATCACATCTTCTTGCCCTGTGGTTTTTAACATGTTCTAAATTTTCTTTTCTTTTTTTGCTAATCTGTAATTTTTTCAGCTGTGCAATGCAGCATGGTAATTGTTTGACCATGCATGCAGGCACATGTTACTATGTTTCTTTGCTATTGTGTTTTGTTGTATGCTGTTTTTGTTGTATGACCTGTTGTGAAGTGCACAGAGACTCCGTGATGTTGCACTATAAATAAAAATAAGCTGAAACTGAAATAAACTGTTCAGCAAATGATTTGTAATACATTCGTAAAGAATATATAAATCATTTGCAGATGTTATTTTGTGCCTGATCTAAATTGAAGAGTATTCATTATTATTTCATTCTTAACAAAATGATCTATAAGGCATTCATAAAAAGGAGAGAAGTCATTTTAATGTCATTGTAATTACTTTGGTTCCATTGTTTCAATGTTATGTTGGACGTGATCAATCACAACACCAGGGGTAGCTCCACTGATCACGTCCAACCCAGATTGTCCTCTGTGTTAAATGCCGATTCTTTTGTTTAGAGCTTGAGGCAGATCTTCCTGCACTCCATTCCTATTGCCAGTAGTAGTTCCCTTACATTCTCTACTGTGTCCGAGACTCGTGCAATGTCATCTGCATAGTCGATGTCAGTAATCATGATGAGAGTTACTAGCTTATCAATCAATCAATCAATCAATCAATCAATCCATTTTTATTTATAGAGCACATTTTCACACAACCTTAGTTGACTAAAGTGCTGCACAGGTAAAAGCAAAGCAATACATCAAATCAGAGAACAAAATTACACATAACATGTATAAAACACATAGTATGACACAGACACAGAGCGAGATTGTACATTTACACCTATGTACACAGAAGGTAGGAAACATTAGATAGGAGTTAAAATAGGAATATTTAGGAGTGGATGTTGTTAAAAGCCACAGAGAAAAGGTGAGTTTTTAGTAAGGACTTAAAAATCTCGATGGACGTAGCAGATCTGATGTGGGGGGGAGATTGCTCCACAGCTCTGGGGCCGCCACCACAAAAGCACGGTCAGCTTAGTCTTCCTTGGGACCAGTGTGAACCCCAGTGCCTCAAAAGATTATCATTTTCTAATGAGGAAATAACCGGAGTCACACATGAGTGACACATCGCTGACAAAGCTGCACTCAGATCACATTAATTATATTAATGTACATTACTTTGGTGATAAAGAAAATCTATTTGGTACAAATTCTCAGATCCAGGGCCATCAACTGTGACCTTTTTGTCAAGATACAATAACATTCAGCTTCAAATATTAGGACATGGAGCTAACTTGAAACTGAGGCCATCTGTTGTATTAAAAAAGTAAATGCATCTAGTAACTGTCATGAAGGGCATTTTCATTACAGTGATTAAAATCTTTTTCACCAGATTATAAGTAACATCTGGTGATATGACACAATACCTTTAGCTTGTGCAGCTGCTTGTGGTCCCACCTTGATGCCTTCGCACGCTATGGACATTGTGTGTCCGTGTGTGTGTTTCCGTGTCTGTCCGTGTGTGTGTTTCCGTGTCTGTCCGTGTGTGTGTGTGTTTCCGTGTCTGTCCGCGCGCGCGCGCGCGCGCGTGCGTGCGTGCGTGCGTGCGTGCGTGCGTGCGTGCGTGCGTGCGTGTGTGTGTGTGTGTCCGGAGCGATGCTCAGCGCGAGAGCGGTCGGCGAGAGCGGTGGTGGCCAGCGAGCCTATGGGAAGAGAGAGGTGCCTCGGTCGGGCACGCGAGCCGGCCGAGGGCCCCCCCGGCATCCTGGAAGGCCGACATTGTCACGGTGCGAGGCAGGGAGTTGTAGGACCCAAGCGCAGACAGTGACGCGGACACAGAACGGATCAGATGTAGGGGGATTTATTACTTAAACGGGAGTATAAGGACAACAGGTAACAGACAGAACACAGTAACAACATTAATGAACCAACACAGACTGGAAACAGAGGGGCATATACATAGACAGGGACTAACTAGGCACAGGTGAGAACAAAGGACAATTAACACATGATTGGCTGGAACAGAACAAGACACAGGTGAACTAAAATTGCAAAGACATACTAGAGAGACAAGACAGGAAGCAACAACTAGGGCAGACAGGAAACACCAAGACAACACTACAGAATAAAGGTACATGGAGAACAGAGAACAAAACAACAGAAAGAGTGGTCAAAAGGGTCCAAAAGGGTCCAATACCATAAAAGGTCAGACAATGGCTAAATAATAAAGTCAGTCCACGGTCCGAGGAGCGGATCGTGACAGACATGGTGCCCAGCGGCTGCTGGGCTCTGCCCGTCCTCCCTCCCTCCTTTCAAATTATCTGGCCCCCCGGCGTGACGTTAGCCTGGGATCCAGCCTGCTTCGCTACGTTCGGTGGACTTTTTTTTCTCTCTTCGCTTCTCAGTCTGGAAAGCACACTATCTCCAAGGGAGGCGGGACATGGCATACGGCTGGAATCGAACCGTGGCTTCTGATTGGTCTGTGGTGCGGGGCGGGACAAAAAAACAGTGTGATCGTTGTGATTCGTCATTCGTTTGAACAACATCCAATCAGCAACGACGTTGCCTAACGTAACATATGTAGTTCCAGTGTAGTTCTGCAAAACGAGTCAATGAGGTGTCTCTTAACTTATTGTCCGCCAGCATCCTATAGTTTGTATAGTTGTACATGTATTCATTGTTTTACATTTAGACTGATTACAGGTTGGTCTACCTATATGATTGTATGACTATTTCTATGCATTTGATGTATTACCTTGTGTTTACCGTGTCTACTGTAAGTCACTCTGGATTAAGTCAATGAATCAATAGTAAATTGTGTAGGTTTGATTGTTGTAAGTGGAGCTATAAGCATGACTTTTGTATTTCAATCAATGTGTGTAATCAAATAATCAAAGGCAGACTGTCCAGCTCCCTGAACCCATTAAGACCTGATGCTGATTCCACAAATGCCTTCTAAATAAGTAATTCTCACACCTTTTCGTGCCAAGAACCCCCAAACTGATATGTATTTTGCCGCGGACCCCCATCTGAAAATGTTTCGTGCCAGGGACCCCCCAGAAGAGAAGATTTGTCAAAATTATTCAAAAACTTGTTCAAGATTTTATTTTGCTAAAAACTAGCAGATGTACAAGCAACCACTTAGAACCACTGTTCTAAACCACTGTTCTAAATCCTTTTTTCTGAAAAACGTATAAAGCTAAAATCTAAAATGACAAAGATGCTATCCCGGTTTTAATGGGTTAAAAATAAGTCCATTGAAAATATGAAAGTATTCTGTCTCTCTATAGTCGGCTTCAGACTAGTCCTCCAGCGACGTCTCCAGTCATCTCAATCCTCCATACAACCAGCTACTCTAGCTCACAAATACATATTAATTTGTGGGTCCTTGACATGAAAATGTTTGAAAACCACTGATCTAGTTTACACATCTGTCCAAAGGACTGCAACACTTCAGTAAGGTCAGGTGTATAGTATGACAGCAGTGTCTTTTTGATCTGATGGAGATGAATAGCATTAACACAGGCTGTACAACTCCCTTCATCACAGTACAATTATTACAGGCTACCTAGTCAAACTGATGCACTTTCATTGATGAGGTGGAATTGAAAGACCTACTGTAGGCCTAAATGTTGCACAGAGGACAGCATACAGTAGAGACAAGTGAGAGAATACACACGTGTGTGTGTGTGTGTGTGTGTGTGTGTGTGTGTGTGTGTGTGTGTGCGTGTGCGTGTGCGTGTGTGTGTGTGTGTGTGTGTGTGTGTGTGTGTGTGTGTGTGTGGGGTGTGTGTGTGTGTGTGTGTGTGTGTGTGTGTGTGTGAAAAAACAGTGAGAAAACAAACATAAAACTGCTTGTGCATTATAATATGGAATTTGGAACATGTTCGTGCAAGTTCACCCTTTAATTATGGCTTCCAGTATCAGCTATTATAAGAAGACGCTCAATTTGGAGGAGGTGTTGTTTCCTTTATCCATGATTGACGTCTACTGTGTCTGACAAGTATCTCAACTGTATTGTAGGTAACAATAACAATGTTTTGTCTATGTGTGCGTGTGCGTGTGCGTGTGCGTGTGCGTGTGCGTGTGCGTGTGCGTGTGCGTGTGAGTGTGTGCGTGTGCGTGTGCGTGTTGTATTGTGAGAGACAACAGTGAAAAAAAAAACATAAAACTGCATGTGCATTATAATATGGAATTTGGAACATGTTTGTGCAAGTTTACCCTTTAAATATGGCTTCCATTCCATTACGAAATATTAAACGTTAATTTAAAAGTACACTCTAGGTCAAAGTCATGTGTACAGTGTCTGAAATTGTCTGGCCCACGTTATAAGACTGTTGAGACTTCTGAGATGAAGACAATATACATTATCTTTAATATACTGTATATTCACTGTTTGAACAGAAACTCAGTTTATATTTTTTATTTTTGCCCAAATATTTGAAACAGTGGCTTTTAGAAGTCCCGTTTAGTACATATGATCAGTAATTTGCTTTTTACCAGTGTTTATCTCTAAACCACTGCTTGGACACCATGTTTGAAGAGTTTTCTTTGAAGGCCAACTAAGGTCATCTGTTCAATCTAAGTCGTTGTGATGTTGGTCTGGCTTATTACATTAATGGTTAATGAGCAGGTTGCTTTCAGCAAACTCCATGGAGCTTAGTGAACATGGACTATTTATGATGGTGGTTTTAAACACATTTTATATTTCGAATGAACAATGTGGCCATTTCACAAATATGCATCCACGCTTGAACATAAATCAGTTATGGCTGGATCAATAGGCAATGATGTCCATACACAATATAGTAATATTTGTAATAAAGCCTGATTTATATTTCATCGAGGGATGGTGTTGCTCACAGAAGATCAGTTGAGATGCTGTTGTGTGATGAAGGCTTTAAGAGGCTGCTGATAAAGTACTGAGTGTGACTGCAGCAAGCCTGCAGGTTGGATATCATTATAAAGAGTTGACTGTTAAATTGTTTGGCCCCGTGTCCACCAGGATGTTTTTTTCCTGAGTGCAGCGCATGTGTTAAATGATAATGGGAGCGCCGCAGAACTTTGTACACACACTTCCAGTAGCCCAATTTTTCAAATCAGCCTAATGGTGGCGCTATAACACCCTTCACAGTTTGGCCTATAACTCTTGAACCGTAGGTTGTACAATCAATTTTATGGATCCTAATGCAGTTTTTGCTACTACTTGTACATATTTTGTCCAAAACTCACACAAATCTGTACACATTATATGTGTTGTCACGTGATCAAGTAGCCTGGTAAACCCTCCCTCCGGAAATCTCATTTCCATTTGATTCCAGGAGTGAGTCTGGCATGAAGGCTTGTATGGGCGTTTCTAGTGCATTACCAAATAACCGAGCCAATCAGCGTCCTCGCTCATTGTTTCGTGATTGACAGCGGGGGTAGGCCAATCAGGTGGAACCCGAGTGGTTCACACGTCATTAATCAATACACCTTTCATACAAGCTGCTCATTAACATCAAAGACAAACCAATTACTCCTGGTGATAATCACTGCAGCCTAAAGTGGCTTAATTGGACATCAAAGGGCCACTTGGACATCAAAGCTACATTACTCCCGCCCAGCTCCAGCCCACAGCCAAATTGCCCATATAGGTCTGCAGGCCAGACTCACTCCTGAAATAAAATACAAATGAGATTTCTGGAGGGAGGGTTTACCAGGCTAGTGATCAAGATGTATCTGTTAGCTTTTTTAGATGCCATTCAGATTGGCTACGATTGGCTATCAAAGATTGTGGGAGGGGCCCGTTTTGCAAAAAAATGAATGCAGTGTTCGATTGTCGTGAAACTTTGCCCATACAGACCAAGGACACATATACTCAATGTTTTCAAAACGGCCTGATGAGCTTCCCCTTTTGGGCCTTTTGGGCCTCGGCCTATAACTGTTGAACCGATACCTATATTTTATAACTATAAATGTTTTTTCCCCTGGATTCCTTGGATCATGACGCAACTCCCACCATTTTGTTTACTTCACAACACACTCCTACAACTTTGGTCCAAAGCCCACACAAATCGGTACACATTATATCTGAAGTCATGTGATCACAATACACAGTATAGGTAAGAATTCTCATATACCATTCCAATTGTCTATAACTTCCTTCCAAAATTTGCAGGCCCTGGTTAGACAACCCGGCCTGGTGGAGACCTGTCCTCTGAGGAGCACACTTTTCTAAGTAAGTTTTATTTTGTTATGCCAATTAGGCTACCAATATTCCCCACACTCGTTTATTCCCTGTCACTGACCCCTACTGTACAGTGTCAGTTGGTCATGTGGGAGGGCACACACACACACACACACACACACACACACACACACACACACACACACACACACACACACACACACACACACACACACACACACACACACACACACACACACACACACACAGACACACACGGTTTGATCTTTCATCAACCCAAAGAATGTTCATGGCGTGTGACTGCATCAAGCCTGCAGGGTGAAGCACAGTCAGTTTTCTTGGCTGTTGAACATGTTATTAATACTTCCAGTAGACCCATAATGAGGTGACAGTTTGTTGTTATCCAAGGGATGATTGTGAGATGACGTTATTATGGTTTGGCATTTTTCATAGATGTTATTTCATTTTAAAGTCGGTTTGCTAGTGTAATTTGACCGTTAAAGACTTGTTTTTATTTAAATTAGCTTTAGAGTTAGCTTGTCAGGGGTGAAATTTGAAATATTGTGTAATAGCTCAACAAAATATACCATTGTAAAATTAGCTGGAATTGGAAGATAGATTTAATATCCACCCAAAGTTTATGTATGAAATAAATTGCTTGAAAGGGGGCCCCTAGAGCCTTAAAAGGGAATTGTGGACCACGGTTTTCTTACCTTTTCTATGATGTTATAATATCTTAGGATGAATGGTACAGTAGAAAACTTTCACAACTCCATCCCAGGTCCGCCACAGCTTTGGTGAGATCTGACGTTCATAGTGACAGAACACTATGCAAAAAAAAGAAGAAAAAAAGTCTCTGCAGACAAAATTGAAATCTCTAGATTTCGATCTCGTCTAGCAAGACTTCCGTTTTTGTTTTGTTTTCCCCCGGTTGCATAGTGTTCTGTCACTATGAATGTCAGATTTCACTTTTTTTTTTTTTTTAAGTTATTAAAATACGCGATCTAACGCAAGGCCTATTGGTGCACGTTTTAAGCTGTGGCGGACCCGGGATAGAGTTATGACTTTAAGGCTGATTGTGGTATGGTGTTGCTCATCGAAGATCACTTATTTTCACTGTCATGCAATGGAGTATAACATAGACTTAAGTGTTGTTAAATTACACAGAGAATTCAATTTTGATTTGAAAAATGTACTCTGTTATCTAGAATTATTAGTTCAATGAATAAAATATTATTTGATCCAATCTGTATAGTAGAATGTGATGCTCCCCTGGACCCATGTCTCAGTGACTTACCCCAATCCCACCCTTGGCGCTGAGTGGCAAGCAGGGAAGCTTTGGGTCCCATTTAGTCTTTGGTAAAACCCGGCCAGGGATTGAACCCTGACCTCCAAAATGAGGGAGAGCCGTATTATTATGGGCTATTTGACTGATGGGGTTTACAGTATACTACTGGTGAGAGTGCAGCAGGTATACAATGTGACCCCCTGGGGTGAGTTTGTAAATGTAGTGGCCCTCTCCATAATCACAGTTGCCCACCCCATTCTAACCTAAGCTATTGTTGACCTGTAAGCACAGCTCACTGTGTTGCTGTCCATGGTGCTGTAATGGATGCCTCTTTCTCTCTTATTCTGTGTTTGGGTTTGTAATGTGCGCCTACCGTATTTGGATTATGGGAGCAGATGGTACTTTGCTGCAAGCTTGAGCGGGTGGTCAGAAGTAAGAGAGGGTAAACGAGCAGAAATCCAGCAGGAGTGGAATAAAGAAAACTGTCCCTCGTAAGAATCTATTGTGTTGTCCCTTGAGTCTCGTGCTATTTAGTTATTTACAAATGTTAAACCTGAGGGTTGCTGAGTTTCCGGGGCCAACATTCCAGTACAGTGGTTGATACGAGCTATGATGTACAGGCATAATCTATGTTGTCTCTTGTTGATGAGATGTGTCACACACAGATTAAAAGATAACTAAGGTGTTTTTTTTGGTCAACTGTCACCAACTGTCAAACAGGTGCAGTTCACCTCAGGGCCTTATGATCAATCAGGAGAATATGATTCATGCCTGAACAACTACAGACAAACACAAGGGTTGTAAAAAAAAAAAAAAAAATCCTAACCATGGGAACTGGGGGTATATCGAAACTGTACCGCAGTAATTACACAGGGCTAGGGCTAAGAAACCCAAAAATGTCTTAAGTGCTTTAGTGCAGATGTTAAATACATTGATAAGCTCGCCATTTTCATCTCTCTTACTGTGTCAATCAATCAATCAACTTTATTTGTGTAGACTCAGGGGTCCAGTAAAAAAAGAATACAAGAAAACTTGAAAAAGTGCTCCTTGGAGCACAGGTCTCCGCCAGGTCAGGTAGGTTAGAGTGGGCCAGCAATGTTTGGAATTCACCAATCAGGCTGGAATGTGAAAATTCGGACGGATCATACTGATCCGTCTTGATCACTTGACTAAAGAGATAATATGTACCGATTTATGGGATGTTTGGACAACATTTGTAGGAGTAATAATATTTATTTGTGCAAAAATCGGCACTATAATAGAGCAATGTTGAAAGGGTGGCATTTGTTCCTCAACGTAGTGCGAATGTACGTGCAAAGTTTCACCGCAATCGGACGCTGTGTTCAGGCACGGAAATCCCGGGGTGGACGGGGGTGTTTTGTCCCCCCCTAGCTTCAGATTGGACCCCCCCCCCCCCCAAGTAATTTAGAAAAAAAATACATGTTAAAATAATTAATAACCTAACCCTAACCCTAACCCTAAAACCGAAATAATGTAACCAAAAACCGAAAAGAAACTATCAAAATCCGCCAAAATAACACAATTCTTAACCCGTTCAAAATCTCTGGAAGCTTCCATGACCTTGGATAATACACTGGCTATAGTAGGGGGTGCTAAGTGAAAAATCATTACGCGGCGGATAAAAGCATGACATTTGATACAGATGTCCCTTGGGTCATCCTAAAACATCCTAGAAGGGGTGCCCAAAAAAATCTTAAACAGGAAGTGAGTTATGGACAAAATTCAAAATGGCCACCTAAACTGTTGACCGTTGACTCAAAAGACACCAAAAGAATCTCCAAAAAGCATAACATTTGGCACACACGTCCCTTGGGTCATCCTTGATTTGATTTGATTTGATTTCTTTGCACAACATTTTTGTATACATTTACAGAACATGTTAGTTATTTCCGAGGGAAACATTATGTGATAGTTGTTGTGCCGGTGAGGTAAGAAACCCTGGGGGGCTTATGTGAGAACCTCACCGTTTACATTGCATATAATAAGAGTTATTTAATATTAAAAACAAAGACAAACAGAAAAAAACAAAAACAAAGACAAAAAGAAAATATAAAAAGTATATACATATACCTATGATAAAGGGTATAGGACATCTGATAAAAAATAAAAGTACAAGACTGAGCAGAAGAGACAAAACAAAAGCAAAAAGTATTGAAACAAAGCAAAACAATTATGCTGTTACATATTTATGTGAATATCAGGATGAAATGATTTGGAAGCTGGTCTAGTTTTCCATTTGGGTATTTAACTTACTTATTAGGCTTCTTTTATAGGTAGGTAGGGAAGACATCCTAAGACATCCTAGAAGGGGTGCCCAAAAAAATCTGAAACAGGAAGTGAGTTATTGACCAAATTGAAAATGGCCTTCTAGTGTTGTCGATTGACTCAAAAGACAACTAAAGAATCTCGAAAAAGCATAACATTTGGCACACATGTCCCTTGGGTCATCCTAAGACATCCTAGAAGGGGTGCCCAAAAAAGTCTTCAACAGGAAGTGAGATATTGACAAAATTGAAAATGGCCGCCTACAGTGTTGGCCATTGGCTCAAAAAGCCTATAGAATCTCCAAAAAGCATACAATTTGGCACATATGTCCCTTGGGTCATCCTAACACATCCTAGAAGGGGTGCTCAAAATAATCTGAAACAGGAAGTGAGTTATTGACTAAATTGAAAATGGCCGCCTACAGTGTGAAAGATGATGCAAGATACCTAAAGAATCTCATAAAAGCATGAAATGTGGTACAAATGTCCCTTGGGTGATCTGAACGCATCCTACAAGGGGTGCCCAAAGAGGTTTTAAACAGGAAGTGACCACCTAAAGCAGTTGACACAAAAGAAAACATAAAGGGACGTCATAAAAGTGTATCATTTGGTACGTACATTGAGGGCTTCTTAATATATCCTAGAAGGGGTTATTTATTTGTTTGTTTGCTTGTTTATTAAACTTTTTAGGAAGGGACCATGTTGAAGAAATTCTAAATGGCTGTTTAAACAGTTGACCACGGCAGTCTGCATATTATGCAGACTCAATACGACAGGTTATGCAGTGCATAACCTGCCGTATTTTGTAGTCTACCTTCTGTTTTCATTTCTACATCATCTTATTGTCTCCGCCAGGCCGAAAGGCATGGCGAGAGTATGTTTTCGCCCCTGTCCGTCCGTCCGTCCGTGTGTGTGTCCGTGTGTCCGTCCGTGTGTCCGTCATTCTGTCATTTTGTGTACAGCTAATCTCCGGCACCGTTGGCTTGATCGCAGAGAAACTGTGCACACACACTCCCTGGATGCCAGAGCAGAACCTCTGCCCCAAATTTTTCACATGGGCCTGTTATAGCGCCACCAGGAGGCCGCTTTTTGCAAAACACATTTTTGGACAGTACTCCTACAGATTTTGGCCAAAAATCCCCCAAATCGGTACACAGTATCTCTATAGTCATTAAAAGAAACAGCTAATTTAAGATTTTTCATATTCCATCCTGATTGGCAAAAATTGGCTTTCAAAGTTTGCAGGAGTACTCCGTTTCGAACAAAATGCCTCAAATCACGAACACAGCATGCAATTTCCGTGAAATTTTGCTCACACATTCCCATTAGGCCGAGGAAGAAATGCCATTTGAAAATGTTCAAATCAACCTCATGGTGGCGCTGTAACAGGCCGATTCGTGTTTTTACCTATAACTGCACCGATCTGTGTAAAACTTTGTATGCACACAAGGAAAAACCTTTGCCCTGCATTTTTCACATTTGCCTTTTATAGCGCCACCAGGAGGCAGACTTATGTAAAACAATTTTTTTGATATTAAGCCTTCAGATTTGATCCAAATTTCACGCAAATAGGTACACATGATCTCTATAGTCATGTGATCAAGACGGATCTGTTTGATTTTTCATATTCCATCCTGATTGGCTAACATTGACATGTAATGTTTGCAGGAGTGGCCCATTTTGAACAAAATGCCGCAAATCATGAACGCAGCGTCCGATTGTGGTGAAACTTTGAGTGCACATTTGCACTACGTTGAGGAACCTTTTAACATTGGCATGTTATAGCGCCACCAGCAGGTCAAAATTAGCAAAACACATTTTTAGAACAATATGCCTCAAATCATGCATGCAGTGTCAGATTGCCGTGCACAGCCTAGGAATAAATGGCACCCTTTTCACATTGGCCTATTATAGCGCCACCAGGAGGCCATAATAACCTACCTGACCTGGCGGAGACTTGTGCTCCGAGGAGCACTTTTTCTAGTTTATTTTACTTTCTGCATTATTATTTTTATTTTACTCTTTGAATCTTCTTTATGTATCTAACTCTCTGCATATTCTTATTTATTTTACTCTGCATCTTATCTTACTCTGCATATTCTTATTTTACTCTCTGCATCTTATTTATTTTGCACTCTACATCTTCTTGCTGGTTTTACACTCTATCTTCTCATGTATTTTCTTCTTGATCATTACTGTTTTTTTGTGATTAGTGTTTAGTAACTACATGTATTCATGTGTGCCATTTCGCAATTACCAGCACATTGGCATAATGCTCTGCAAGGTAACCCAGCATCCCGGCATCTACACTTTCTCGAACAGAAGGGCTCAGCTTTGCAGCCACACTTGAGTTCTCTACAAACTTTGGCAGCCTCTGGCAAGAGTGTCCATAAAGGTGTCCACGAATCAGCGACTTTAATCCATCCATATTTGTCAGGAGATGGTAGAGATTGCATAGCTTTCAGGCTTCTGGACCAAATGCCAGATTGGCAAACTGCTCGATTTGAATGTTGTAGCAGTGCAGCCCATGGGGGAGGAGTGTTTTCCATTGAGAGACTATTAAAACTTTTTTTTGGCACCCCTTAAGATGCATTCAGATCACCCAAGGGACATTTGTACCAAATTTCATGCTTTTATGAGATTATTTTTTATGAGTGTCTTTTGCATTATCTGTCAACACTGTACATGGCCATTTTCAATTTAGTCAATAACTCACTTCCTGTTTCAGATCATTTCAGGCACCCCTTCTAGGATGTCTTAGGATGACCCAAGGGACATGTATGCCAAATTGTATGCTTTTATGAGATTCTTTAGTTGTCTGTTGAGTCAATCGACAACACTGTAGGCGGTCATTTTCAATTTTGTCAATAACTCACTTCCTGTTTAAGATTTTTTGGGCACCCCTTCTGGGATGTCTTGGGATGACCCAAGGGACATGTATGCCAAATTGAATGCTTTTATGAGATTCTTTAGTTGTCTTTTGAGTCAATCGCTAACACTGTAGGCGGTAATTTTAAAATGTGTCAATAACTCACTTCCTGTTTAAGATTTTTTTGGGCACCCCTTCTAGGATGTCTTAGGATGACCGAAGGGACATGTGTGCCAAATTGTATGCTTTTATGAGATTCTTTAGTTGTCTTTTGAGTCAATCGACAACACTAGGCGGCCATTTTCAATTTCGTCAATAACTCACTTCCTGTTTCAGATTCCTTTGGGCACCCCTTCTAGGATGTCTTAGGATGACCCAAGGGACATTTGTGCCAAATGTTATGCTTTTTGGAGATTCTTTTGGTGTCTTTTGAGTCAACGGTCAACAGTTTAGGTGGCCATTTTGAATTTTGTCCATAACTCACTTCCTGTTTAAGATTTTTTATCTAAGCTCCCCACCTTGCCAGCTTTGTCCTTGATAACCGGCACCAGAGTGACAGACAGCAAGTCCATGCGTCATGAGTGAGCCCAGTAAAACATATGGCAAGATGTGGTAAATATATTTTTTTATATTTGTGGGAATATTTTTTGATGGTAAACATTTGGGCTGCTTATCGGTTCAGGTGTTACATGTTGACTTACGTTGTAGGAACAACAGGCTCAATACTGAAAGGATACACACCTGAGATGGTATTTAGTTGGGTCTGTGGCACTTCCGTGACCGTGGAGGGCGAAGGTCCGTTTCTCAATGGATTTGTCATCTAGGAGGGTTATTAAACTAATTTAGCTGGGGTGTTTTTTTAAAACAGCGGGGAACATTTGTGAGAGACCAAAATCCAAAATGGCTGCCGTGAAAATGAACTTTTTAATGGTTTGACCTACAATGATGCACAATACATGGTTTCAGAGCTTATTTTGGTCAAGGAATACATATAAGGTGTTTATATAATGATTTGACCTATTGTCGACCTTCAAATGCAAGATGGCTGCCAATTATGAGCTACAAAAGTTTATTTTTTTCAAAATAGTCCCATAGCCTTCATATTAGGCTCAAATGAAAGCTCTGATCATGATGAGTTGAATAATATACAGTATAAGTACACAGAAGTAATCTCTGAGGTCAAGTCAATGTTTGTGTGTAAACAGCAGTTGCTGATTTGCGGTTTCCCATTAAATAGGGTAGGCTACTGAGAATATGACTGATGGCATACGACAACAATGGGCAACAACTGGGCAATGCTCTCTTCACTGTCAGATGAGCAAATGGAGTTCTTCAACGATCACTTTACCCAGTCGATGACAGGGCTACCCTACTCCTGCAAGCCCCTCGATCTATGGATAGAAACAACTATGAATCTGAACTCAAAGCTAAAGCAAGGATGGATTCAGCTTTTACAGAATGAGAAACAATTGTTCTCGACAACAAGGAACGCAAACAACGTTGCAAGGGTGAAGTCTACTGTGAAGCGGGGCCTCCAGTGCCAGCGTCGTCGCAGGAAGCATGTCGAATGACAGCCAGCGAGGATGAAGAAGGATGAGCAAGCAGTTCAGGACCTGCAGGCATGCATGAGGGATTTTGAAGCTGACCCATTTGACATCTCACCTACACTGAGGTCACTACAGTCTGGCCTGGTTGCCTCACCAGAGTTACTGCATGACCTTAAGACTGCAATTCCAGATGGCCAAGCGCAGGTCGAGACTTTTCTGCAAGAGCGGGTGTTCACCAAGATCAAGCCTCTTACTGCAACCATCCACAGGAATAAGAGACTGATTTTTGCAAGTGAAAAGATCTGCACACCTTCTGGTGCTCTTATGCAGGTGGCCCATATGGAGAGATCAGGACTTGTGGCCCTGGCCTGGTGGACCTACAGTAGCAGAGGGATCTGGTATGATACAACTTGAATCAGCCCTTGAGAGAAGAGTGCCTTTCACTCTTCAATGTGGATGGGTCAATGCGCAAGACTGTGAAGAGCAAGATGTTAGAGGTTTTCACCCTAGAACCAGTTCCTGAGAAAACACAGAACCATGTGAGCCTTGTAGACATGGGTATGATATGGCGGCTTGCCACCCCCACACCTGAGGACAGAGAGGCTAGGAAGCGGGATGGTTCAGAGTACTGTTGGATTGACTACCTGCATAAAATCTGTGCAATTATCTTCTCACGCCATGCCAATGCTTACCTCATCATTCTCATCAAGACAAGTATGACCTTCCCTTCAGCATCAAGGATGATGAGCATGATCGTCGGGCAGAAAACATCGACAGGTCCCAAATGTTTTCCCGAAACCCCAAGACAGGTTCCCAGGTGCTGCTGAGGGAGAAGTGTCAACCAACCTCAGCACTGGTGTGGCTAATGGAGACTATGTCTTCAAACATCCAGAGGCAGATACAATGCTGCTCTCCGCCTATGCAAAGGTGAGGACCACCAACTACACTGGACCTGTTGTTCTAGACTGCGGAGACACAGACGTGTTTGTCCAAGCAGCTTATGTCTCGCAACAAATCAGAGGTGATCTGCTGATCAAGCACAAGAATGCATTTATCAACTGCCGTGCCATGCTCTCTGAAGAGGTTGCAGACATCATCATACCTCTCCATGTGATCACTGGCAGTGACCACACCTCAGGCTTCTATGGGCATGGAAAGAAGAAGGTGTTGGAGAAGGTGATGGTAGTTCCTGAGGCAAGAGAGCTCCTGGGACGAGTGGGTGAGAGTCTGGAGTTGAAAGATGAAGTGAGAGCAGATATGAAAGCATTTGTCCTCTCAATTGTTTACGCAGAGAGTGCAGATGTTACGTGTGGCCAGGCCAGAGCTTCCAAGTGGCACAAATTGAAGAGGAAGTGTACGATTCGTCTCCCACCTGATGAGGACACCTTGGATCTTCATGTGGAAAGGACAAACTACATTACATATTGCCAGCTCCATTACAACCTTCAAGAACATCCTTCCCCCATTGGTCACGGCTGGGAACTAGTTAATGGGAAGTGCCGGCCAGTGCGCCATACCCTCCCCCCCTTGCCCCAGCAGCTCACATCTCATGACTGCTCAGATGAGAGTAGCAGTGATGACGAATGGAGTCAGTTTGGAGAATCAACAGATTCTGATGAAGAATAGTGATTCTGTCTCCGGTTCCCATTATCCATCAACAACAAGTTGTTACGTTATATCGTCTGCTTAGCTTACTTTATATCCATCCCTACTCTGTATTTTGTGTTTTCTACCAGCCTTTTCTCTCCACCCTTATTTCCTTTATTTCTATAATATTGTGATGTGAACATTAGTGTGTTTTATTCTAACAATAATATTTTCAGTTTGACTTTACATGGTTGCTGTGTCAGCCAGAGGGAGACGCTGTTGCCTCCAAATCTGCCCGTTAGGTCATTAGGCTACTAGTTGATCAATTATTATTTTGGAATGCTATTTGTTGAAGCACCATAGTTATGCTAATGTACTGTACCAGTCATGTTTTTCGTTTCCCCATCCCTTTATTTTCATTTGACACATTTATTATCTTTTAGTATTTCTGAGAAAAACTAAAAATATATATAATTTTTTTTTAAATCCCTTTTGACTGTTCACCTTGTCGTGGTAAGGGAGCTTGAGTACCTCAGTGAACCCTGCGAGCTATGCCAGTAGGAGGAAACTCCTAGCAGGTTTGACCAAACCGGACAGGTCTAGGGTGAGAGGTCAGACAAAGCACAGTCAGACAACCTTGTGAAAACTGCATCTGGGGCCGATAACCCACCCTGCTGAAGCAAACAGGGGTGATCTCCGACTTTCACAGATGGATGGGGTATCCCCTGTGTCCATAACTCAAGCAGAGCTTTCATTTGAGCCTAATATGAAAGCTCTGTGACGATTTTTTGGAGCTCATCATTGGCAGCCATCTTGCATTTGAAGGTCGACAATAGGTCAAATCATTATATAAACACCATATATGTATTCCTTGACCAAAATAAGCTCTGAAACCATGTATTGTGCATCATTGTAGGTCAAACCATTAAAAAGTTCATTTTCACGGCAGCCATTTTGGATTTTGGTCTCTCACAAATTTGAGGTCTAAATTTGTTTAATAACCCTCCTAGATGACAAATCCATTGAGAAACGGACCTTTGCTCTCCACGGTCACGGAAGTGCCACAGATGACCCAACTAAAAGACAAGGTTTTGTTTTCCCAGGCAAAGGGCCCAGCAGCCAATACTTTGAGGAAGGAGGTCGCCTCCCTCTTGAGCAAAGGCGCTGTCAGAGAGTTACTTCCGAACCAGAACCGACTGGGTTTCTATTCGAAATACTTTCTGGTGAAAAAGAAGGGGGGGGGTGTACGACCCATTCTGAATCTGAAGGGTCTCAACAAATATCTGACGGTTTACAACTTTCGAATGTTGACAACCGCAGCGCTGTTGCGCACGGTGCGCCAGGGGGACTGGTGGACCAGCATCGATCTCAAAGATGCTTACTTCCACATCCCGATTTACCCACCGCACAGGAAGTTCCTGCGCTTCGGTTTCGAGGGGAGGGTGTACGAGTACAATGTCCTCCCCTTTGGAATGTCTCTGAGCCCCAGGGTGTTCGTGAAATGCACAGACGCGGCCGTGGCTCCACTGAGACGGCAGGGGATCCGTCTGTCGACTTACATCGACGACTGGCTTTTGGCGGCGGGCTCGAGGGATGAGGTGATGCAACACACGAATGTGGCCATCTCTCACCTAACGTCGCTAGGTTTCACCATCAACGCCCAGAAGAGCGTGTTGGTTCCGTCCCAGCGGACCACCTTCATAGGGATTTTACTGGACTCGAACACGCTCGTGGCGCGCCTATCCCAAGACAGGATAGACAGCTTTTTGGCCTGTGTGAGGTCTTTTCACGTGGGGCGTCAAGTCAGCTACAGGCTGTGCATGCAAGCGGCAGGTCTCATGGCTTTGGCTATACACCTGGTCCGTTTGGGCAGGCTCTACATGAGACCTTTTCAGAGGTGGATGTTGGCTCTCGTCCACTCTGGGTTCTCGGAAAGTTTTGGTGCCTCCACGGTGGGTGGAAGCACTCAGACCGTGGTCACAAGCAGCTTTTCTGTCCGAGGGGGTCAGTGTAGGGGTTGTGACGTCACGGAAGGTCATCACCACGGACGCCAGCCTGACGGGCTGGGGGGCCATCCACGAAGGCCGCTCGGCCAGGGGAGTGTGGGACCTCAGTCTACGGGAGGCCCACATCAACTACCTGGAGCTGATGGCGTTTTTTCTCGCCCTCAAACACTTCGAGGCTCGCATCCGCGGTTGTCATGTCGCGATCAGGACAGACAACACCACGACCATGTGCTATATCAACAGACAGGGGGGCTTGCGCTCCCAGGTGTTGGACAGCCTGGCGTGCAGATTGACGCTTTGGTACGACTCGCGCCTCGCATCAATACGAGCTTCGCATGTACCGGGTCTCCTGAACAGCGGAGCGGACTTGCTGTCCAGGGGCGGACTTCGGTACGAGAATTGGTCCCTCAACCCGTGGGTGGCGGACCTGATCTGGGCCAGGTTTGGCCGGGCACAGGTCGACTTGTTTGCCTCCAAAGAGAACACGAAGTGTTCTTGCTTTTTCTCAGTGAGGGTGGGGGACCCTTCCCTGGGCATGGATGCCCTAGCGCACGACTGGCCGGACGAACTGCTGTATGCGTTCCCGCCACTGGACCTGATTCCCCCGACACTAGAGAGGGTGAGGCTTCAGGGTCGGTCGGTGCTGCTAGTGGCTCCGGCATGGGGCGTGTGGAGGTCAGAGATAACACCTCTCCTCTACGCCGAACCTTGGCCCCTCCCACTGTACAGGAGCCTGGTATCTTCCACGAACGGCCTCAGGACCTAGACCTGTGGGTTTGGCCCGTGAGAGGGAGACCTTGACTTCTTATGGCCTGGCCCCTGAGGTGGTAGCTACCATCTAGGGTGCGAGGGCTGTTTCCACGAGGGCTGCGTACGACGACAGATGGAACATGTTCGTGTCGTGGTGTCTGGGTCAGTCACCGCCGGTGGAGGCCTTCCAGGCCCCGGTGCGCAGCATCCTCATGTTCTTGCAAGACAGGTTGGGTCAAGGTCTGGCTTTCTCGACGGTTAAGGTGTACCAGGTGGCCATTTCCGCTTGTCACATGGGTTTCGATGGCATGACGGTTGGCCGACATCCGTTGGTGCGTAGTTTTATGAGCGGTGCCAGGCGGGCCAGGCCGGTCTCTTGGCCTCTGTTCCCGGCCTGGGACCTGGCGGTGGTGCTGGGGGCGCTTTGCCTCCCACCGTTCGAGCCTTTTGAGTCTGTGGATCTGAAGATCATTAGTCTCAAAACGGTTCTTTTGGTTGCTTTAACTACAGCTAAACGGGTCAGCGACATACATGCGCTCTCAGTGAGTTCGGAGTGCATGAGGTTCTTGGGAAACGACAGCAGGGTTTTGCTTAAGCCCAACATGTCGTTTGTCCCCAAGAACGGAGTGGTGACCCAGACACCGGTTGAGCTGGTAGCTTTTCATCCGCCTCCTTTCGCTTCAGCGGAGGATAGGCGGCTGCACTGTCTCTGCCCGGTGAGGGCTTTGAAGCTCTACTGCCAGAGGACGGTGGTCGGCCGGTCGTCGTCGCAACATTTTGTCTCCTTCGGCCCGGGGGGTCGGAGGAAGGCAGTGACTAAGGCGACACTTTCTAGATGGATTTTGGATGCCATTAGGCTGGCCTACGTCAGTGGTGGCACGCCAGTTCCAGAAGGACTGAAGGCTCACTCTACTAGAGGCGTGGCTACTTCCTGGGCCCTCTCCAGGGGAGTGTCGGTCCAGGAGGTGTGCGCGGCCGCAAACTGGTTGTCTACCTCGACTTTTGCGGCCTTCTACAGCCTGGATGTGGCAGCGGCGTCAGTGGCGCACGCTGTACTGGGCGTAGCGGCTGTCTCTAGTTAGAGTAGGGGAGGTTAGGCAGGGTTTTTGTGTTAGCCTGCCTTTTTTCTCTTCCCTACCTTCCTTCTCTTGAGTCCCCTCGGAACCACCGTTGGTAGGTTTCCAGGGGAGGAGGCCCTGTTTCCTTGTTTTCACTTAGGGGACAGACTTGTGTCTGTTCATTAGCTGAATAAGGCAGACTTGGTCTGTCAGGGTCTCCTTTTCTTTCAATATCCCGCACCCCGGCCCGGAGGGCTGGGGCGCCCGTGAGGCCAAAGGTCACGCCCGTGGGGGCGGGGCCTTGCGGCTAGGGGGCGTGCGGGGCTGGGAGGGTTTCTGTATGGCTATAAGCCCCAGGGGGGTTTATGTATCCCATAGTGAGTATGTTACGGAGAATTTGCCAAGAAACGCGAGGTTACGGATGTAACCCCGGTTTCTTTAGAATTCGGAGTAACATACTCACCTAACACCCCTGTTTGTGTGCATCTGCATGCAGAGAGCGGTTGTTAAAGAGGATGAGCCACGTCACGCGAGAGGCTTTATACCTCTTCCGGTCTACCGGACACGTGACATACCCTTCTCAGCCAATGAATGGCCCGGGAGTTTATGGTATGTAGCTCTGTTGCATCGCCAGGAGGCGCTGATATCCCATAGTGAGTATGTTACTCTGAATTCTAAAGAAACCGGGGTTACATCCGTAACCTCGAGTTTTATTCATTGCTATGATCACCTCTTCTTGCCCTGTGGTTTTTAACATGTTCTAAATTTATTTTCTTTTTTTGCTAATCTGTAATTTTTTCAGCTGTGCACTGCAGCATGGTAATTGTTTGACCATGCATGGGGGCACATTTTACTATGTTTCTTTGCTACTGTGTTTTGTTGTATGCTGTTCTTGTTGTATGACCTGTTGTGAAGTGCACAGAGACCCCTTGAGGTGATGTTGCACTATAAATAAAAATAAGCTGAAACTGAAATAAACTGTTCAGCAAATGATCTGTAATACATTCGTAAAGAATATATAAATCATTTGCAGATGTTATTTTGTGCCTGATCTAAATTGAAGACTATTCATTATTATTTAATTCTTAACAAAATGATCTATAGGGCATTCATAAAAAGGAGAGAAGTCATTCTAATGTCATTGTAATACTTGTTAACAAGCATTACATTACTTTGGTTCCATTGTTTAAATGTTATGTTGGACGTGATCAATCACAACACCAGAGGTAGCTCCACTGATCACGTCCAACCCAGATTGTCCTCTGTGTTAAATGCCGATACTTTTGTTTAGAGCTTGAGGCAGATCTTCCTGCACTCCATTCCTATTGCCAGTAGTAGTTCCCTTACATTCTCTGCTGTGTCCGAGACTCGTGCAATGTCATCTGCATAGTCGATGTCAGTAATCATGATGAGAGTTACTAGCTTATCACTTGTGTGTGTGTGTGTGTGTGTGTGTGTGTGTGTGTGTGTGTGTGTGTGTGTGCGTGCGTGCGTGCGTGCATGCGTGCGTGCGTGCGTGCGTGCGTGCGTGTGTGTGTGTTGCAAAGAATAGACTGAGGGCACTCCAACAGCTACACTACATAACAAATCATGGGAAATAATAGGTTATTTTACTGGTAGGCTACAGTATATTATTAATACATTGTTACAGTTTGTTTAGAGAATAAAATAAATGTAAATACAATGTAGAATGTATAAAAAATATATACATTCTTGGTTGCCAACTGTAACAGATACATGTATAGACACACTGTACAGCTGTTGAAGTTGCTGTATGTGTGTGCATGTTGTATTGTGAGAGACAACAGTGAAAGAACAAACAGAAACTGCATGTGCAAAATAATCCAGGAGATATGGACTTTGGAAAATGTTAGTGCAAGTTTCCCCTTTAATTTTTGTTTCTATTCCATGATATAAGATTAAAAGTTAGTACACACTACACAGTCCTGTGCACAGTTTCTGAAATTGGCTGGCTCACTTTATAAGACTGTTGAGACTTCTGAGATGAAGATCTTGTATACATTTCTTTAATTTATATTAAAGAAATATATATATTCAGTGTTTGAACAGAAACTCAGTTTACATTTTTGAGTTTTGCCCAAATATTTGAAACTGTGTACAGTTTCAACGGGTTGACCATGAAGTGGCTTCATTTAGAAGTACCGTTTAGTACATATGATGTTCTCAGATTTTTACCAGTGTTTAAACCACTGCTTTGACACCATGTTTGAAAATCTTATGTGTGGATCACACTCTTCATTAAGAGTTTCCCTACAAGGCCAACTAAGGTCATAATGTTCAATCTAAGTAGTTGTGATGTTGTTCTGGCTTATTACATAAAGATTAATGAGCAGGTTGCTATCAAGCGAACTCCATGGAGCTTGGTGAACATGGAGTTATTATGTTAAATATTTGGTGGTTTTAAGCTAATTTGATATATATGCATGCATGCTTGAACATAAATCAGTTATGGCTGCATCAATAGGTGATGATGTCCATACACAATATAGTATTGCATGTAATAAAGCCTGATTCATATTTCTTCTTGGGATGGTGTTGCACACAGTAGATCAGTTGAGACGCTGTTGTGTGATGAAGACTTTAAGAGCTTTATTAGGCATAAATGCTGATAAAGTACTGAACACGTACACATAATTTATTCTCAGTGTTACTTTTACTCAGAGTGTACAAATGTAAACAAATTAAGTTAAATTAGATTATACTGTGTAGTAGTTAGCTAGAGAACCTTAACTAATTCAGTAAGAGCCAAGCCATGGTTTTGAACAGAATATGTGGTTCTGTCCTTCTCTGCTGGAGAGACTTTGTTGTCCCTCGACTCTCCTGTTATTAGTTTGTTTACAGAAGTTAAACCTGAGAGCACAAGCACGTGTCTCCTCTGATTCACAGGAAGTCAGCAGCCACTTCTTTTCACCTGACAGTGAGGAGTTTCACCGACAGAAACACATTATCTGACCTACAGTAGATCTTCTCCCTGCTCTACAGGCTCCCCACCCTGACCAACCTGTAAGAGTCACTAGTGCGACAGAGATCACCCTCCCCACCCGGCTTCACACCATCAAACACGACCAATTGTGTTTGTTGGAATGAGGCACCGTGGAGGAATTGAACCCCTTGGCTCTGGTGGTGTGCAGGAACTTTACCCCTGTGCCACCTGAGCGCCTGGGGCCTGCATTCCAATATAATGGCTTGACTTATATGAGCATGTACAGGCACACTCTCCATCGCTGGTGTCTCTCACAAAACGCAATGACAATCTTTCTCCAACCAAAAGAATGTCTGCATCAACTGCCACTGCATCAAGCCTGCAGGTTGGAACACATTGGCCGATTTTAGGATGTTGAGTACGTTATGATATCATTATAATGAGGTGACAGTTAGATTGTTATCCAGGAGGCAAACAAAGTGATGCTTGTGAAATAAGGAAATTATAGTTTACCATTTTCCATTTGTTTATTTTATTGTCTCCGCCAGGCCGGACGGCCGAAGGCCAGAGACTATGTTTTCTCCCATGTCTGTCCGTATGTCTGTCCGTATGTCTGTCCGTTTATCCGTCCGTTTATCCGTCCGTGTATCCGTCTGTCTGTCTGTCTGTCTGTCTGTCTGTCTGTCTGTCTGTCTGTCTGTCTGTCTGTCTGTCTGTCTGTCTGTCTGTCAATCCATCTGTGATCAGCTCTCCGGCACAGTTGGACCGATCGGAGCAATAATGTGTGGGCGCTACCCACACGTTTAGCTGTTGCTCATTCCACGATTGCACGATCATCGGTAAAGGTGACTAATCAACGATATGCTGTTTGCTAATGGAATTGTATAATAATAATAATAATGAGATTTCACTAGTACACCTGTTTAACAGAGGACCCTCAATCAGTTAATGAAACCTGAGGCAAAGATGCAATAACAATGACCAGAACTTGCCAAAGTATTTTAAGTATACATTTATAGCAAAGCTCTATGAAAGCTCTCTCCCTGTTTGCACTGACAATCACACACACACACACATAATACTGTAGTAAAATACAAAATGTTGTATAATCTCATATAAATAAAGCCAAGATTAAAACAAATGTAAGAGAGGTGAGAATACACAGTTGATAACAATATATCTATATACCCTGCTATGTGAAATAATTGTGAAATGAATTCGGGCAACAAAGAAGCTGTCTTGGCATTAGAACTCAGTGGCATTGACAGATATTCAATTTTATTGGGTTGCTGTGGGCAATGTGTGTAAGTGAACATTTTTGTGTGAGATAATATATCAGTTTTTACTTTAAATCTCAGTTTTTCAAGGCCAAGAGCTCACAAACTTTGGACTACCCTTCCACACGTGAAAATACCAGAGATTAGGCGGTAAGAACAAAAAATCTTCACATTCGCAGCAAATGCCTTAATTGTTGACTTTTTTTTTGCATAATCAAACATTTTCCTTATGTCAACTTTGTCCTAATACTCCTTTTGTCAAATTGTTCAGCTAAATATCAACTAAACATTATGTTCTCAGTATGTTCTCTCTCTGACCTTTGGCTAAGAACACAAGTCATTAACACATTCACTGCAGTGCCATGGGTTTTCTAAAACAGGTTGCAGCCTCTGCCAGCATTTTTAACGATTTTCTTACCTTTTCAAGTAGTTACAGAATAATTATCTGATCGATCCCCTGATGGTTGCTAATCACGGAGGGTTTCACTGTGCTTCCACGAAAAAAAAATAATAATACTTTAACCAAGAAGTGAATGGAGCAGTACATCTTTGGATCACGTTATCTCCTGGTTCTGATGTCAAAAAAAAGGAACGTTTTAAAACGTTTTAGGCAGGCCAGTGTTGTATTTGAAAAAACATTTTAAAACATTTTTGGCAGGCAATGTGTGTTTAATAATGGTAAGGAGCAATGAACCCCTGATATCCAGCAATGAGCTACTATATTGCCCATGATGTCGATTCCTCTGTTAGTCATTTCTCTTGCTGCTAGTGTAATGTTGCCGCTAGCGTAAAGTGTTCGTACATTCCAGTTTCCGATCTTCATGGTATTTTTCGGGTGCAGCAGTGGCCTATTCAACCCCAGATTTAGTGGCTTTGCTCTGCTTCTAGTTTCTGTAATAATTTTCTTTTTCCGGGAGCGGGTTATCAGCCCACAGCCCAACCCCCAACCTGGAGGGCCAGTGGGATCACTCTTTGTCTGGTCTCTACCCTTCGACCTGTTCGGCATGGCTGACCCTGCCAGGAGTACAATACTCCTGCCGACATAGCTCTATGGGTCATGGAGACCTGCAAACCACCCCACCACGATAAGGTGGTGATCCCATCCCATCACACAAATTGGTACACATTATGTCTGTTGTCTCGTGATCAAGATGTATCTGTCAGTTTTTCAGATTCCATTCAACAGGAGGGACCTGTTTTGCACAAAATGCCACAAATCCTGAATACAGCGTTCGATTGCCGTGAAACTCTGCGCACACACTCCCAGTAGACCAAGGATACATATCCACCCCCAAAGTTTCAAAATGGCCTCATATGTGCCTCATATGGGCCTTTTGGGCCTCGGCCTATAACTGTTGAACCATAGGTCACACAATCAAAATCTTTTCCCCCTGGATTCCTTTGATCATGACATAACTCCCACCATTTTGTGTTTTCTTCATACTTTTTGCCACAACTCCTACAACTTTTGTTAAAGCTCACACAAATCGGTACACATTATCTCTGAAGTAATGTCATCACGATTTACAGTATCTCAGTATTTCTCATATACCATTCCAATTGTCTATATAGCTGCCCGCCTGCCCTCCAAAATGTGCGAGTCCTGAGAATACAGAATGAGAATACCGGCCTGGTGGAGACCTGTCCTCTGAGGAGCACCATTTTGTAGTTTAGTTTTATTTTGTTATGCCAATTATCAATACTAGACCATACCCGGTGAGGTGCGCAGGCAAAAGTAATTGCAAACGTGGGGTTATTGCACGTCCTGTTGCGCGTCCCGTCCCGTAGGCCCCCCCCCTCCTCTCGCGTGTCCCGTTGCGGCCCCCCCACCGGAGCCGTCCCCCGTCGCCAACACACATACGCGGCCGTCGCGCGAACACAAATAATGTACATTTTGACACGTGCCTCCCCAACGTGCATACACGGCCGCGGAGGCGAGTGTTCTGTGTGTGCAACAGTGTAACGCTGTGGGGCTGTAGATGCAACGCATGCGCACACACAGAGCCTGCGCACACACACACACGGGCAACAGTGTGTCGCGGCTGGATTGGATGCAACGCATGCGCAGTTTGATCGGGCACAGACGACCCAAGACACGCACCCAAGACAGACAGAGGTTACTCAAATTATAGGAAGATTCCCCACACTCGTGTATTCCCTGTCACTGACCCCTACTGTACAGTTGGTCATGTGGGAGGGTATAGACGAGCACGTGTCTACTCTGATACACATGAAGTCACCAGCCACTTCTTTTCACCTGACAGTGAAGAGTTTCACCAGGAGAAACACATGTACTATCTGACCTACAGTAGGTCTTCTCCCTGCTTAAAAAGGTTCCCTGACCAACATGTAAGAGTCACAAGTGCAACGACAGAGCTCACCCTCACTGCCCGGCAGACAGAGCAGTCTGTCCGTCAGCTGTAGCTCCTCCCCCCTCCACACACTCTACATGCTGTGTCTCTCAGACAGTGCACTGCGCAGGCTGCTGCGTGAACAGAGACAAATAGTCAAACTAACAGCAAACAAACTCTTCACGACCATAGTTCATACCCAGAACAGTCAGAGGGTTTCTTGTACATCTTAAATTAGATTAGAGTATTGATACTGTGGAGGATATATTTTCAACACGAATGTGTACATTGCCTCGTTATTTAACATTGACGTAACAAACACTCGTTACTCGACTCGAGTGCAACCAGCGGCTGCTTTTGAACAAGCAAGCTGCTTGTGTATTTAACCACAGAGAATGAGCACAAATTAACTCTCAGCTGGTAATGTTTCTGTCTTTGACATCCTGTTGTCCTACAATCTGTAGTGTGGTGTACGAAGCAAGCTGTCCCTTTCATAAACTCACTGCTGATGTTATAGAATGTTAGATAGTGATAAACTAAACAATGATTGTATTTATGGTAAGATTAGTTTGTATAACACACACACACACACACACACACACACACACACACACACACACACACAGTGGTGGCTCCAGGGAGTTGTGATTGGGAGAGCTAAGGGGGGCTTTATTGTTTAGAGCAGAGGCTAATTAATTTAGGCAACAGACAATATGAATAACACTAATAACAAACTAGATTCAATGATCTTAGTTCCATAGGCCACATAACATATGGTTTTGTGTTATACAAAGATTCAAATAATTCTGTGATGGCTTATAGCATACAAAAATGATGTCATAGTTAAGTTTGTTACTTAGAAGAATATATATAATTAATGTATTTATTCCATAAATATTTTTCATCACAGTAGGGTTAGTGGAGAAGGGGGTTTACCATTAACTTTCACCAGTAAAACAAATTAAAATAAAATAATTCAGCAATGAGCTCAATATAAATATAATATATAATATATCGGCCGGTATGACCAAGCAAATAATCGGATATCGGATATCGGTCATAATTTCAATATCGTGCATCTCTACTTATTTGTTTTAGCTCTTGCTCATTTGATTTTCCTATTTTGTCTCATCTGTTTATGAAAGTAGGTAGCTGATATATTGCACTTTTACCTTAGCGCTAGGTATACTCTTAGTTGCTTGTTTTAGAAGAGAATACACTTAATTCTGGTGATTAGTACTTTTGTTCTCCTACTATGTTGAATGCACTTATTGTAAGTCGCTTTGGATAAAAGCGTCTGCTAAATGACGTAATGTAATGTGACAAAACGTTTTTATTTTATTTATTTTTTGCTATTGAGTGTTTGTTCAGTAACAGGGGTCTCCCTATATCTCCAGCTCCTTAATAAACAGAAAATACATTTCAATTACATGCTGGAAGAGTTAGAATAGAGACAACACAAAGCAGGTCAAATAACAGAAATGCACAGTGAAATCAATTCAATTCAATCTTTATTGCAGACGCAAGGTCTATATCACATACCAAATGACAAAAATAAACGATTCAAGCTATCAAATGCTTTAGACGAATCGATAAAACATAGAAACATGGTGGAATGTATAGACTTCTACAATTTGCTATAATGTCTTTTAAAGCGAATATACACATATCTGTGTCGTGTTTTCTTTTAAAACTGGTTATCAGCTGTAACAATATACATTTCCAGCTTGTTCAACAGAATTCTCTCCAGCACTTTGGAGAGTAGGCTATGCTAAGTAAAGCAATAGGTCTGTAATTATACAAAGCATACATTTTCCCTGCTTTATCCTTGATGACTCAAATCAAATATACAGAGTCCAGTATGGATAATTTGCATGATTTTAAAAAATCGCAATTTGTAGGAGGCCCTACGGAAGGCAAGAAATGCTTCTCGTACAGGTGATGCATTACTGTATACACCTGTATGCTAACACTTTTGACAATTTCCTCTTTTAGAGAGAGAGGTGTTTAATGCAAAAGCTGGTTAAAAAGACACCAGTTTCACCATGAATCTTTTAACACGTTGCAACAAATCTTTAAAGAACGTGTCCTTGTGTGTTTCTTTGAACAGCTCATTTGTGTAGCTTGACCCTCCATTTACAAGGATCATGGCATCAATCATCTTGATCAGCTCATCCACTTGTTTTTTGTCTTTGCTCTTGTTGTTGAAGGCATGGAACCTGCCTCCAACGCGTTGGATTAATTTTAGAAGATCTGGATTGGCCTCACGCACAAACTCTTGAATGGTGACTCCCTCTTCTTCAAGATCATCACCACGGGTGAACAGCACAATCATGTACTTGTCAGACTGTGTCCCAAACAGCTCCTGCAAGGCTTCTACAGAATTCTTCTCTTCTGGGGTGAATCTGGTCGTTGACATGATAAGCAGGAATACATGAGGACCACAAGCGCCTGCGAGCTTGATACATTTTCCAATTTCCTTTGTGAGAGCCTCCTGAGTCATTTTTGTGTCAAGGAGTCCTGGTGTGTCGATAATGCTAATGCTTCTGTTATTCACCATTTTTGTTGTCTTCTCACAAGACGTAGTCGTCGAGTTGGAAGAGAGAACAGACTTAAATGTCTTCTCATTAATTTTTAAATTATTCTCTCCAAAGATGGTGTTTCCGACAGCACTTTTCCCCACGCCAGTTTTTCCAATCATGACAATTCTCAGCTCTCCACCTAAACACAAACAAAAATGTTTTATATTTATATTTATATGATATGTATGTATGTATGTATGTATGTATGTATGTATGTATGTATGTATGTGTGTGTGTGTGTGTGTGTGTGTGTGTGTGTGTGTGTGTGTGTGTGTGTGTGTGTGTGTGTGTGTGTGTGTGTGTGTGTGTGTGTGTGTGTGTGTGTGTGTATGAAATAATAATAATGTGTGAATTAAAGTTAAATATTTTTATGTGGATTCTTGACTTACCTGCAGCAGTTGAAGAAGCCATATCTTCACTTGAATCAGCTGTCAAGGAACAGTTAATGGTGAATGTGAAGATATTGTGAACATATACAGGTATGTTCAGTTTATATCTGCAAAGATTACTTTGAACACGCCCCCTTATTAACATATTATTTACATAACAGGCACACTAAAACTGCCACACATCAGGTTCCAGCCCATTTCTCTGGAGGAGCACAGCTTGCCACATGCAAGCAGGAGAAAATGTCTGAGAGTAAGTAGGCTACTTTAATTATAACTCTTATTATGTCTATATTTTTATTCATCCATTTACATATATATAACATATATTACATATATGGAACTTGGTAGAATGATGAATGTTTATTTGAAAACTATATTCTAATTGCAATAGTAATGAAAATGTTGTTACAGTAATATTGGATTCCATTTTTTAAACTACTTCAGCACTACACACTGCTAATTGAATTGAAAGCATGCTAAACATTTTAACACAATAAGTTTTTGTTATGTTTTCACAGAAATGAAGATTGCTCTCTTGGGAAGAAAAGGCACAACAAAAAAATACCTTCAATACTTCATTCTCGGAATTAAGGACCCGAAAGAAGAAAAATCACTTCACTTTACAAGAAAAACTAAGCAAACTAATCAAAATGACAAGTTTGAAATTCTGGAGATAAATATTGAAGGAAATCAGGAAAAGGAAAGAAAGGAAATCAAGGACAAAATGTTGAAATTTGAACCTCACATGTCCTTGGTTTTGATAGATGAAGATGATATAGTTGAGATCCAAAAGCTAGTTCAACAGCTAGAGGAGATAACTGGTAGAGATGATTTCCTTGTTGTTCTGCCATTGCGCATGAAGTCTGACCCCACTCCTAAATATCCATTCACGGGTTGCTCTCTAAGTGAGTTATTCAAAAAGCTGAGTGAAGTGTATCATCCCACGGTTCCCACCACCAATAGGTAAAGGGGAAAAGTCTATGAGGATATTGTTTGTGGATAATGTTATTGTTTTTGCAGAATATGCAGATTTATTTTAAAGTTATTCTTCAGCATTTTATGATATTTTTTTTAGACTGGAGAGTAAGAGACAAAATGATGAAGATGTGAGTGACATGCAAGAGATGGAGGATGGATCAATTGCAAAAAGGTATTTCTGAGCCACAAGTCAACCCAAATGACACACACCTTTATTGTATCAACAAAATATTGTCCTTGTCTGGTAAAAATAAAATAAAAAATGTTTTCCCTTTGTATTGTAGACCACCCTCTGGAAACAACATCACAGAGACTGAGAGAGGTATGCAATACATTATCAATTGCTTCCTAGCACACTAGATCTACAATATAAAAATATAAAATTGTCACCTTGGAATTAATCATACCAGCTGCTGCTGTAGATTGGCTCAAGCTGTAGGTGAGAGCTGATGCAACCATGCCCGATGTTGGGTAACAAGGACAACATTGCTGGGCAATAATTTATCACATAACAATCTCCTTACTTATTAACAAGAAAACAAGAAAATAGCATTTAATCAACACTTTATTGCATAGATAGATTAAAATAACTGTCAGTGATACTCCTGGGAGCTGGGATTTCCTTATGTTCCTTCCTGTGGCTCAGGCTGATACGCAAAGATCCTAGGATTAAAAGCACAAAAAAATGGAAATAGTGGAACACCAAAAATGTAAATGCAAGGCTTGACTCAAATGCACATTCTTTTATTATGGATTATATTAAGGATGTGGTGAGAGAGGCATGTCATTGTTTTTCTTGAGGTAAAATGGTTGAATAGTTTTTATTGTGGATGATAATGTTGTATTTTAATGGATTACTATATTGGCCAGGTCTCTCTTGTAAACGATATTTCTGATCTCAATGAGACTTCCTAGTAAAATAAAGCTAAAATAAAAAATTACGCTGTGTAAAAAGAATGTACTTCTGAGACAAGACTTGCATTTAAATTATTGGTGTGCCGCTCTTCACACTTTTCTTTGTTTCTTCTTTTTTTTAATTCTCACTGTTGTTTGTAACTGAGCACCCCCACAATCATTGAGGCAACCAGAGGAAGCACACCTGCTCCACACCCAGACATATCCTTTTATGATAGATACAGTATGCTTGGGCAATGATAAATGCCTGGGTGATAATCTTATAATTAATTTTCTTCTCTTAAATTCTGACACAGGAGACCATGACCGCATCAAGATTGTTCTGCTTGGACAGCAGGGCAGTGGAAAGAGTGCATGTGGAAATACAATCCTGGGAAAGAAACAAGTATTCCGATCAAAACCAAGCTCCATGCCGGTTACTAGAAATCTTCAGGTGGAACGTGGTATTATCTGTGATATCTTTGATGTTACTGTAATTGATACACCAGACTTCTTTCATGAAAACATGGAATCACCAGAAAATCATAAGAAGGAATGCAGAGAGCTCTGTCAGTCAGGATCTTGTGTTTACTTACTAGTGATGCAGGTGAGCAGATTCACAGATGGTGAGAGAGACATACTGAACAAGTTGGCACAAGCTGTTGATCCGAAAATTGAAGAGAAAACAATTATTCTCTTTACTTGTGGGGAAGACCTAAGAGATGCTGATGACAAAACAGATATGGGAACATTAGATATTGTGAAACGCACTTTCCCTGCCCTGGCGAGCATAATTGGGCAGTGTGCTAACAGGATCCATGTGTTTGAGAACAGAAACCCAGATAGACAGCAGGTGGAAACCTTAATGCAGATTGTGCAAACTCTAATCAAAGGTACAGAGCAGGGTAAGGACCAGGGAGAGGATCAGGACATGACACATGTCTAGGTCTGACAAAGCTGTCCACTAAAATATTTTAGTTGGATTAATCATTGTGAAATTCTGTTGCTCCCAATTTATGGAAAACATTTCCTATACTGTAAAATGATGTGATCATCAGGAAGTTATCATAATGTGCTAATCTTTTCTATTGTATGCATAGAACAAATTAATGCAGTCAATGACTATTTACTCCTTTTTAAAATGTTTTGAATCTATTTGTATGCAGAGAACAACATGAATTAAATGAATAACTGTATACAATGTTTTTATTCTACAATGGAAAATAAATGAATTCAATTAGAACAATTTGGGATTTTACTGTTTGATTATGATTATTTAGACACCACAAATGTTACTCGACCCTCTACGGAATGCAGATTTTTTTTGCATTAACAGTCTATTCTATTGGTTAGTATAAATGTAGCCTACTGGATAGGTTGTAGAGCGGTGTGGTGATTGAGGGTCTTTACGTTTAATGGTTTTATAGTTGGGTATTTTAACTACATGGTACTGGTGTGTGTAAAATTACAGTAATGAAGGATTGCATTTGTTTATGTAAGGTTTAATATTATTGTTTTTAGCAAGTAATATTATTGAGACTGATATTTAACACTGAACTTTACAGATTGCAGAGGCTTGCGTCTGCCGCTGACGTTACTGTTGTGGTGTAAAGTAACTAAGTAAATGTAATAATAATAACTGTATATTATATGTAGGCCTATAGCACCTTTCATACATAAAATGTAGCCCAAAGTGCTTCAAATTGAGATAAATAGTAGGATGCCAGAATAAAGTCAAAGTAGGGCAAAATAATACTAATGAATCAAAATGAAAAATGAAAAAATACAAATAATAATAAAAAACATAAGACAAGCTTATTTTAATTAAATGCCATATTGAAAAAAATAATAATAATAATACCCATGGTGATTGTGTCATGGAGATAAATGTACTCAAGTACTGTACGTAAGTACAATTTTGAGATATTTTTACTGTACTGGAGTACTTAAAATTTTCAATATTTTTACTTCTACTTACTTATCTCAAAGGTAAATATTGTACTTTTACTCCACTATAATTATTTGAAAAATTGAATTACTTTGTAGATTTTGTTTATTATTACAAAACCACTTCAGACCTACAGTATATATATACACACTTTGGCAATGTGTTGTGAGCTTGTAGATCTGCTATTTTCAAAGGATTTTATTTTGTGTTACACATTTGAAAACTTGTGAAATGGGTCCTTCTGCATAATGAGTACTTTTACTTTTGGTACATTACGTACATTTTGATGCCAATACTTTTGTAATTTTAATACCGAACTTGTAACAGACTATTTCTACAATAGGGTATTGATACTTTTACTTAAGTAAAACATATAAGTACTTCTTCCATCCCTGCTTTTACTTAGGCCTAATTGTCCCTTAGTTTCAAGTTATGTTTTGTACTTTTGTGTTTTTGATTTTGATGTATTGTGTTTTGTCTGGCTCCTTCCCATGAGTCTGGGGTTTATGACAAAACACAAAACACAATAAATCAGAGCACTAAAGGAGCACTAAAGTGTATTGTAATAATTTCAGTGACTTCAGGATTGCCTCAGTGTACACTATGGATTTGATTTGAGGTGTGAGCCAACTGGGTTCTGTGTACAACAGTGTATGACAACGTGCTCACTGTATTACAGTAATGCAGTCTGGACCCACAGTTTGAGAACCACTGTTTTAATTACAATAAGCCAACACAACTCCAACTGATTTCACCAAATATTCCCTGTCTCTGCTTGCATGATGTTTCCTAGGTTGTGTAGAAAGGAATGATTAGCTTTTTTTGTTGGGAACAAAAACCTGCTCTATGTTACATACTTAGAAAACACTGACCCCTAGTGGCAAGAGTCTTTGATTGATTGATTAAATACTTCAAATCATTAGTCAAAAAACATTTACAGCACGGATCAGTAAAACATTTAGGCTAAAAGGATAACACAAAAAGGTCCTGCGGACTTGTTTCCATTATTTCCATTATTCCTATGTATTCAGTTCATCAACAGAACATAGAATATTAACAAATTAATACACGTCATCAACAAATACAAACAGCTATATTTACAGAGCTATATTTAAATGAGGTTATTAATATTGAGGAGGTGAAAATGGCTATTGCTGCCTTGAAGGTGGGCAAAGCCTCAGGTTTTGACGAATTAACAAATGAAATACTTAAAAGTACCTGGTTCACAGAGGCACTCTATGTTTTATTTGACTTTTGTTTTGAAACTGGGACTATTCCATTGTAAGTCCAATAGCAAAATCCCCCCAAAACGAATACCCTTAACTATCGAGGCATTAGTCTTTTGAGCACAGTATATAAAGTGTATAATTCGATTACTATAATTCCAGGCTTAAGACCTACCTAGAAGAAAATGTAATAATTATTTTGTAAGACAATCGTAAACTGCAGATTATTTTTAAATGTTTAATTTGTACATTTAGAAATGATTTGTTAATGCTTTGGGCTACAACAAAAAAATTAACATGAAGTATTATGTTTAAGGCTCTAGGGGCCCCCTTTCAAGCAATTTATTTCATACATAAACTTTGGGTGGATATTAAATCTATCTTCCAATTCCAGCTAATTTTACAGCTAATTTTACAATGGTATATTTTGTTGAGCTATTACACAATATTTCACCCCTGACAAGCTAAATCTAAAGCTAATTTAAATAAAAACAAGTCTTTAACGGTCAAATTACACTAGCAAACCCACTTTAAAATGAAATAACATCTATGAAAAATGACAAACCATAATAACGTCATTTCACAATCATCCCTTGGATAACAACAAACTGTCACCTCATTATGGGTCTACTGGAAGTATTAATAACATGTTCAACAGCCAAGAAAACTGACTGTGCTTCACCCTGCAGGCTTGATGCAGTCACACGCCATGAACATTCTTTGGGTTGATGAAAGATCAAACCGTGTGTGTGTGTGTGTGTGTGTGTGTGTGTGTGTGTGTGTGTGTGTGTGTGTGTGTGTGTGTGTGTGTGTGTGTGTGTGTGTGTGTGTGTGTGTGTGTGTGTGTGTGTGTGTGTGTGTGTGTGTGTGTGTGTGTGTGTGTGTGTGGACCCACCATCAGAGACAAGGAGTTCAATTCAACCACAGTGCCTCTGGCTTGGCCAGGTGAAAACAACTGGCCGTGTTTGATGGTGTGAAGCCGGGCAGTGAGGGTGATCTCTGTCGTTGCACTTGTGACTCTTACAGGTTGGTCAGGGAGCCTTTTCAGCCCTCCCACACATAGACATATATAGGTAGACCAAGCCCCCAGAGTTGCTGAGAAACATTGAAGCTGCCACCCCAGTGGCCAAAGCTGGAACTGCAGGCGGGGAGAAATACATGCACGCGCAAAACATACTGAGAGATATTTATATTTATACATATAAATATGTAAACATATTATACATACATACATATGCATTTACATATAAATATGCATCTCGAGTGTATTTAATAAATATCTCGCGTTCAATCCTTGACACACGGGCTGCCGTAGAACGCAAAAAGGACACTAGTGCGCATGCTCATAACTCTATGGGGATACAAAATCGAACCAATAATTCTACTTCCGGCAGGTTTCCGGGTGCTTCAAAACGCCACTGAGCACATTCATTGAAATGATAGCTGGGGGCGGGGCAATCCGCCCTCTAGTTATATTATACCTCTATGAGGTAGACGCCTCCTTCGGCTCTGAGGCATGTGTATCTTGGGCGCCATTTTAGCGTAGGAGAGCTTCCCTGAAGCTTCCGCGTGTGTCACAGAAGGGGGCGTTCGGTAGGCCAATCAGAGGCAGGTGGGGGCGGGACAACTAGATTCTGACAGGTCTTAGAAAAGACGCACTGTCATTGGCCTGTAGTGAACGCGCTGTGAGCGCTGTGATTGGCCAGTAGTCACTTTGAGTGTCCGTTTGCCTACGCGAAAATGGCGGCCGCGATACAAGTTGCTCCAACCAAGCCCCCAGAGTTGCTGAGAAACATTGAAGCTGCCACCCCAGTGGCCAAAGCTGGAACTGCAGGCGGGGAGAAATACATGCACGCGCAAAACATGCTGAGAGATATTTATATATATAGATATAAATATGTAAACATATTATACATAAACACATATGCATTTAGTTATACATAGGCATCTCGAGTGTATTTAATAAATATCTCGCGTTCAATCCTTGACACACGGGCTGCCGTAGAACGCAAAAAGGACACTAGTGCGCATGCTCATAACTCTATGGAGGTACAAAATCAAACCAATAATTCTACTTCCGGCAGGTTTCCGGGTGCTTCAAAACGCCACTGAGCACATTCATTGAAATGATAGCTGGGGGCGGGGCAATCCGCCCTCTAGTTATATTATACCTCTATGGCTCCAACGAACTGCAGAGGCCAATGAGGTATCTAGGTTTCTATATCTATGCTCCCACATGACCAACTGACACTGTACAGTAGGGGTCAGTGACAGGGAATAAACGAGTGTGGGGAATATTGGTAGCCTAATTGGCATAACAAAATAAAACTTACTTAGAAAAGTGTGCTCCTCAGAGGACAGGTCTCCACCAGGCCGGGTTGTCTACCCAGGGCCTGCAAATTTTGGAAGGAAGTTATAGACAATTGGAATGGTATATGAGAAATCTTACCTATACGGTGTATTGTGATCACATGACTTCAGAGATAATGTGTGCGATTTGTGTGGGCTTTGGACCAAAGTTGTAGGAGTGTGTTGTGAAGTAAACAAAATGGTGGGAGTTGCGTCATGATCCAAGGAATCCAGGGGAAAAAACATTTATAGTTATAAAATATAGGTATCGGTTCAACAGTTATAGGCCGAGGCCCAAAAGGCCCAAAAGGGGAAGCTCATCAGGCCGTTTTGAAAACATTGAGTATATGTGCAATGTTTCACGACAATCGAACACTGCATTCATGATTTGCGATATTTTTTTGCAAAACGGGCCCCTCCCACAATCTTTGATAGCCAATCGTAGCCAATCTGAATGGCATCTAAAAAAGCTAACAGATACATCTTGATCACGTGACAACAGATTTAATGTGTACAGATTTGTGTGAGTTTTGGACAAAATATGTACAAGTAGTAGCAAAAACTGCATTAGGATCCATAAAATTTATTGTACAACCTACGGTTCAAGAGTTATAGGCCAAACTGTGAAGGGTGTTATAGCGCCACCATTAGGCTGATTTGAAAAATTGGGCTACTGGAAGTGTGTGTACAAAGTTCTGCGGCGCTCCCATTATCATTTAACACATGCGCTGCACTCAGGAAAAAAACATCCTGGTGGACACGGGGCCAAACAATTTAACAGTCACCTCTTTATAATGATATCCAACCTGCAGGCTTGCTGCAGTCACACTCAGTACTTTATCAGCAGCCTCTTAAAGCCTTCATCACACAACAGCATCTCAACTGATCTTCTGTGAGCAACACCATCCCTCGATGAAATATAAATCAGGCTTTATTACAAACATTACTATATTGTGTATGGACATCATCGCCTATTGATCCAGCCATAACTGATTTATGTTCAAGCGTGGATGCATATTTGTGAAATGGCCACATTGTTCATTCAAAATATAAAATGTGTTTAAAACCACTATAAATAGTCCATGTTCACTAAGCTCCATGGAGTTTGCTGAAAGCAACCTGCTCATTAACCATTAATGTAATAAGCCAGACCAACATCACAACGACTTAGATTGAACAGATGACCTTAGTTGGCCTTCAAAGAAAACTCTTCAAACATGGTGTCCAAGCAGTGGTTTAGAGATAAACACTGGTAAAAAGCAAATAACTGATCATATGTACTAAACGGGACTTCTAAAAGCCACTGTCTCAAATATTTGGGCAAAAATTAAAAATATAAACTGAGTTTCTGTTCAAACAGTGAATATACAGTATATTAAAGATAATGTATATTGTCTTCATCTCAGAAGTCTCAACAGTCTTATTACATGGGCCAGACAATTTCAGACACTGTACACAGGACTTTGACCTAGAGTGTACTTTTAAATTAACGTTTAATCTTTCGTTATGGAATGGAAGCCATATTTAAAGGGTAAACTTGCACAAACATGTTCCAAATTCCATATTATAATGCACATGCAGTTTTATGTTTGTTTTTCACTGTTGTCTCTCACAATACAACACGCACACACTCACACGCACACGCACACACACACACACACACACACACACACACACACACACACACACACACACACACACACACACACACACAGACAGAACATTGTTATTGTTACCTACAATACAGTTGAGATACTTGTCAGACACAGTAGACGTCAATCATGGATAAAGGAAACAACACCTCCTCCAAATTGAGCGTCTTCCTATAATAGCTGATACTGGAAGCCATAATTAAAGGGTGAACTTGCACGAACATGTTCCAAATGCCATATTATAATGCACAAGCAGATTTATGTTTGTTTTCTCACTGTTTTTTCACACACACACACACACACACACACACACACACACACACACACACACACACACACACACACACACACGTGTATTCTCTCACTTGTCTCTACTGTATGCTGTCTTCTGTGCAACATTTAGGCCTACAGTTGGTCTTTCAATTCCACCTCATCAATGAAAGTGCATCAGTTTGACTAGGTAGCCTGTAATAATTGTACTGTGATGAAGGGAGTTGTAGCCTGTGTTACTGCTATTCATCTCCATCAGATCAAAAAGACACTGCTGTCATACTATACACCTGACCTTACTGAAGTGTTGCAGTCCTTTGGACAGATGTGTAAACTAGAAAAAGTGCTCCTCGGAGCACTGCCAGACCCCTAGTGGTTGAAATCTGAAGATCAGAGCACTACGTCACGCGAAGCTTGGCCAATAAAAAAGAGAGACAGGGAGGAAAAGAGGGACAGACCGACCGACCGACCGAAAAAGCCTCATGTAGGCCTGGCAACTAGATCAGTGGTTTTCAAACATTTTCATGTCAAGGACCCACAAATTAATATGTATTTGGCCACGGACCCCCATCTGAAAATATTTTATGCAAGGGACCTTCATACAAGATTTGGGTTGTCAAAATGTTTCAAAAGTGTCCCAATCTCTGATCTACAAGCTCAGCTTATAGTTAGACTATTTTCAAATTGCTGATGTATATAGGGAGTCTGTTAAACCAGATTTTGATGCCATTTCAAGTAATTTGGCTGGGGACTCCCGGTGGTCCCCGCACCCTACTTTTGAGAACCACTGAATTAGATAAACTGTAGTTTATACTAAAGAATGAACATCTTCATTTATGTAAGCACTATTTGAAATTGAGCAATTTCTTTCACTTCTCACACACTGACTGGTTTATTCTAAAAAGCTAATTTAGGTGCTTTTTTAAGTAAAATTGTAAGTTATTTTTGGTCCCTGGTGTATGCAGTTCATCATTCAATACATAGCTTTTTCATTGATATTGGGTATAGATCTGGGTATAATTTCTTATTATTTAAGGTCAGCCATTCATTTTTGGTTTGTGGAGTTCAAGCTGAATATGTTTGTGAGCACACATGTCTAAATTGTCCAAACACCTACAATAACAACACTGCCCTCCACAGGAATGAAGATATAATTACCAACTATAAATAATAGGCAGGCAGGTTGTTATTCATTCAGGGAATGTGAATGTGCCCTGAATGAATGTGTGTGAATGTCTTCAAATAGTGTGCACTGTGGATTTAAATTAAACCTGTCAATGCCATAATTGACTGGGATCTCTAGAAAATGGAAACTACAGCCTTTATCTTCCTGGAACATTAGAATGCTAAAACATCGCCACAGGTTTATTAATGAATAAACATAGGTTTGAAATCTAACTCTTCCTGTCATCTGCAGGTGAATTTTCAAACTATCCACAACCTGCCTCTGACTGACAGAGTAAATTAATGGACTGCATTTATTTGGCACTTTTTCTAGTCATCTGACCACACAAATGCATCTTACAATGTAGGTACAGCTAAAATTAATACCATCAGCAGTACGTTGGGTCTCTGCTGCCATCTGTTTGTCATAGTTGCTAAATACAAGGAAGAGGATGTGAATGTCCAAGAAACCCAACACACCTATTCTGACATGCATGATGCAGAAAATAATTGGATTATGGATATGAGAAATTACATGTCCACTGAAATAACCTCCCACCAAAAAAGTACTTTGATCTCATGTTTATTGACTATGATTCAAGGTGTAAACGTTTTAATCTATTAAACACTGGGCTACAAAATGTTACTATAGCCTATCCAGTGATTGAACTATAAGAATAATCCATATAATAAAGTTGAAGTTCTATATGTGTCTAATGCAAGCCAACACTCCAGGTCAGATTGGGCTGAAATTGAAAATGTGCATGGCCAGTGTGTTATATTCAGGGAAGGTCATGCAGTGGTGGGAAAGGTTCTCTTATGTTTTACTTTTTGGACAATGCTGTGAAAGGGTTTTGGAAAGAGTTTGTACTATGAAGCTGTAACAATCCAGTAGATGGCAGTAATGCAGTGCATATGGATGCCAACTGCCATGCATTAACCAAAGATGGTGGATGGATAGATAAAACCCAAACTCTGTATGCATAAAACCCATATTTGATAAAACTGGAACAGAATGTCTAGGATTGTCCAGGGGATTCCCTAGGTGTCACTGAGGGGGTTCCAGGTCCCCAGCAAAATGAGGAACAGTTTAACAATTTTAACACTATTACACTTTGCCTATCAAAATATATATATTTGTTTTAATCTTGAAAATGTGTGAGACATTTGTAATAACATTTTCACTTAATTGATGCAGGACAAATGGGGGTCCATGTTATATAATAATGATGATAATAATAATAATTATTATTATTATTATTTATTTTTTCAAACATAAAATGTTTGAGAGAACTTTTAATTATCAAAGTGGGATCCTAGGAATGAGTCACCCTCAGGGTTCCTTGAGGGGGTTCCATCCAAACAGCCAGGTCTGTAACTCCGAGTACACACTAGCCCTGAAACATGACTGTCATCCCATGACAGACGAGCGTCTTATTTTTTAACTCTATGGCGTCATGTGAACCATGGCTAAGTACACACATTTTTACAAGTTATTATGGGGGTCCTTGAAATTAAAAAAAGACTGGGAACCACTGATGTTGCATACGGTCGAAGACGGACTCAATACCGGGTGACACCGAGTTCCCCTATTTCCAGTAGAGCAGCGGTGAGGGAGGCCCATGTGGTGCGAGAAGAAGAAGAGGGCCACACACACACACATACACACACACATACCGGCACTTTATAGATAAACCTTTATATACGAGTTGTTTTTGCTGAATGTTCGTGGAGAAGATGCTGCTAGAAGCATGTGAAGAGGACGTCACAGTCGTCTGTAATGCCGTGGCTGGTAAGCATTGAGTCTTGCTAGCAAAGCTAACCCCAAACATCACTGTATTCTGATGATGGTCGTTAGCATGCATGCTAATGGCTTCATGTGTGTTCACTTTCTATTCTGTGTGTCCCTCACGTGTCGCATCACTCTGCAGTGTTTTGATTGTACTTTTTTTATTTTGCTGCCTGAAACTAGGTGTTAATCTGCTAATGCAGTGGTTCTCAACCTGTGAGTCAGGACCCCCAGGGGGTCCCTACATGATTCCTTTTTTTGGGGAGGGGGGAATGACAGTGAAGTGACAATTTAAGGACTTACGACCTTTTTTTTAATACCTAAAAAGATCATTGCTGCATCAAAAGTAATCAACACATTATAGTATAAAAACTGGTCAAACTTTGGCCAAATTGTCAAATAATATAAGAAAGAGACGAACATGGTGAAGAAAACACGTTTCTACAAGGTGTTGTGAGCTTGTAGATCTGCTATTTTCACAATATGTATCTGTGGAACCGAGTCAAAATGCCTCAACTACAATTCCAAGTGCTTGTCAGAGTGGGGGGTCCCCAGTTCAAATATGATTGTTTTGGGGGGTCGCTGCCTGAAAAGGTTGAGAACCACTGTGTTAATGTGTGTTGCATATTGGTGTCTAGCTGTATATAGGAACTTGATGCAGTGATTTCTAATGCCTGTTGACATCTCAACGTAAGCCACAAACAAGCTATTTTATGTTTGACAGCATCTTTTATTTCGTTGTTCCATCACAATTCACTGCCCAGAAAATGTTGGACTCTCTATAATGGGCTGTTGCATAAGTCCCACCTGTTGCTGCCTTCTAATAGACCTGGTACTGCTGTCAATTAGAAATTCATCTGGGATGTTTTTTCTTAAATTTGTATTATTCTATCAGCCCGGGGATCACCAGGGGTCCAAATTACCCTTATGGGCCTGTAACTCTTGAGAGGGTAGAAATGGAACTGGTCCATTTGGTTCCATTTGTACACTCAAATTAAATGAACACTGGGGGGGACTTTACAGTGTGAACTTTACAGTGTGAACTGGGGCTCTCAGAGATAACAAATGGTATCAATGGGGGTTTATGGCCTAATATCAAAACGGGGGGTCCTTGAAATTAAAAAATCACACCCAGTGTGAAGTGGGCGGTGTGGTCACAGTGGTCATCACAGTGATGGAAGTTCACTTAAAGAAAAGTAATATTGTGGACCAACCATTGTACACCCCTAACTTAAAAAAAACCATTAATGTGTTTTTTTAAAGTGCATAGTCCTATTTATAGGGCTATGCACATGTGTCATGTTTCACTAGCCAATCACAGTCCTGAATAGACTGTGATTGGCCAATCACGGTGCAGGGTTAGGGGGTACACTGGTGGCCAATCACAGCGCAGGGTTGGGGGGGTGCAATGGGGGTCGATGTCCAAACCTCACATATAGGGGCGGTTTCACCGCCCAAAAATAGTGAGAATTATTTTATGGAATCATTGTGGGCTTCCTCACTGAACTGATAAGCGGTCTCTGTCTCTGCCAGCCTCGGTGCAGATTCAGGTGGAGCCAGTGGGCCGGTGGTTCGAGGCTTTTGTCAAGAGGAGGACCAGGAATGTGTCGGCCTCCTTCCAGGAGCTGGAGGAAGAGGAGGAACTGTCGGAGGAGTCCGAGGATGAAGAGTTGCAGCTGGAGGAGTACCCAATGCTCCGAACGCTGGACCCCAAAGACTGGAAGGTATTGATCTGACTGGGATGCGCCGTAGGGGAGCACACATTTCTTCCATTAGAGATGAAAAATGCTCCCATACATTACTCACAGTCATCTTCTGTGGCTAAAGGCCATCGCTATATATATCCATATATACTGTAGGCATATATGGATGTCCAGAACCGCCGATCCAATCAACATGCCCATAGATGGGCATGCCAATAAAGGGTATGGGCATATACTAATGACATCAGGGATCGCCATATGTGGGCATAAAAGGGACAAGGACTGACAGATACAGAGATCTCCATATATGGACATAAAAAGGACACGGGTAGACAGACATATGGGGTGCGTTCGGAAATTGCGCACCGGAGCGCACTCGACCCATTAGTTTGTATTGGCCAGTGCGCTCAGTGCTGTATTTCCGAACGCACCCATGATGAGATCTCCTTTTATGGGCACAAAAGGGACGTAAACAAACAAAGCACGCACATGCACTCACTAAAAACCAGGTGCTGGGCTGAGGTCAGAATCCACAAAGAACAATAACGTCCACACACTGGGTCATGCTCCAAAGCTTAAACATTTATTTTGGCTCCTTTTTACACCATTGGACGTACCTTTTGTGTACCTTTTGGACGTACCTTTTGTGTACCTTTTTGTGTCCCCCCCCCACAAAAGCGACACAGATGGGCACTCTGACAAAGCCCCCGACACGATGACTCAGACTGTCAGACATATTGGTTGGATCGGTGGTGCGACGTAGGTGTGAGGGCCGCTATGTCAGCCGGACCTCTAGTACCCAATAATCCCATGTTATCAACACTGTGCTGCTTAGTTGATGGTGCTTAAGAAGGACAAGGCAGCTCGTAGAATGGAAGACCAGTCATAGACATTGCACTCTATTTAACTTTTTCCCCACTTTCAGAATCAGGACCACTATGCCGTCCTTGGACTGATCCATATGCGCTACAAGGCCACACAAAAGCAAATTAAAGCTGCCCGTGAGTAAAAAGCGATTGCATTTATCTCCTGGTTCACAGGTTCATTATTGGATTTATTTGCCTTAATGGATAGGAGTTTTTTGTCATAAACACTGATTATCACATTCTCTCAATTTGTCAACAGACAAAGCAATCGTATTAAAGCACCACCCTGACAAAAGGAAAGCAGCTGGAGAACAAATTGTAGACGGAGACAATGACTACTTCACTTGTATAACTAAAGGTAATAATGACGGTGATAATTCATTAATAAAATGTTGGTAATCATGCAATTTTGTAGTCAGATGTTTATTTAAAGACATGGATTTCAATAGACTAAAACAACTGAAAACATGGCTATTATACAGTAAAAGAAAGAAAAATCCCACTGACGATATTAGCTTTTGGGTCCCTCATGTGCGAAATGATGTTGGTACTGTTTTTACCCTGTCAAACCTGAGATGTAACCTGAACGTTAACTTCTAAAGATTTCCCAGGGATGTAAATGCGAGGGTAATTTCCCAATATAAATGAATTTATTATATAGTCAAGAAACCTATCTCCTGTGTTCTTAGTGTTGTATGTCCGAAAAGTCATCCTTTTTCTGTATTTCTCGTCCTCAGCTATAGAAATCCTATCAGACCCTGTGAAAAGAAGAGCTTTTGACAGTGTAGACCCTACCTTTGAAAACGCTGTGCCTTCAAAGAGTGAGGGCAAAGAGAACTTCTTTGACGCGTATTCTCCCGTTTTTGAGAGAAACGCCAGATGGTCTTCCAAAAAGCACGTGCCCAAACTAGGAACTTTGGAGTCCACTTTTGAAGAAGTGGATAATTTTTACTCATTCTGGTAAGTGGCAGAATTGTCAGCTACTCCATTGTCTTATGAACACTCCGTAAGGAAGTCATTTCCTTTGACATAGACTCTTCATTCACTGGTTAACGTGGCAATTAAGTTACATGAACCGTTGAATCCCCATTCTGGGCGAACATTCGCAGAAAATGGCAGATTTAAAAGCTCACAGCGCGCCGGTGCATTGTGAACTTGTAGATGGACTATTTTCAGCAAAGATATTTGGTGAGCAGGGGAAAAAAAGAGGGGGCCTATAGAGTCTTTGGGAATCTGGTCATCAAAGTATAGGGTTTAAGTGATTAAAGATGCTGGAAAATCGCTGCCTGTCTGTTGATGAACACTGACTTAAATATCAACAACACATTCACGTTAAATATCAGCAAATTTACCCATTGAGAAAGAATATGTATTACTCCCTATGTATTGCTTCCTTTTGTGTCTGATGTGAGTTTGAGCATAAGGTGGAATTCTTGTCACTGAATGCTACATGTTCCAATTAAGGTACAACTTTGACTCATGGAGAGAGTTCTCATATCTTGATGAAGAGGAAAAGGAGAAGGCTGAATGGTGAGCGCCGGTCGCACACAGTGCCATATCATTTCCATGAATTGTGTTCCCATAATGTTGTCCTTCAATTTCTGACTGGTTTTCTTTCTCCTTTTTGCATCCAGTCGAGACGAGAGGAGATGGATTGACAAGCAAAATCGTGGTTCCAGAATGCAGAGAAAGAAGGAAGAGATGACCAGAATGAGAACACTAGTTGGTAAGGAAATGTCTGATTATTTTAACTGATTAATGAGGTACAACACAAATATGAAACATGCTTTGCAGGGTTGTTGCAAATGTGTATTGGCTCTGATAAGTGTCTCTCACCAATGAACAAAATCATCACCAGAATTAGATTAGTAGTGTTTGTTTATCTCCCTTTTTGTACTGAACATAAAGCTGCAATCTCTAACTTCTATGTTCTACCTGGGATTCAAACCTAGCTCTCCCACACGAGTGGCCAAATATCTACCGCTCAGTCAAGAGTTAGTCCCTGCTTGGCCAGGGCAGGGGAGATATTGTACCTGAGGCAGTAGTAATTGTCAACCAGTAGGTATCCTAGCTGACAGGGTCTACATTTCTCAATTGGAAGAGAAGTGAGACCACCTCCCACCACTGTATGTGCTAGTTACATTGTATTAACATTCCTAACGTACAGATTGGTTAAAATAATATTTTAAAATAAGTTACGGATTGCAGAGTTACGGATTGCAGATTTAAAAGAAATATCGCCAACCTCATACTCACTCCTGTTGCTCTTGTATCACGTGACCAACACTACAGGATGTCTTAACCAAGTCTCGTTTCTCTCCAGATACCGCCTATAGCTGTGATCCTAGAATAAAGAAATTCAAGGACGAAGAGAAATCCAGGAAGGAATCGGAAAAGAAAGCTAAAGTTGAAGCCAAGAAGAGAGAACAGGAAGAGAAGGAGCGGGTCAGTGTCACATTAATTCATCTATCTGTTGACACTCTTTTGAAACTGAATAAAGTCTGAGAATGTAAAAATGGACTGGTCCATTTGGACTGTATAGGTTTATCGAATAACACGCATTGATAATGCTACATGTAACCTAATGGTACTCACTGAATGACTGCCATTATGAGCATATTATCTGGGGGATGTGTGGTGGTGAGATTGTGTATGTGTTGTGTTGCGTAGGCCCGGCAGGCAGAACTGGAGGTGGCTCGTTTGGCGAAGGAGAAGGAAGATGAGGAGGCCAAGCAGGTTGCCCAGCTGGCAAAGAAGGAGAAGGAGATCCAGAAGAAGGCCATCAAGAAGGAGAGGCAGAAACTCAGGACCACCTGCAAGGTCAAATATCACAAAGTGTTCTGTGTAGATCCGCAGTCCCCATGAGAAAGTACAGGCCTCCATCCACTGTCAACACCTCATTGGTGTGCACTACCCCCCATAACCCCGCAGAAACTTTGTATCTCCGTATTTCAACGTCTGTTTTTTTTTTGTAAATTAATGCCCTACTACTCTGTCGCATAAGAGTGTTGTGCCAAAATAGCCAATCTACAAGCTCACAACGCGTCACATTGCTTGTAGATTTGCTATTTTTTGAACAATTTTTAAAGTAGTTAACGTGTCTGGGTTCTACTACAGGCAGAGTTTCAACTGTGTGGCTACAGATTGGCTCTGTGCATAATTGTAGTCCCAGGTTTCCAGAAGGTGGCATACTCCGGAAACGCATGACACCTTCACCTGTGTTTCCAGTTCAAACCTGCTGCTGAGCCTAGCAAACGAACCTATGGGAGAATGAACTGGAACAGTAAATGGGTGTGCCCTCTTGTGAAAAATGGGACTAGAGTTAGGCACAGAGCCTATTGTGGAACGAACGCGAAGAAAGTAACCAGGCCATCTTGTGTATTTGGATGTTCAACCTCCTTCAGTTTCATTGTGTTGGCAGCAGCTCTCTCACTGATTGTAAATGTACTGTACATCTCTACTGCTGAGAAACACTGTATTAAAGGCTCTGCGAGCAGGAGAACTCATTTATTTGTCGAGACAATTAATCATGCCTTTTCTCCACTTCAACAGAACTGGAATTACTTTGAGGACACTGAAACGGACGGCGTGAAGATGATGGAGGAGGTGGAAAAGCTGTGTGATCGTCTGGAGTTGGCAAGGTAAATGCTTCAAAGCCCAAATCAGCAAGTCCAGAACAATGCCATTTTTCTTTCAGAGTCTTAGTTCTTGAATTGAAAACAGAAACTCTGGATGAGAGTATTGTCGTGGTGCCGTCGTGACTAGTAGAATGATTTGCAATCTGTCTTATCTGCTGTTTGAAGCTCTATTTTACCATCAAATGGTCTCTTCTTTTAATATGATTATTTTAATCAACTGAATTTAAAATCATTCAAACATTTACACAGGTGTTTTTATTTGATTTCCTTTTTATGAATTGTGGGTTAGTGTCGGATTAATTACTGTAATAATCCCTTCATTATACCTGTTTATTTCTTCAGTTTGCAGTGCCTGAATGAAACGCTGACCTCTGCTTCCAAGGAGGAGGGCAAGGCGGCTGTGGATAAGGAGGTAAAATGGGGCCCACACTTGACAGGGCATTGGATGGTGCAAGACCACGGCTAGTACTGTGTTTTGGCATGCGTATTGGTTGATCCCGAAAGAGAATGAAAGGAAGAGTGAAACCTCTTTAACCCATTAAGACCCGAGGCAGATTCTACAAATGCCTTCTAAATCAGTAGTTCTCAAACCTTTTCATGTCAAGGACCCCCAAATTGATATATATATTTGACAGAGGACAGAGGACTTTTTTGTGCCAGGGATCGCCAGAACAGAAGATTTGTAATAAAAAAAATTCAAAATGTTTTAAACATGTTTAAAAAATGTTCAAAAATAGAATGTGCCAATACTGTGTTCTCACAAGAATACAACATGTGCTCATTTGTCCATCCAGGTGAATGAGGTGAATTCCCAGCTGCAGAAGGAGAGGGATGCAGAGGTCCAGGCCAGCCGGGCCACCCGCAGCGCTGAACAGGCCAGCGGGGGTGGAGGGGCTGGGGCAAAGGGCTGGAATGAGGAAGACCTCCAGCTGCTCATCAAAGCAGTCAACCTGTTCCCTGCTGGAACCAACGCCAGGTAGTCGCTGTGAAAGCTTTATACCGTCGAGGGATTCATTATTCCAGTCGGCTACCAATGCAATCCATCAGCATAACCTATCATTAAAGGATAGGGTATTATCAGGGGACTTGTGATATCAAGTAAATATATACATTTTTTAAATGACTACTCTATACCCGGGGATGCGCGCACCGCAAACTGCAGCATTGAGAAAGGTGAAGAATCGGCTTCTTCACTCCCTGCATAATGCCAATGCCCAAGTGCAATTTCAGATTGATTGGTCAACCCACTGAGGAGAAACGTTTATACAGAAGGACTGACTGTTTTCTTCATTTAACACAGTAGGATAGGATTGTTTCACCCGTGTTTTGATCTCTTTTTCCAGATGGGAAGTTGTTGCCAACTACATGAACTTGCACTCCAGCAGTGGCATCAAGAGGACGGCCAAAGATGTCATTAACAAAGCCAAGAATCTCCAGCGGCTGGGTGAGAAGATTACCAGTTTAAAGCTGCTTCTTACTGGGATCCCATGGACATGTCAGAGAATGCGTTTTTAGTTAAATATTCTACATTCTTAGAAATTTTAGGACATTTTGTTTCATTATCGTGGATGTTTTTTTATAGTCTTTGAATGGTAATAACCCAAATTGACTGATTTATCATGCCATTCGATAATGCATCAGTTAACGTAAGCCACTGAGAATAAAAAGCTGGAAATTGCAGTGCATTGAGTCAGTCATTGACCAGTCCAGGAATGTATTCATCAAAGTGTACTGAACACTGCTCTTGTTTCAGATCCTGGGCAGAAAGATGAGATCAACAAGAAAGCCTTTGAGAAGTTTAAGAAGGAACATTCTGCAGTACCACCCAACGTGGACAACTCAATGCCCTCAGAGAGATTTGATGGTGAGTGTTTGGGACATCCTAACGGGGTCATCATTAGTTGGTTGGGTTAATTACGTTTGAGCAAGGAACTCCAGCTGTGCTGATCAGTGGCTAACAAGTGACATTCCTAGTAAGGCTGAGCCCTCAGTGGCAGTTTTGTTAGTCAAGTATGTTTTATTTTTTCCCTCCCCATATATACGTATATATTATTCTGCACACCCCTAAGGGGCACTGCTCTAGTAATTGTTAAATCCATGGCTGGAACAAGGCCAGTCATGGTCACTTAAAAATAATTTCATGAAATGGTACGCATATTGACATTCATTCACATTGGAAAACAAACATTTGATGCGTAAATATCGTGAAAACGCTGAATGCATAGCAACCAGCACTTGGCTGATAATGGCAATGAATAATAAACTATTGTCTGTTGCCACCCCAGATCCTGCTGCTCCCTGGACCACAGAGGAGCAGAAACTTCTGGAACAGGCTCTGAAGACCTACCCAGTCAGCACCGCAGAGAGGTGGGAGAAAATCGCCGCTGCTGTCCCCGGACGCTCCAAAAAGGACTGTATGAAGAGGTACAAGGTAAGCCGAGGACTTGTTTTTAATGTATACTCGGTAAACTACATTCAGAGGGATGTATATTAATACCTAAGGCCGATTTCTACAAATGCCTATAAATCAGTACTTGTCACATTCAAAAATAGCAGTACATCTGCTATTTTTGAATAGCCAACGCAAAAATCTAAAATGACACGACGCTTTCCCGGTTTTAACACTTTAAACCTGGCTTCCGTATTTTGGGCATGCCATTATAGGCGAAGATCTTTTTTTATTGTGAGCTTGTGGATCTGCTATTTATTGTACCAAGTGGTTAAAACGTGTCACTCCTATCATGCAGTTTATGATTTCAATTGTCAGTGCATTGGTTACAATAAACATGATTTGCTTCCTTTTTGTGTCCCCCTCTAACAGGAATTGGTGGAGATGGTCAAAGCCAAGAAAGCTGCAAATGAGCATGCGAAGAGTAAAAAATGACAAGAACCACAGAACAGATAGTTGTCGTTATTTTAACATTATTGTGTTGGTCTTTATTTTTTATTGAAATTAAAGGAGGAAAAAAAATACAGAAAGACTTAAATACTGAGTTTGTAAAGTTTTGTTTTATATACTGTACATTTGGGATTCTTGTAATTGGAAGCAAATACATCCTCAAGAGTGCTTGTGTTCATTTAAGTTTTCATCCAGTACATCCCACTACGGATCCGGTTGTAGTCTGGGAGCTGTTCAATTGGACCTGTAAAGAATAAATAAATTACATTTAATAGCAAAACAAATCCTTGAATTTGTGCAATATTGTACTGTACATACTTTGTTGGCTATGATTAGTGGCCTAATTTGTAAAAGAAATTCTTAAAGCTGATTTCGATTTTTTTCAAAGAACATTTCGGTGTAATGATGGACACGGACACAGCAATAAGTATTCTTAGCTGCCTTCAATACATAAGCAAGTGTCCATATTTTTGGACATTAGAATCAGTGGTGACCAATATCAGGGCAGCTAATCTTTTAATGAACACATGGAGATATTGTACTGTAGTGTGAATTCTACCAATGTTCCCTGAAAAGGGATTCCAACATACCTACTGCTGCGATGGCAGGCTCCTTGTCATAGATGTATTTTGTACACACTTCTTTGATGGTCTTGGCATCTATGGCCTAGTGTGAGGGGGCACAGACGGCAACATTTCAAAAAAAATAAACTGACAACACAATTGTCAAGGACCCTGCTACATACTTCAGTGTCTTGATCATTCTGTTTGTGTTCACTCACATCGATTCTGGCCTCCAGCTCATGCAGGGGGATTCTGCGGCTGTAACACAGCATCTGCCTGCCAATGTCCTCGCAGATCGGTGTGGATCCTGACAATTTGAATGTAAAAAGGAAAATAAATTAGCAGCAATACTACAATCGAGGGGTTTGTCACTCAACTCATACATAGGTGCAAAACGAATACAACTAAATAAGGATAATACCGGACTAATGAAATAAAAAAACAATACTGTTAACCCATTAAAACCGGGAAATCATTTTAGATTTTAGCGTTGGCTATTACAAAATAGCAGATCTACAAGCCCACGGCGTGTTACTTCGTGCCGCGTTGTGAGCTTGTACATATGCTATTTTTGAACAGACCTTGAATGCGTGATTTAGAAGGCATTAATTTTGTAGAAACGGCCTCAGGTATTAGGGGGTTATAACGCACAAAGCCACTTTAAAAACGTCTTGGCAGCAATGGGTAATGTGCAAAATTGGGGAGGTATAGTAAGAGTGTCTTACCATCGAGATGCAGAAGCATGTTAGTCTTTAGAAGATTCTTCGCCCTTGCCACTTCACCCTCCGTCACACTCGTACATAGTGACATCCTGTAGTCATTTGCCAAAAAAATATACACTGCTTAGATATGAGGTATAAACCAAGACTATTCATGGTACTGTGCAGTTACAAGATATATTTGAATGTACCCTTTCATGCTAGTGAAGTGCATGTTTGCTCAAAAGCATAATGTATACTCCCATCACACAATGTTGTCACTTGCTGATAAGTGACAATGTACTACTGAGTATAAATTAGGCTTAACAGTGCAACAGTAGGGCTGGGAAAATAGTTTATCTTATGGTTATTGTGACAAAATATGTTTTTCCCCTCTAAAACTTTTTAACTGATCTACAAGCTGAAGCTCACAACGCATCACTTTGCGACCGGTTGTGAGCTTGTAGATTGGCTATTTTTGATTAAAAAAACGGGAAAAGACTTACAATAAACAAAATCCCAGATGATATCTAGTCTAATACTATGATATCAATATATCGGTAGTATTGCCCAGCCCCATTTGTAAGCATTCAACTCATTTTGGTGTGAGCGGTGCTCACCATTCCATCTGAGTGTAGTGCATCATGTCGTTGATGGTGCCAGGTTCACACACCATGTAGAGACCCCACAGGCCTGTGTCAGTGTAGCATGTGTTGAAGGACTGGAAGCTGTGGCACAGGTTCCCCTGACAGGCCATCTGAGCCAACTTGCTGGACAGATTCTACAAGGATGAAAGGGTCCATTAGGATTAGGACACAGGTTCTCAATGTGGGGTCCGGGGACCCCCAGGGGTCCTTGAAGGGCTTTCAGGGGGTCCTCTGCTAAAAGGATTGATAGGCACCAAATGGACCCTTGCAGGTCTTACATTCTCAGAGTTAAATTAACAGTAAAGTTTGTACTTTGTGGATTGGGGTCTGAGAGGTAAATCATATCAAATGGGGGTCCATGGCATGGCTCAGTGCATATCAAACTGGAGTTCCTTGAAATTAAAAAAGGTTGAGACTTTATTTTTAGCTGATAAGCTCAATGCTAACATTGGATCATATCATGTGAGTGACTTGACATTCACACACTGTACTTACTACACCTCCACCAAAGGAACGATCCCAGTTCCCTATTAGAGTGTTGGCCACCATGAGAGGTATGGTGTCAGGGTGCGACCAGCCTACTGCCTCCATTGCAATAGCGATATGAGCCAGTGGCATTTTATCGTCTCGTACACGGATCTAGAAGGAAATAATAATTCCACTGTAATCTTAGATCACGCAATCAGTCACTCTAGTCAATTTATTTGTAAGTTGACTGCAAGGTGAGATGATGTGTACGTTGAAAACTTGCTCCTTACCTCACTTCCTGTGAATCTGCAGGGTGGAAGTTCTGGGGCTTCTCCCTTGTATCTGGCTGGAAGCTTGCCAAAGTGATACTTGGCCAAATCAATTAGCTCATCGTGTGAGACTCCTGGTCAAAGATAGACAATAAATGTATTCAGGTTTATATCTTGATGTGAATAAAATAAAATATGCACACTGGTAATATGCTCCCACTTCTTTATTATTTATAGACCTGAGGCCGATTCTAAAAAGGCCTTCTAAATCCTAACAGTTTTCTGAAAAACCTGTTGCTATATGGTTGGTGGTATCTCTGTTCTTTGCTGTCATTTTTAATAAGTTACATAGAAGTAAAGTTTCCTAAAGAGACAGAAAAAGGATGGTGGGGAAAATAGAAAAACAAAGGGTCTGGTGGATGCATTACGGAATAATGTTCAAATGTCAAGGATAAAGTGCTGGAAAAATAAAAAAGTATTGCTTGACCTGGCCATGATATAAGTCCAAATACAGTCAATCCTCTGTATCTGTGCTCTATGATTGACGAAACCGAGGCAGGGATCTCATTCACCCTTTATTTACGCCAAAATAGGTGACGCAAGTCTCACACTTTTAGCATTCAGTATAAACTAAGTCAAACAAGGCAAATTAGTAAATCTATTAGTAGTGGTAGAAGCAACAGATAATAAAGATGGACAATATTTGGACTTATATCATGGCCCGGTAGTTACAAAACCCAAGGTTCTACCAAAGTTCCACATCGCTTTAAATGTAACATCTGTAAAAGGCCCGTCAAACCTAAGTGACAAATTGACTTTATAACTCAAATGATATACAGACTTACCTCCAGCAGCAGCTAGCACTATTCTGGGCCCTTTGTAGTGAGTGGTAATGTATTCTACAAGATCTCCCCTGTTGATGGTCCTGCATCACAAACACATGTATAGTTATAGCTTTATTAGTAGTCTCTGACAAACAACTTAATAAAACAAACGATAGAAAGTAAAGCTGCTTTACTTGATGTTCTCTGTGGGGCCGAGGATGGTTCTGCCCAGTGCTGTCGACTGGTATGCAGTTGCGTGAAGATAGTCAAAGACCACTTCCTGTAGATTTGTCTCTACTTCCTGCATCTCCCGCAGGATGACTCCTCGCTCTCGTTCGATTTCTGCCGCACCCAGCGTGCTGTTCTGAATGATGTCAGCCAGGATTTCCACAGCTTGGTGTAAGAAAACGGGGACAATTAGAGCGGAAACAGAAACACTGCGTTATGGGTGATTTAAAATGAACACTTTTCTTTTCGGTATCCTTTCCAACCGTTTCAAATCCCAGGCTCCAGCTAAAGTGCCTTGGATGCTGGCTGTTTCCAACATTATCATCATCCTACTTTGGGGAATTTTTCCAACCAGTCCAAAAGAAGCGAGCCCAGCCTTCGCCCTTTAAACATACAGATCTTCTCTTATGTCATATCCAGTGGTGTAGTGGTCTGCTATACGCTGCTACCGCGCATGACCGCCTTTTGTGACCAACGCACACGCCCGCAGATACACTGGCATGCACGTGCATGCCCATGAGACTGCGTGCCTGCCTGCTACATCGAATCAAATTGAATGCCTGCACGATTTACATACACTGTAGAAGCCTAGCATGCAGCTTTGTTGATGGTACTTAAAGAAATAATAGACAGCAGTTAACACCTCAACACCCCATCTCTCTAAACAAACTCACAATGTTGGTCCCAGGCAGCCAGAGCAATGCGAGGTCATTTCTCCTCTTTTCTGTTTGTGGCTGTGCGTGTTTTCATGGAATAATTAGGTTCTACAACAACTGCACATGCTGAAAAAGTGAGTTTCTGAGTTTTAGCGTGAAAGAAGCTATAATCAGCAGCACGCTGACTTACGTACACACACACACACAAAACAATAGCCTGGTCAGAGCGTCTCTGTTGCGCATTAGTGATCGTGCACGCGCGTGCCATGTATGCATGTGCACATATTCGTGCATGTGACGTCATTAAAATAGCATATGACCAGCTATCAAATGAGCTCTACAACACTGATCGTACCTCCTGGCAGGTCCTTTGAGAAGGCTTTGGCATAATACACAGTCTGCTCCCTCGATGTGTAGGCATTCAAGTGCGCTCCCATATTTTCAATCTCCAGCTCAAGATCAAGTTGGGAACGCTTTCTTGTACCCTGTCAGATACATAATATGAATTGTAGTTTAGGATGATTCCACAGGCCCAACTTGACAGGGGTCCTCAAAAATGCTAGTATACACGAATCCACAGACGCGCTGCCTGTAGGCAGCCATAGCTGCGATGTCCGCACCGCGACACCGTAGCTATGGCTGCTACAGGGAGCGCTTCTGTGGATTCGTCTATACCATTCAATAACGTATCATTCATCAGTGATAAAATGTTTATCAAAACAGCCTAACTTTACTAGCATTGAAGCTATGCAGGCATACTAAATCACCCTGTTGGGGGAAAAAAAGGTCATTAACGCAGATTGCAGCCCACCCAATGACCCAGCCCAAAATAAAGAAGTAGGCAGAGGTGAAAAGAATTGTTCAGTGGCAGTCAGTATTGCAAAAGCAGCTCTACTAGCATCTTCTCACCTTGAATGCCATGTGTTCCAAGAAGTGGGCTGTGCCATTATTCCTTTCATTCTCATAACGACTGCCAGCATCTATCCAGAGACCCACCTGTAAGACAGTCGATTATAACCAATTAAACCTCTGATTTAGGGCAACGTTTGTTATATAAACAGGTTACATACTCTAAACTTACTGTGCATGTAGAGAGACCGGAGTCTTCGGAAGCAACGCGTAGTCCATTTTCCAAAGCTGTCACTTTGGTTTCAGGGACATTAAGGACCACGTGATTGGCAGCTTGAGCTTGAGTTGCCTGGAATCTGTGTGATCCAACAATGGACTAGAGAAGATATGTGGTGAGTTAGATAGAAGTCTGTGTGATCCAACAATGGACTAGAGAAGATATATGGTGAGTTAGATAGAAGTCTGTTTGATCCAACAATGGACTAGAGAAGATATATGGTGAGTTAGATAGAAGTCTGTTTGATCCAACAATGGACTAGAGAAGATATGTGGTGAGTTAGATAGAAGTCTGTGTGATACAACAATGGACTACTAGAGAAGATATGTGGTGAGTTAGATAGAAGTCTGTTTGATCCAACAATGGACTAGAGAAGATATGTGGTGAGTTAGATAGAAGTCTGTTTGATCCAACAATGGACTAGAGAAGATATGTGGTGAGTTAGATAGAAGTCTGATACAACAATGGACTAGAGAAGATATGTGGTGAGTTAGATAGAAGTCTGTGTGATCCAACTATGGGATAGAGAAGATATGTGGTGAGTTAGATAGAAGTTAGAAGAAGAAAAATGGGTGGTAGATGGTACTATATATGTCTATGAAATTAATTCAAGGACCCCAACGGAAACAAGCCCGCAAGGACTTTTTTGGTCGGACCTTTTAGACAAAAGTATTATAAATGTAACTGTGTTTTACATTATTTTGCCTAATACAATTTCAATCAATCAAAATCAAAAAATAAAACAACCTGACTGGAAAAAATCGCGATGACTCTTAAAATAAGGACATATATATAGGCCTAATCATGGCATAAGTGTTGGAAAGCTGTCAAGCTGCATCTAGACGGTTGGGGGAGTTGTCTTGTCTCTGTATGTAATGTAACGTTACTGCGTAGACCAGAGTCCTTGACATGAGAATGTTTGAGAATCATGGAACAGTTTAGGCGGATTATATACAGCAGCAACGTCTATAGTAAGTGATTCTTACCCTGGTTAAGATGTTTGTTTTCTTCTTAACGAGATATCTCCCTGCGGACGTGAGGCGCTGTAAGGAGGCCGCCATGTTGTTTGTGATGATGAAATCTTACGCAAGGAAAGCGTGACCTCGCGTCACCAGGCAGTGCGTCCTCTAGATATATTATAACTCTTGAGTACATCCTGTCTAAAGCCCGCCTACTGTATCCGGTAATTTGCTCCCACGCGAACAGTCTTTTTACCCCCGGTCTGAGTAGCCCCGCCCTGTAGGCCCCTGGGCGGTGCTTCTTTCACTCTACATTAGAAGAGTTGGGAACGTTGGGGGTTGTCACATTCTAATACAGCCCAAATACCCAATTTCAGCACCGGCCTCAGTGGCGCACCTCGCTAGTCATCAGACTCCCAATCCATTAGCATTGGGAGTCTGGGTTCGACTCCCGCATGGGACAATGCTTTTTCAAACACAGCAGACTACTTTTTTTCGCCGATAAAGTATAGTTTTGGACCATGACGCCAGGCGCGCCGACTTAGCAGACCTTGAGGCCGAGGAGTCGCGCCCGAGCGCCTCCAGGCGCGAGTGCCCGCGACGACCGGCCGATGGTCTGCTAGTCGACTAAGCGCCGTCCGAGTTATGTACCGATAGGCACAGAATCGTAAATGATGTTGTGGGGACTGCGTTTTCCCCAACTCGTTTCACTCAACTCGCCTGTCTCTCCCCGCACCCGCCCCGCCCCGCCCCCCGCTACTGAGACCGGGGGTAAAAAGGCAGGTCGCTGCTCCCACACCCATGCATGCACCTACCGTTTCCGTATCCGTTCTAGAAGTAGACCGGATCAGCAAACTGCAACGTGACTTGATCCCATTCAAGGGAAGACCATCGCTCACTGCTCCTAGAAAATAATGTTTTTGTAGTTTACACAGTGGAGTGGTGGAAAGTAACTAAGTACATTTACTCAAGTACTGTACTTAAGGACAATTTAGTTTTTTTCTGCTATTTCAAATAGCCAATGTATTATGTTTAAAGGGCGAAGACTGGGCTCGCTTCTATTGCACTTGTTTTCATAGACCTGGTTGCTTGTTTCTCTCGCAAAACCTGGCAATGCTGCTTTATTTTGAAAAGTCCAATAAGGAAATGTGAAGGAAGTTGCTGGTCGACGAGCCAAGCGCGCACTCTCCAGCGTTGCCATATCTGCTTTTTATAAGCGACTTCGGGCTTGTTTTTCTGTGAAGTTGCTTGTTTCCTAATGTTGTTTAAACCAGTGGTTCTCTAACATTTTCATGTCAAGGACCCCCAAATGAATAATTATATATTTGGCCATGGATCGATATCTAAATATATTTTGTGCTAGGGACAACCTGTATCAGATTTGTGTTTAATAAATATTAACATTTATTCTTCACTCTTTTCACTTAAAAAAAAAAAAAAATAGCAGACGCGTTGTGAGCTTGTAGATCTGCCATTTTCAGATAGCTGATGCATAGTGTTTAAGTGCTCGTGTGGCCTAGTCGCTTCTTTTGGGCTTGTTTTCCTAGACCTGGTTGCTTATTTCTTTCCCACAATCTGGCAACACTAGCATTCTCTGTCTGGAGGCGAGGAGAAACGCTGGCGCCCAGAGAATGAACAACAACTAAAACAGTAACGTTTTAACGTCGGATCTGCTGTTAATCCACCTCCATTCATTCTCTGAAGCGTCACACTCAACGCAACAAGAAGCCAATTTAAGTGAAGAGGTGAGCATTAAGCAAAGGCTCCATGGAGACGAAATGCATGCTTCTTGATAGCTCCATAAAGAACCTCTCACTCCGCTATACAGCTCCGAGATGAGGTTCTATGTCGTTACCTTCCAGAATCGGGTGAACGTCCGCCAAGGCTCCGCTGTTTACCCTTTTGTTCGGCGCATAACATTTTAGGAACGGAGCGAAACTACCCGTTTAAATCGCTTATTTAGTCAGCCTGTGGCCATGTTTCCCATTCAACCCGGAAAACCCCCCTACGTCCGCTGCCAGTACTGCTCCCGGTTTGGCTACAATGGGAAACATGGCCACAGGCTGACTGAATAAGCGATTTAAACGTGTAGTTTCGCTCCGTTCCTAAAATTGTATGTGCCGAACCAAACTTTAAACATCCGTGCGGCTTGGAATCTACCATTAGTTTTGGGATACGACGTATACAAAAGGGTAAACAGCGGAGCCTTGGCGGACGTTCACCCGATTCTGGAAGGTAACGACATAGAACCTCATCTCGGAGCTGTATAGCGGAGTGAGAGGTTCTTTATGGAGCTAGCTTCTTGAATGACACAGTTCCAATACATTTGTGTATTTTAGGCCTGTTTGTTTATTGTTACTGATTGCAGTATTTTAATCAGTGGTGGAACGTAACTAAGTACATTTACTCAAGTATTGGACTTAATTACAATTTTGAGGAATTTGTACTTTACTTGAGTGTATCCAGACCTACATATATATTTCGGCCATTTGAAAATAGTCGATCTACAAGCTCACAATGCCTCGCATTGTGAACTTGTAGATCTGTTTTCAAAAGATTTGTATACATTTTAAAACTTGAAATGGGACATTCTGCATAATGAGTACTTTTACTCTTGGTACTTTAAGTACATTTTGATGCCAATACTTTTGTACTTTTACTCAAGTACATTTTGAATTCTGAATTTTACTATCTTGCAGTATTGATACTTTTACTTAAAGGAGTAGTTCACCCGAAAAATTACTTATTTTCTATCAGTTACACACCCCATGAAGCATTTAATTCATGGAGATTTATCTGTTTTTGTCGCATTCCTATGCCAATAATTTGAGGATCGGTGGTCTCTCCGGTAGGAGACTCAAAGAAGATTCTTTGAGTCTCCTACCCGGATACATTAACATCTTTCCGCCGGTCATCAAATTATTGGCTTAGTAATGCGATAAAAACAGATAAATCTCCATAAATTAAGTGCTTCATGGGGTGTGTAATTGATAGAAGATAAGTAATTTGTTGGGTGAACTACTCCTTTAAGTGAAGAATGTGAGTACTTTTTCCACCACTGTTTAATTGTATTTAAACCTACCAAAAGTTGTAGCAGTACACCACACATGTTAACTGTGAAGTTGCTGGAAAACAACGGTTGTTCCTTTTTATGCTCTTGACGTGCAGGGAAGAAATGGCTGGGGTCAGGAACACAATGGACGACGACCTGGAAGATGGAGAGATCTCCTCCGGCCCAAACTCCGATTCAGAAATGGGGGCCGGTGCAGACGCCGGGCCCCAGGGGGCTGCGAGTGCTTCAGGTTTCAGTGGGCAGGCCTTCCAGAGCAGGGCCATGCCCCAGTTCTCTGCCACGAGCTACCGCAGCACCGCGAAGACGGCAGACTCCAGCGACAGTGACTCGGGCGACGACGAAGAAGCAGCCGTCTGGAGGCACAAACGTCAAAAGGTCTCCAACGCCCCGCCGCCGCCACCACCTCCTCCCACCTCCAGCTGCACAGCCTTTCCAAGCGCTCAGTCTGCACCGGCGGGGCGCAAGATCAACAACATTTGGGGCTCTGTGGTTCAGGAGCAATGCCAGGAGTCTGTCGCAGCAGAGCTGGGCATATTTGGCATGGAGGGGGAGGTTAGCATGGCTAGCAGAAACGTGGAGACTTATAACTACGTCCTGGCCCGCAAGATGATGGAGAAGGAGAGAGAGGAAGAGGAGAAGGAGATGAACCACGGGGAAGTGTCCATGCTGGACGCCCAGCTCGATGCCTACATGAAGGGCAAGGTGGATGCAGACGAAGATGCAGGTGGCCACTCGAAGAGGAAGCGGTCAGCGAAACAGAGACTGGGCCCGCGAGCTGAGATGGACATTAAAGGTCGCTATGAGATCACTGAAGATGACCCTGATCACAGCGTGATCGATGAGATAGCGTACAGGCTGCAGGAGCCCAAGAAGGACTTGATAGAGCGCGTCGTCAGTGTGATCGGGAAGAAGAAGGCAATAGAGCTACTCGGAGAGACTGCCACTCTTGAGGAAAATGGCGGCGTGTACACTATGGATGGCAGCAGGCGGCGCACTCCAGGGGGAGTGTATCTGAACCTGCTGAAGAACACGCCCAGCATCACGGGCTCACAGGTCAAGAAGGTCTTCCAAGAGGAGACGTCGGAGAAGGTCAAGAGCAAAAAGGCTGCCCAGAAACGGAGGCGACACGTCGTGGCCAAGAAGATGAAACAGGCCATCAACACGTTGAACCTGCAGGAACACGACGACGTGTCCAGAGAGACTTTTGCTAGCGACACCAACGAGGCTTTGGAATCCCTGGAGGAAGTGGCTGAAGAAGAGGACCAGCCAGAGCCTGCCCTGGGCATAGAGGACACACCTGTTGTCTACAACGCCACAGACCTCGAGGTCTTCTGAGGCAAAATGACCACCTCCTTATTGAACTACGGCTGATCTGATCGTGGACTGTGATTACATTTAAATGTAGAAAGCATTTTCTGTGCGTGGGACATCCACGCATGCGTTACTATTCAACTCAACTGATGTTAATGGCAACACATTGATACATGTGTTAGTCATCATCATGTTGCAGCATCACCCATGTCGCAAAATCAACTCTGATCAATTTGAAGAGAAAACAAATATTAACTAGAACATAAAAAAACGGCAGATCTTCAAGCTGACAGCTGTGTTGGGAGCTTTTAGATCTGCTGTATTTGAACAATTTTGAAAACTTGAAAATGTTCGCCTATAATGACGTGCACAAAATAGGCACACTAGGTTAAAAGTGGTTAAAATTGGCCAATGGGACACATATGAAGATTCCAATCTTCAATTACAAAAAAAGTCAAATATTGGCTGATATATCAGTCTGGCTCTAGTTGAAAGTTATGTATCAATCTATGAGTGAGGTGTCGAAATTGTTTTGTTACACATTAGGCCTGAGTTGATTAAAAAAAGAACATTGCTTGCTTACTTACGTTGTCTTCACTACTGATTTTTGTTCAAATTGTTTCTTCCTATTCCTGTAGTGTTAAACTTTAAAAAATGTTCTTTCGTTGTGTTCTCCAACAGTGTGAGTTATATAAATTGAAAATGGCACTTAAAAACATTGTCTAGTGGCGTTAAGATTTGTTTTTCTTTTTTGATTTTGAGTTTGGAACGACACTGTACGTCCAGTTGTTTTCAGTTTTTTGTTATTTTGACATAATTTTGACATTTCTGAAAGGGCTATGCTAGGAAATGTTAAATTTCAAATTTCCTGTGACGTTTATTCTGGGAAATTTGAGATATTGGAGTCCATACTGTAGGTTCCTGAAATGTAACTGAATTTCCCCCACATAAAGCATCAATTTCAAAAACAAAGTTGGCTGTCTGTCTGTGAAATGAGAAACTTGCAAAGCTGTCTGAATAATGTTTTGTTTGCACCTTTTGCAAACTCCAAACGGATAACACAGGTGGAGATTATAAAACAAGTGACAAACCCTGTATATATTTGGAACTAGGAGCCTATTAACTTCTGGACAGGGATCTTTTTTTAAATGATTCCTCAGTGTGCTAATACTGCAGTTAGAATTGGTGGGATAATGCAAATTAATTATACACAAACCTGGACCTCTAATCTAAGCATGGTACTGGGATGGAGTCAGATTTGGCAATCATGAGAAAACATAATTGCAGAAATGTGGTACTCTTACACTAATATATGCCACATAAAATAGCTGTTTATAAATATAGCATATTAGTGATGGGTAGTCAAGTTCTTAGAAAATAGGATGTCTTAAGTCTCAACCCTCAATGACTTGTAGACTATTTGTTTCAATACTCTTAATGTCCTCTAGATGGTAGCAACGCTTTTTCTGTTGCAAACTAAACCTAATTAGCAATGCTACCTGCACTGCCTGGGTATACAGGCACAAAGCAATGTGTTTGTGGTCATAATCAGGAATTAGACAATGAGTACTTTTGATAAACATGTATCTACTACAAGCTTACAACGCAACACAATGCAACGCATTGTGTGATTGTAGATCGGCTATTTTTGAAAACGTTTTACAAATTGTGAAGAATTTGAATAATTTTGTACTTTTTTTCTTTTACTCATAAGAAAAATTCCATGTACAGGAGTTGTAACAGAGTATTTCTAAATTGTAGTATTTCTACCTTTAAGTTAACTGTAATTTTTTGAAGTTTTATTAATGAGGACTATGCCACTTTGTAAACTTAATCTGGATCTGCTAAATTTTAAGTGATATTTCTTTGGTTTAAAAAAGGTTAAACCTCTATATTCTGTAAGTAATCATTGCTAGAGCGTGTTCAGTACATAAGGTCCACTGATGTTCATTGCTATAATTCAATAGAGTGTTCAATGTGTTTCAGGTGAGTTAACATTTCATCCAATGAGGAAAGGGTACCCATTCATCAGCTTCAATTTTGTAGTGGTATAGTTCCAATCTAATCTAATCTAATCTAGATACCTTCAGTGTAAACCGCCTGCTTAATTGCCCTGCCTATCTAATAGATCTGGGGAGGTGCTTTCTAACTCACACCTCTCTCTATGCCATTGGCTCAGCAGACAATTAGCAGCCTGAGAACCCCTTTAAAGCTCTCACCTGACAGATATCTGTGTTGATGTCTGGCGGTGTGCTGCTTTGGGTGCAACAAAGGTAGAATCAGTTTAACCACTAACCAGCTATTACTCTATAATGCTATTTTTTAAACTCATATGGCTATTTGAAAACAGCCAATCTAGAAGCTCAATGAAGTGTGATGTTAGAAGAATTTGGAATACTTTTGGATTATTTTAACACACTAATCTTGTATGGGGGTAACCTGGCTCCGCCAGATGCAAGAAGCTTGCTTCACACACACATTTGTTTCATAGCTTACTTGCTGTCTTGGGGAACCTGGTTACTCAATACCGTCCCTGGCACAAAATATTTTCAGATGGGGGTCTTGGGCCAAATATAAATATTTGGGGTCCTTGAAATGAAAGTTTGAGAACCACTGGTTTACAAAGCTGCCATATTTGTATTAAATGTATTTTAATTTTATTGACAATTTTATATGCATGCATCAACATGACCTACATGGACAACAAAAAAAACAACTGCACAAAAAGTACAATAAACCAAAAATATTAACTTGAGACAGCATGCGTCATCAGGCTTGCTGTGCTGTAGTACCTGTGATGTTTGTTTTATAACTCTTATCAGGTGTGTGATCCGGTCTAGATCCCGCCTTCCGTATCCGGTCATTTACACATGCATCCATGCACACGCCGATTCCGTATCCGCCACAGAACTTCACCGGATCAAAGCGACTTAGTTCCCCGTTCAGGCACATAGAAGAAACACCCCAAATTCCCAAATGACACAATTAATGGTATTATTTTTGGCAACGTTGTGTTCTTGTGGCCAGGTGAGCTTAGAGAGACACTAAACACGTTTTCTAAGGAGCTGCCTAGCTGCCACAACCCCAATATTATTTTATTCAAGAAGAATGAATCATTGATGAATCAGCATTCATTATTCATTAACGATTTAATTTATTGGGCTGTGGGCTTATAGCTATATAGTCCTGATACATGGCTAGCCTACACGGACATCTCACATCACATGTAATGTTATGTTTGTTTGACTGCTGTTTGCCCCCCCCCCCCTCTTGAGGAATAATTGTCAAGTGTGTTACATTTTCTTAAAGAGTGTGTATGGCATTAGAAATTATTATTATTGCACATTTTTATAGAAATACAAAATCTTGCTTTGTAATTTCTTTGACCTAGGCCATAGGCTACTGAGGTGTTTTAGGCAGGTGTCCAAGATGGGTCCAAAACCGTGCCGTAGAGGCACAACCTGCAAAGGAGACACACCTATAAAGGCAGGCAGGGCCTGGAAAACTGGCAGTAAGAAATGCACACTCACACATAATTAACTGTCACGATCATGACATTTTAGTTTGTCATACAAATAATTGTGATCATGATTTAATTGTGTTTTTGGCATTGAACATTGGCGCACATGAATAAAGTGTGTGTGTGTGTGCATATAGTGTATATATATTTGACTTTTGGTTTGTAACCTGAATGCCAAGGCATATATAATAAATAACTTGAATATACAAAGACACACTGACAATGATCGGTACCAATTATTAAAGTACTATGGCCAGAACAGGCTATAGGCCTACACTGTATTTAATGATTTGGTACCTTATTATGATTATGCAAAAATAATTGATTAGCTCAAATAATTGTGGCTATGTAGTAATTGGGACAAGCTTGACGGTATAATATATTCTTTCTGTCCAAAAATGTGTCCTCCAATTTGTCCCACAAAGGGTGCTGCAGGCCTGCAGCTCAACTATGCAAACATTGGTTGCCATGTTTTGAAACTGTTAAATTAAAAAGAAATGGATGTGACAATTACAGAGGAGACTTCAGGCATTAGGTTTAAATGTTGTACTGATTTTTTTTTTCTTTCTTTCCAACTCTTCAGAGAACAGGAGGATTCTGCCTAAGGACGGCCCACAATTTGAGCCACTGTCAGAGGAACCAGTTGGAACAAGCATCCACAGTCTCTCACAGAGTTCCAGAATGCAGGTCAGTATTGAGTCAACAAGGTGCTTGTTGCTCGCCTGCTCATCAGAACCCGATCCAGGGACCACATCACACCAGTCCTCTGCGACCTCCACTGGCTCCCAGTCAAGCACAGAATATGGATTTCACCAACTAGTCGACTAGTAGGCTATAACCACTAGTCAACTTTGTTGGTACTAGTCGAATAGTTTTTTTTTTTTTTTTTGTAATTTGTTTTAATGCCATAGTAATGGCCCATCTTACTATTATTATTATCCTCCTGACTTTATTTTTTATCAAAAGGGGGTCAAAAGTATGCCCAATAAAAGCCTATTATCGGGCAATGGGGATCCTTGGAGACTGCTGTGGTGCTGTGCTGCTGTGCCAGAAGCGCTTCCCTTAAAACGCCATAAAAATAAGGGCAGGAGGATAATAATAGTAATATAGTAGTAGGATGGCATTAAAACAATGCCCCCCCTAAAAAATGTTTTTATTATTTATTTATTTTTGTAATTATTCTTTTGTAATGTAAATTTCGACTAGTCGACTACTACTTGGTCAAATGAGTCGACTAGTAAAAATCATTAGTTGTGAATGCCCTAGCACAGAATAGACTTCAAAATACTAATCACTACCTTCAAAGCCCTCAACAACCAGGCCGCCCTGCTACCTCTCTGAACTCATCCGACGCCACGCCCCCTCCCGCTCCATCAGGTTGGGTGATGCCAACCTCCTGGACGTCCCCAGAACAAATAAGCGAAGGGGCGGACTGGCCATTTGGCATACCGGGCATATGGCCGGTGGGCCACCCAAAAAAAAAAAACGCGTTAAAAACCACACTCAAAACCCATCTTTTCAGACTCTCATTACCTACATAAAGCCCAACCCCCTTTGTACCTTTACTAGTTTTTCATGATAAAGTTGTTTTTCTTTTGTTTCTATAAAGCGACTTTGAGTACCTGGAAAAGCACAATATAAATCTTATGTATTATTTACCTGCTCTACTTCACTGCTCTCTCTCTCATTGTCTCTTTTTCTTCTCTTATGTTTAAATACACAGACCAGTAGGACTATCCGTCAAAAGAGGGTAAAATTCAGCCGTATGGTGGCTATGCGATTGATGAGCCCTGTGGTGGCTGAACAAATGAGAAGGAGAAAAGTACTGCCTGCCCCACTGACAAATCGGCACGCTGGAGACACGGTCCGAATGTGCGACTCGGCTAACCCAGGGACGACCACACAGAATAAGATGGTTCTTGAAAAACACGAACGACCACTGGAAGTGGACCTGCCAGTGCCGAGGTGTCCGGATATGGTCCAGGAGCAAACGGGTTATACCAGCGGCAATGACAATGAAGACTGCAGTCATTCAGTTACTGATGAAGACTCAAGTTCTTCAGTCTCCCCATCGTCCAGCCACCTGGCCTCCTCTGTCAGCCTGGACTCCGATGACAGCCTGGCTTCCTCCGACACCTTGCCCTCCCCTGAGATCCTCCTCACAGAGTATTATGGTGGGTGCATGTTGTGTAAAAGTGTGCAGTTTATTCTAAAACATATATTCCATGAATGGAACGAACGTCATGGATTGATTACTTTCTCTTCCATGTTTGACATCAGGCATAGTGTTTGTGAATTTGACATAGCTGTTCTAATATCATTCTATTGTCTCCTGATATCTCTCTTCTTTCCCTCTGGTTTTGTTGTCTGCTCTCTCACAGGCGACTCAGTGCGACTTGTGTCACCTCAGTTTTTCACAGCTTTACCTGTGAAGAACTCTACGTTGATCAACTTGAGCCATGCTGAAAACATTTGCATGCAAGTGCCCCCCAACGTATCTACCATCCTTGGTATGAGAATATTTTATTTCTATTTTTCAAAGAATAACTAACTGCGTGGTAAAAAAAAAAAAAATCAGTCTCAGGCAGTGTTTGTCTTTGCATCTCAATTTTCCAAAACTTTTCAAACTTAAAAAAGTCACATTGTAGATTTGTTTTTTTCGCATGACACAGGACTTAAGCAGTTGTTTTGTATTGATAAAATAATCTGCAAAGTAACAAGTAAGTTAAGCTGTCAAATGCTGTAATTGTAATGGAGTAAAAAGTACAATATTTGCATCTGAGATGTAGTGGAGTAGAAGTAACAAATGGAAGTAAAGTAAGTACCTCATAGTTATGCTGTGCATTGTACAATTACTGTACATTATTGTATTGTACTTGAGGAAAAAACATTTCTGTAGTGTAAACATTGTGGGCGCAGTGAGTTTACATCATGTCTCCGTCTCTCTCCTCTATGCAAACACAATTAGTGTGTATTGGAAAAGCTGAACAGACTGTGAGTTCCACATGAGCTTTGAAGTGGGATAGCTTCAAAAGTATGAAAGTGATCAAAAAGTTAAACGCAGCAATGGAAGTAATGTAACCTCCTAGTCCAAACTATTTTAAACTTTCTGTATTGCATTTGAAATATTGATAAAATGCATGCGTGGATGTCTTCCATTCTGCATTTTGATGAGGACTAATACCCTGTTTGCAGGTTCTCCCACCATTCCTGCTGAAAAGCATGAGAAACGGTAGGCTTTTCCACTCATCATAATGCTACAACCACAAGTATTGTAGCTACTTATATTAGCTACCCTATTTTTTACAAATAATAGCCGATCTACAAGCTCACATGCAACACGTTGTGAGCTCACAGTAGATCAGAATAGAGAAAATGGCCAATCTACAAGCTCGCATGCAATGTGGTGTGAGCTTGTAGATCACCTATTTGCGCTTTTTGAACATTTTCACCTATAATGACATGCGCAAAATAGGGACGCCAGGTTGAAAGTGATTAACGGTGTCTTTCTGTATGTACAGTAGATTCGTTGAAGGCACCGAAGACCAGCATGAAAAATACAGTGACTCCTTTAAAGGTAAACCTGTTTAGTTTTGTTTTTAAAAAATTGATAATTTCCTGATAATTTTCTAAATTTGCATAGTATTTAATCTAAAGATTGCACAAAAATAATAATACATTTAAATGGGGAATGGAATAAATTTCAAAATTATAAAACACAATTGGCATCCTTGTGGATCAAGAATTTGTGGCTTGGGTTCCAGTCTACATCTTGTCATACACTGGATAATGTCCCTTTACCGATCACCCAACTGTACAACTAATAATCAGAAACGGAATTAAAAAAGATCTAAATGGCCCAGACCGCTTGCCTGGCGGTCCGGGCACTTAGGCTCCAATTTAGCCTGACAGTGCATCGTGGGTTCGAGTCCTGATCCCGACTATCTTTACTGCATGTCTCTCCCCAGCTCTCTCTCCCGGTTTCCCGTCTACCTCCACTATACCATATATAGACGCATCCACTATACCATATATAGACGAATCCTTGATGATTAAAATGCCAAAGGTAAGTACATACCTGGTGCATAATAATTTAGTGAAAGTCTTGCTGTACATACAGATGGTTATATTAATCAAATACATTTTCTGTTACAGCTAAACAGGAGGCCCATCAGGTATAAGAAACTAGGCGTCCCGAAATCTCAGATTGCTGCTCAACTGAAAAAGGAAACCACTATAGAAGCTCCAGGCCAAACCCCCCCGGAGCCAGCCATAACACAGCCGGCCCCGCAACCAGCCCAAACACTCATGAAGCCAGCCAAAACACCCATAGAGCCACCACCAAAGTTCTTTGACTTTGCCAGTAAGGAGGCAGAGGAAGCGTACTTTCAGAGGATTAGCGAGAGATATGCCAGAGTCAAACTTCCTCCTCCTACAGCTTTCCTTCCTCCTCCTACATTTTTCCAAACACTCATGAAGCCAGACAAAACACCCATGGAGCCTCCACCAAAGTTCTTTGACTTTCCCAGTAAGGAGGCATTGGAAGCATACTTTCAGAGGCTTCGTAGTGAGAGAGATGAAATGAGGAAGATATGGAAAAAATGAGCGATCCACAAGCTCTCTGCGTCGCAACGTGTTGTGAGCATTTTTGGCAAAGAGATTAGGAGTAGAGTAGTTCAACACGTTTTATTAATCTGTATAAATAGCAATGCATTCCTTCCAAGTGACATTTAAATGTTTTGTCATCACTTCCAATTATATAATAATAATAATCTATATTAATATGTTGTCCTCTTGTATTGTATTTTGTATGGTGTTTTTATTTGTGATATGGATCGCCCTTGGGTCTCAAATGAAATAAAGATTGTATTGAATATTCATACACCTTCTTGGTACCATTTGTCTTGTTATGATGTAATCGTTACTTTATGGATTTGATACTCCATGTGAAATATTGATTTTATGTTTCCATATCATCTTGGAATCACTTGAATATACTTGTTTAATCCATTTTATGTTTAATAAAGAGCTGCAGAGACGTGATAGTCACTGTTACTGAATAAACACACTATAGCAATGAGTACTATCAGAATATAGAGCTATTTTAACCAAAGAAAATCTCTTACCCTACTAAGTATACTATGTTGTCAATACTTTAGTACTTTTACTCAATTATATTTTGAATGTACTTGCAACAGAGTATTTCTAAATTGCAGTGTTGGTACTTTTACTTAAGTAAAATATTTGAGTACTTTTCCCAACACTGCACAGCATGTTAATTGTTTTCAAGTGTCATTCATATTGCATCATTCATTGATGTCTTAACCTTGTGGTATCTGTACAGTAGGTCACTGTTTGCACTATAAATGGGTTTTGGGTCATAGAGTAAGTTCATTATCAGAGCATCAGTTGTGTGTGTATGTCATAGGTGTGTGTGCGCGCGCGCGCGCCCGTGTTATCTTATCACCAGGCAGCATGTTGCCTTTGCCCAGGCTTGTATGAGCTCATTCTGTCACGTGGTCACGTAGCTCGTCCCCTCATTGGCTGCTTCGCACCGACCGGGCAAGTTGTTGTTGTTGGGAATCAGGAAGCAGATTTTAAACCTGTGAGCTCAGTATGTATGTATGGGCGTGGAGTTGGAACAACAACACGGAACAAATGACATTAGATTGAATGTAATTGTTAGAGTTCATTTGGTGGATCTTTGGCTACTCGACAGAGGGTCTCGCCATTAAACCTAAAGACTATACTTGTAAGTACTGTTTATTGCTGATCAGTCTCTTTGTTTCTTTTCATTTTCCACGTCAAGTTGCAACTTGTCAAGTCTGACCACAGGCAGCTCAAGACTGTGAGTTAACTCGGTTCTGCATTGTAAACACAATAAATAACCAATAGATAATAATGTAAAAGATCTGCAACATTATAAACACAACATGTCGAATCTAGAGTTGTTTCATTTGACACAGTGCCATGCACACTGTACAGCTGTCAAATAGCTCAGCTCATACAGTAACAGTTGTCTGTCTGTCTGATTACTGACTGACTGGATCATAAGACGGTCATATAATATATGACTGTCTTGTAAGGCTAGCTGTATGGCCAGCTGCTGCCTTTAGGAGAAAAATTAAAATAGAGTGAAGTAGTTTGTTAAAAAATATTAGATGTATTATATCTCACATCTTTATTGATTCATTTCACACCGTTGGTATTTATCTATGTATTTCATGATTTCATTATTTATTTATTCCGCCAATGTGGTAAATGCACAGCAATTCATAATTTCATTCATTCATAATCTATGCAAAGGAAATATAAGTTGCACATCCACTTTGTTAAAGTAGTAAGACACTTTTGTTAAAGGTCCAGAGGGACCGAAACGTCTGTGAATTTGAACAAAACCTGATGCCGCCGAGCAAGAGCAGTGTGAGGGATTTATGTTCATGAAATACTTTTTCCATGATTGCTTCAATTGACCCATTAAAACCTGGAAAGCATCTGTCATTTTAGATTTTTGTGTTGGCTATTCAAAAATAGCAGATATACAAGCTCACAGCGCGTCACTTCGTGCTAGGCTGCGAGCTTGCTATTTGTTTAACATTTCTGAAAAATCTTGAAAGAACTACTGGTTTAGAAGGCATTTGTAGAATGGGCCTCAGGTCTTGATGTTGAGTATTGAGTGACATTAGACGTTGTCTGGTGCTTTCAGACAGAGACAATCATCTGTTCTTCTTACCTGACTTTCTCCCGGCGTCTTTTCATTCAAGACCAACTACTTCCTGTCACCAGCAGCCTCTCGAAGAGGCTTGTGTTTACTGGTGCGTCCTGTTGTCATGGCGATGGAGGAAGGGGCACGGAGCTGTCTGCTCCGCTCCCGTCCCATCCTGGAGCAGGACATCAAGGCTGCCTACCTGATGGATCACATGATCAGTGACGGAGTGTTGACAGCTGACGAGGAGGAAAGGATCAGGAGTCTGGTGAGTATTTTCTTGGGGATTATTTCATTGATGACATTTTCGATTAATTGAATCAATGGGAAGGACATTTTATTAGTATTTATTTTAAAAAAAGTGTTAGTTATATATAATATGATCAACAAATCAACCGTGAAAAAGGCTGGTAAACGAGGCTAGGGTTCATGTGGTTGATATCGTCTCTGTCGGGTGGAAACCAAAACGTCCAAAACTGTTACTTTTCAGGAATCAAAATAAGTATCGAAATTTGTGTCGGCTCAAAACGAGCTTGCAGAACTGCTACTTTTGATACTTTTTTGTGACGCGGTAGTATGATCCAGTAGTAGGGCGTTAATTTATGAAAAGTTAAGATATGGAGAGATAGGAGGTTTCTGCCCAACAGCAACGATTTGTAAAATGTGTTTCCCTCCCTGACGCATCTCTCCAGCCCACCAGGAGGGACCAGGCTGTGGCTCTGTTGGAGCTCCTGCTCAGGAAAGACAACCGGGCTTACATCTCCTTCTACAACGCTCTGGTCAGGGAGAGTTATGGAGACCTGGCCAACCTGCTCCACAACAACCTGCCTCTGGCCTCCCCAGAGGGCCACAAGAGCTTCTCTGACGGGGGCACACCCTACGGTGAGGATGGGGAGAGCTGTGTGGTGTTTAAACCTGGAAATGATCAGTAGAGGTGTGTGAGGAGTACACGAACGCTCGCCCCACAAAACACGCTCACCCCGGGTCAAAATCTGGCGACTTCGGAACGGTCACCACCAGGTATTCCTGAACGTAACCTCAGTAATACTATGCCTAAACCTAACCTTATTCCTAAACTAAACCTCAGTAATACTATGCCTAAACCTAACCTTATTCCTAAACTGAACCTCAGTAAAACTATGCCTAAACCTAACCTTATTCCTAAACTGAACCTCAGTAGAACTATGCCTAAACCTAACCTTATTCCTAAACTAAACCTCAGTAATACTATGCCTAAACCTAACCTTATTCCTAAACTAAACCTCAGTAAAACTATGCCTAAACCTAACCTTATTCCTAAACTAAACCTCAGCAAAACAAATACAAGAATACATGAACCCAAGGGGCGAGCAGGCCGCAAAAAGAAATGGGGACGAGTGTGTTTTTGGCCGAGCGTTCCGGTTACCTTTGTGAGTATTGGAGTACATATACTTGAGTACTGTATTTAAATAACTTAAAAAATATATATCTGTTCTTTGACTTGACTACACTACATTTTTAGGTAAAATTTAAATAAAAGCTCACGGTGTAACCGCCTTTATTCAAGCATGGGTCTTCTACCAAACATCTACCTCTCAGCCAAAGGGGAATTCGCCCCTGGCCAACAGAGATATTAGTCTTCAAGGTTTTGAGGCAGGCCTACTCTGCTACATTAGTACGGTAAGGTGTTTAGGAGAAAAACATTGGAAGTGAAGTTTATTTATCTAACACAGAGGTCTTCAACAGGGGGTCCGGGACCCCTTAGGGGTCCTCAGAGTTACTACAGGGGGTCCGCCAAATCTTTATGTGATATGATTTTTTTTTTTTACCTTAACCACTTGAACCCTAGCATCCCTTTTCTGAGGAGAACTTTAGCCAAAAATAGCAGATCTACAAGCTCACAACGCCTCGCGCTGCGAGGCGTTGTGAGCTTGTAGATCGGCTATTTTTGGTTAAGAGGTATAGGTGTAGAGGGAAAAAAGAGCAGACCATGTAAACGAAAAAAGTTGAATTTGAAACACAATTTTATACAATATAGAGGGGGTCCCTGCTTCATCTCTCTCTCAGCTAGGGGGTCCTTGGCCTGAAAACGTTGAAGACCCATTTCATATGCGCTTGAAAAAAAGAAAAGAAGACAAAGATCACAATGACAAAACATACTGTAAAGATACAAAGGAACAGAAGGTAATATGTAATTGTTTTTATAAAAACATATGAGCTAAGAAGGTGTTACAATAAAAAAAAACAGCACAATAGAAAGGAATGAGATAAGAACTTATTATTATTATTATTATTGTTAAAAGGGTGTCTAGTGACAGCTGGCCTAAGAAAGGAGGTGTGGTCTTCATACAAAACAGATGTGGTTGTGTTTTTGGTAGGTGTTATTATTAGACATGTATGCACCACATGGCTCTGTCTGGGTACAATCCATATCTATCTACACACACACACACACACACACACACACACACACACACACACACACACACACACACACACACACACACACACACACACACACACACACACACACACACACACACACACACACACACACACACACACACACAGAGAGAGTCTGTCTGAGGGCCTAATTTGAAAACGGACTTTGTTTTTAAATGAATTCCTCGCTTCTCTCTTTCTCTCTGTCTGTCCCTCAACCTCTTGACTGGTTCCTCTAACAGTGCACGCGGTTCTGAGTGAGGGTGGCGTGCCCCAGAGGCCCGTGGTGTTCGTCAACAGACCGCAGTTGGTGAACCGGGTCAGGGAGAAACTGTACCGACTCAAGGAAAAACCTGGCTGGGTGACCGTCTTCGGTATGGCGGGCTCGGGCAAGTCCGTGTTGGCTGCTGAGGCTGTCCGGGACCAGGCTCTCATTGAAGGTAAGATAGATATTGTCGCTGTCGGGCAGAAACCTTGTATGTCCAAATCTGTTACTTTTCAGTAAATTGAGAAAAAAAAGACCTGTCTTCCAAGGATTCAATGGAGGTTTTATTTAGTCACAGGCTGTTTTCATTAGTTAAATATTTATAAAACCAATAGACAGAATTAGCCACTTTAACTTTCAAAATGTTTCCTCATGATGAGACACGTGAGCTTGTAGATCGGCTGTTTTGAGCAAAACTCTGTTTTGAGCAAAACTCTGTTTTGAGCAAAACTCTGTTTTGAGCAAAACTCTTTGTTTTATTTTATTCCTGTGTGAATATCGTACGGGTCCATTTGGTTCCACTTGTATACTCTAACTCTTTGTGTTAAATGAACACCGAGTCACCTGGCGTTCCTCTCCTGATCTTGTCCCAAGAGTGTTTTCCGGGAGGCGTCCACTGGCTGTCCATTGGCCAGCTGGACAAAGCAGACCTGCTGGTGAAGATCCAGTCCCTGTGTTTCCGTCTGGAGCAGAGCCAGGACCCTCAGTCTGTCCCCCGGCCCGCCAGCTCTCTGGACGAGGCCAGGGAGCGCCTGCGCTTCCTCATGCTTCGCAAGTACCCTAAGTGAGTGACACACTATAGCTGTTCCACACACAGCCACATGACACTGATGTCGATACTGACGTTGTTGCTGATCCCTTGCTGTCATGGGTTTAATAAACATCTGTTGGTGGCGTAGAGGTAAAACGCTCCCTGACCACAGCAGGTTTGAGTCGATCTGGCTGCACTAGCACTAGCGACTCCTACTGGTTGGTTGAGGGTGCGTGTTCAGTGCGGAGGGGAACTGGTGACTGACTGGCTGTTGACACCACAACATACTTGTTGAGTACTGTGTTGTATAATAGTTTTATGTGCGTGTGTGTTTTCAGGTCTCTGCTGATTCTAGATGACATCTGGGAGAGTGGCGTGCTGAGGGCGTTTGATATCCAGTGTCGCATCCTTCTGACCACCAGGGACAGAAGCCTCGCTGACTCTGTTAGCGGTACGTTCATATGAAGGGCATTCTAACTTCTGTGTATGTGCAAAGTATTAGGCCTGAGTCTGTGTCGTATTTAGGGTCATCGGATTAGTCCGAATACACTTAACTCTTATGTCAATAGGGTACTTCCATCGAGCCTGTTTGTTAAAATACCTGTCCTATACTTGTGTGTGTTTATGTGAAATAGGTGGCAAGTACGAGGTAGCAGTGGAGAGTGGGCTGGATGAAGACCAGTCGTTGGAGGTCTTTGCTCTGTACGTCAACAGTAAACCCCACAAACTGCCTGAGGAGGCTCGTAGCCTTGTCCGAGAGTGTAAGGGTACGTAGACACACATGAAACAGCAGGGATTCAAGTTCTCTGTCACCATGATGGATATCCATCATTTTGTGCACACCGAGGCCTTGTACACACTGTTGGCCTTGGACAATCATAAGCACAACCAACCTGAAGTTTAACCAACTCGCGTTGAGTTGCGTTCAACATGAAATCAGTGCGATGAGTACGTTTGTGTGTCTGGGAAGATGAAAACGAGTCATGCATGCAAATTAAATATGAATTAAAACAGTTCTTAACCCATTAAGACCTGGAACTGTGTCATTTTTAGATTTGAGCTAAAAAGCATTATTTTACACTTTGGGCTATTCAAAAATAGCAGATATACAAGCTCATAGCGCGGCACCGAGTGCCGCGCTACGAGCTTGTAGATCTGCTATTTTTTTTAAATCGTGAAAATGTGTGCAAATCTTTGAATATATTAATTTTTAAAGCGAACATTTTTAACTCAAATCTTTGCTTCTGGGGGTCCCTGGAACTAAATATTTTGATGGGGGTCCGCGGCCAAATACATATCATTTTGGGGGTCCTTGACATGAAAAAGATTGAGCACCACTGATATAGAAACATAGGTTTTTCAGAAAAATGTTGAGATTTAGGAGACATGTAGAATCGGCTTCAGGTCTCAATGGGTTAATGAACAGTAGACCTGCCCCTCGGAGGAAAAACTCCATCTTGAAAATTGTCATCCAATACTTCTCAAGTACAGTATAGGATTTCAAAGCTATATTGTACCAACTACATTTGATCTCTACCTTCCTCTACCGACTCTCTGCCTCCTCCCCTTCCTCTCTCCCGTCCCTCCCTGCCCTCTTGGCCCCTAAAGGTTCGCCTCTGGTGGTCTCACTGATCGGCGCTCTGCTCAGGGACTTCCCGGACCGCTGGGCGTACTACCTGCGGCAGCTGCAGCAGAAGCATTTCAAGCGCATCAGGAAGTCTTCGTCCTACGACTACGAGGCCCTGGACCAGGCCATGGACGCCAGCATCCAGGTCCTCCCCGCGGAGCACAGGGACCTGTACAGAGACCTCACCGTGCTGCAGAAGGACGTTCAAGTACCTGCCAAGGTCTGCATGCCCACAGTCACACATCATCAACTGATGTTAACACATTAGATTAAGACCTTCTAAAAATGTGTTCTAAATAAATTAAAAAAACTGTTTTCTGAAAAACTTGTGTTACTATATCAGTGGTTCTCAAAACATTTTCATGTCCCACCATTATATGTATTTGGCCGTGGACCCCCATCTCAAAATATTTTGTTCCAGGGACCCCCAGAAGCAAAGATTTGAGTTAAAGGTTTCATGACGTTCAGTTTTACCACACATTATAAGTCTTTGTCATGGTCCTTCAAACGTGTATAGAAAGTTTTAACAAAAAATTCCTCTCCATTGATCCATGGCAGGTGTTTTTCTCTCACATTTCTAAAGCCTTTTCAACTGCAATGAAAAAATAAATCTTTGCCTGCGGGTGTCGCTGGTGAGGGATTTTGCCTGTCAATCATCTTCTCTGCTCCGCCCCCCCCAAAGGAAAGGATAGGGGAGGGGAGGGGCGAGGAGGAGAGTGGGCGGGAGTAATCGACTGTGACCTCACTGTCGAAGGGCCAAGCTCAGATTACTTTTCAGCCTAATTATTCAGAAAACCCCAGACCACAGAAAATCCACTGAATGTTCAAAGTTCAGATTTTTTTGGTGTATTTGAGGTCATAAAACCCCCAAAAAAACATAAAAAATTAAAAAAGTGAAAATGAATGTCATAGAACCTTTAAAGATGTTCGCTTTCAGAAATACATATTCAAAGATTTGAATAGCCAGGCAGAAATTTTAGTATTGGAAATTGGCTATAGAGATAGATTGTTGAACCCTGCAATTAAGTAAGTGTACAGTAGATAGTGAGACATGGAATATTACGTTAACTCAAGTCACATCGCAGATGCATAATCATAATGTACCGGAGCAACAGTACGGTAACTTTCTCCTCAGGTTCTCTGTGTTTTGTGGGACCTGGAGCAGGAGGAGGTGGAAGACGTCCTACAGGATTTTGTCAACAAGTCGCTGCTCTTCAGGGACTGTCACCACCGACCTTACCTCTACTACCTCCATGACCTGCAACTGGACTTCCTGGCTGAGCAGAACCACTCCCAGCTAGAGGTTAGAAGGCGTTCATGCTAGGGAGTACAAGTAGCTTTGGGAACCCATAAGTGACCCCTGACCTCCCAGTCTCAGGGCGGACGGACACTCTTACCACAGCCCTACTCCTAGGCAGTAGGGCTGGGAAATATATTGATATTATATCAATAGCCTGATATGAGACTAGATATTGTCTGGGATTTTGGTAATATCAAAATATTGTAATATGACGTAAGTGTTTTTTATACTTTCAGAAACGTAAAAGAAATGGCAAAAATAGCCGATCTAGAAACGTGCGTGCGTGTGCATGACGCTAATTTATTTTCCTACTTGCCCTGCAGGGCATGAGGGCAAGTACTTCTCAAATTGGCTTGCTTCATCTACATTTCTACTTGCCCTGCATAGGGGTACCATTGCCGGTGGTGAGGTGCATAGACTTGTAGCCAACACAAGCCGGGGCTTCAGACGTATCAGGCAACCGTTAATGTCAGACCTGTGTGTGTGTGTGTGTGTGTGTGTGTGTGTGTGTGTGTGTGTGTGTGTGTGTGTGTGTGTGTGTGTGTGTGTGTGTGTGTGTGTGTGTGTGTGTGTGTGTGTGTGTGTGTGTGTGTGTGTGTGTGTGTGTTCAGAGCCTCCACGCTAAGGTGGTCCGTAAATACCAGCAGTATTACAGAGAGGGTCCTCCCACCACAGGAGATGAAGAATGTCTCTACTGGTGCAGGTTTCTCATCTACCACATGGCCAACGCCAAGCTCTCCCAGGTACACCACACACACACACACACACACACACACACAAAATGTTCTCAGAGATTAACTTCAATATATGTGAGGGGACTGAAAAGATAACAGGATAAATAGGCCGTCCAACATGCAACCCTCTCTTTCTGTAGGAGCTGTACTCTCTGATGTTTTCACTGGACTGGGTCAAAACCAAGGCTCAGATAATGGGTCCAGCTCACCTCATCAATGATTATGTGGAGTATGGAACCATTCTGGACAAAGAGGTGAGGAGCCGTAAAATTTTTTCACTGTTTCATTTTCTAGTTATCTATTGCTATGTTATCTGATATATCGTTGCTGTCGGCGGGAAACAGCGTTACTTTTCAGGAAATGGAAAGAACCTCAATGTAGTTATTATTTAGTCACTATGTTGTTAATGCTTTTCTTTGCTTCAGCATTTATAATACCCACAGACACACTTAACCACGTTCACTTTCAAAATTGTGCTTGAATATCAAAAATAGATATTTTTGCTGCTTTTGCGCGTCACTCTTGTACGTCCACGTAGGTCGGACATTCATTTACATAAAAACATAAAAAAGTTGAAATATAAGGTTTCTGCCCCGGCAGCAACAATATTACAAATGTATAGTTATGATAAACACATCAAAACCAGATGTAAGTCGTACAAAACAACCTTTATACACGTTTGTGTAAAGAACTTTGGAGATGTAGTTTTCCACACATGATCATAAAGTTGATGAAAGTGAAAGACGTGCGCCTGTCTTTTGTGTCCCCCCTCAGAACAGCGAGGTGCGAGGTCAGTTCCAGGAGTTCCTGTCGCAGAACGGCCACCAGCTGGAGCAGCGGCCGCTCCCTGACGTGGTTCAGCTGGCTCTCTCGCAGCCACACACCTCCGAGGTCTACAGGCAGGCCATGCGGCAGGCGCAGGACGCCGCCGGCAAGGGGAGACTCTACTTTGACTGGCTGTATGCAAACAAGCAACCACACATTTGATCTTGCATGGAAATGTTCTTATTGTTTTTTTGAGTGGTGCCAACCACTCCTACGCTTGACTTTGTCCTGGTGTGTGTCCGTCCGTCCGTCTGTGTGTCCGTATGAGCACGGCCTCTCTGTATGTTTGAGCACAGCCTCAACAGCTGCGGCTGATAGCAACACAAAGATGCAACCAGTTACACTAATTACACACACACACACACACACACACACACACACACACACACACACACACACACACACACACACACACACACACACACCTTTGAGTAAAAATACTTAAAATGAGTAAAAATACTTAAAGTGAGTAAAAATACTTAAATATTAGTAAAGATACTTTAAAGTTCCTAAACTGAGTAAAAATACTTTACATGAGTAAAAATACTTAAAATGAGTAAAAATACTTAAAAGATGTTAAAATGAGTAAAAACACGTACAAATCTGTAAAAACATTTTAAAGTACTTAAAATGAGTAAAAATACTTTGAAGTCATCAAAGTCTGTAAAAAGCAACTAATGAAATGAACTCATGAAAGGCACCACTCTCTTCACACTGGGTGTGATTTTTTTACAAAGCTTTGTAAATGGTTTCTCTGCTAAACCCGGTGTGTGTGTGTGTGTGTGTGTGTGTCTGTGTGTCACAGGAATCAGAGCAGCCTGGAGAGCCTGTCTCGGCTGGTGGTCCACCCTCACCAGGGCTCCATTAACTCTGCCTGCTTCTCCCACAACGGAGCCAAGATCGCTTCCTGTGGAGAGAGCAAGACGCTCAGGGTAAAAAACATGAGACCTGAGGGCCGATTCTACAAATGCCTTCTAAATCAGTAGTTCTCAAACTTTTTCGTGCACCTTTAACCCTTTAAGACCGGGGGACGCATCTGTGTAACCACTTTATCCATATTTATACTTTTGGCTATTAAAAAATAGCAGATCTACAAGCTCATAGCGCGGCACCGAGTGCCGCGCTATGAGCTTGTAGATCTGCTATTTTTTTTTAAATCGTTTTTTTTTTGTGCAAATCTTTGAATATATATCTATAAAGCAATTGTTTTTTACTCAAATATTTGCTTCTGGGGGTCCCTGGATTTTTTTTTTTTTAGATGGGGGTCCGCAGCCAAATACATATCGTTGTGGGGCTCCTTGACACTGACATTAATATTATAGCAACATAAGTGTTTCAGAAAACTGTTTTAAACTGATTTAGAAGACATTTGTAGAATCCCCAGAAGCAATAACATTTTAGCTAGAAATGCTCGCTTTAAATATATATATATTCAAAGATTTGCACAAAATCTTTCACGATTAAAAAAAAATAGCAGATCTACAAGCTCATAGCGCGGCACTCGGTGCCGCGCTATGAGCTTGTAGATCTGCTATTTTTGAATAGCCCAACGAAATCTAAAAATGACAGCTGCGTTCTCAGGTCTTAAAGAGTTAATGTTTCTGCTTGTTTTTGATCCCTCCGCCCTGTGTCCCGTGTGGGTCAGGTGTTTAAGACCACGTCAGGAGAGAAGCTCCTGGAGGTGCAGGCCCACGACGACGAGGTCCTCTGCTGTGCGTTCTCCCCCGACGACCGTCTCCTCGCAACCTGTTCCAGTGACAGGAAAGTCAAGGTACTGTTACTGTATAAGGCGGTGGTTCTCAAAGTGGGGTCTTTGAGGCGGTTCCGGGGGGTTCCCCGGCTAAATGATTGAATTTAGCATCAGAATCAGTTGAACCACTTTAACCCCATATATGCAGTACTTCGGCTATTTTCAAGAAATCTCGTAACAGTTTTTGAGAAATGTTGAAAACCTTTGAAATATTTTAACACCACAAATCCTTTATAGGGGTCCCTGACACAAAATCTTGGGGGTCCGCGGCATAAGACATATGAATTTGGGTGTTCTTCACATGAACATGTTTGAGAACCACTTCTGTAAGGCAGGTCTAATGTAACACGTGTTCCACAGGGGAACAGCACTCGTTATGACAGGAACCGCCCTATAAAAAGTTTTTGCAGCCAGTCAGATGGAATCTTGCTATTCGTCATACTAGTAGTGCTTGAAATGTCTGGGTGGGGTTGGCGAAAGGGCCTACTCTGTGTGGAGTTTGCATGTTCTCCCCGTGTCTCCTAGGGCAGTTAATACCCTCACAAAAGCATGTAGTAATCCTGGTCACTATACTGCCTCCCCCTGGTCAGCCGGGGCGCCTGATGGAGGGGAAGGGAACTGGTTGGAATAACGTGTTCCTTCCACGCGCTACGTCCAACCAGGGAAACTCCCCCCTGTCAGGTGACAAGAAGGTCAGTTGGCTCTCATGCTTTGAAGGAGGCATGAGCTCGGCCCTGGCCTCCCTAGGCTGGTGGGGGGAGTGTAGCGCCCAGGATCACTTAGCAAATTGGCACCGGGTGAAAAAAGGGTTACAAAATCGAGGGATAAAAATTATTAAAAAGAAATGTCTGAAAAACACGTGTTCAGTTTGTGTCAGATGTAAGAAGGGGGGCTCCAAAGAAAAGAGGTTAGGAACCAACCACTGGATTAGATGGCAGTACATTTGTTTTATATTGCTGGGCCATCAACCTCCCCTGAAAGTCCCCATCCAAATCTTCTGTCTTTGTGTGTGTGTGTGTGTGTGTGTGTGTGTGTGTGTGTGTGTTTTAGGTGTGGAAAGCGGAGGGCGGCACCCTGCTGAGGATGTTCGCCGAGGAACACGAGGAGCAGGTGAACCATTGTCAGTTCACCAACACCCCCAGACGCCTCCTGCTGGCCACTTGCTCAAATGACAAGTTCATGAATGTCAAGGTGTGTGTGTGTGTGTTGTTTAAGTTTTTGTCATATCTGTCCTGTGCAACTTTGGTTTACAAGGCCTTAAAAGCCAAGTAAAATGTCATAATCGCGACAGCCCTAGTTGTGGCCATTTATTTTAAAAACCCTCTCTTTTTGCTCTCTCTCTGTCTCTGTGTGTCCTGTAGTTGTGGAACTTAAACAAGCCATCTTCCCAGAACACTATGTTTGGTCACCAGGAGCCCGTCAACCACTGCTGCTTCTCTCCTGATGACTCCTACGTCTCCACGTCCTCCAGCGACGGGACACTCAAGGTGTGTGTGTGTGTGTATTATTTTTTCCTTTTCATGAAAAGTAATGCTTTTGTGTTTACAGCTGACAGCAACATTACGCATGCTTACAGGCCTGTTGCGATGCAGTTGCTTAACCCATTAAGACCTGAGGCCGATTCTAAAAATGTCCTCTAAATCCTAACAGTTGTATGTACGTTTCTTGCTATATCAGTGGTTCTCAAAACGTTTTCATGTCAAGGACCCCCAAAAATGATATGTATTTGGCCGCGGAGCCAAAAAATATAAAAATATACTGGGGACTTCCAAAAGATTTTAGTTAAAAATGTAAAAAAAAAAGTTTAAAATATATATATATATTCAAAGATTAGCACACATTTTCACGATAAAAAAAATAGCAAGTCCACAAGTTCATAGCTACTGTATGAGCTTGTAATGCTGCTATTTTTGAATAGCCAAAGTGTAAAATAATGGTTAAAGTTGTTAAAATGATTGTGACACAGATGCTTTCCCGGTTTTAATGGGTTTAAGTGCATTGAATTGAACTCCTTATGCATTAGTCATATAGTATACACAGTATGCTGACATTGGCTGTGTGTATGCGCGTGCGCATGCGTGCGCGTATGTGTGTGTGTGTGTGTGTGTGTGTGTGTGTGTGTGTGTGTGTGCGTGCGTGTCTCCAGCTGTTTGAGGTATCGTCAGCCAACGAGTGGAAGAGCATTGACGTTAAGAGCCAGTTCCCAGAGAGTGATGCCGAGACCGACGTGCACGTCAAGTGTAGCACCTGGACCGCTGACGGCAGACGTGTCATATGCGCTGCCAGGAATGCTGTCTTTGTGAGTACAATTGTATTTGCGTGTATATTTGTAGATTGCGTATATAGACCAATTATTTGTTTGCAAACATTGAGTCGCACAGGTGACCGTTTCATGTAATCAATTCCCAACAGATCCCCAAACCTGTTGTTTTGGGGAGCGCTGGTTTCAGTTCGTTCAACGTCCTCTTGTGTGTTGGCTAGTTGGCTAGTATGGGCCACTTCCTGTTCCTAACTGCTGAACCCAAAGAAAAACTGGGAGCACTCGATTCAGTTAAACAGGGCAAATGGACTCACCCCGTCACTGTGGAGACTGGGGTTCACCTCCTTCACAGTTGGTCATGTTCGCAGGTGGGGAGCCGGCAGGGGATTGTGCTCTTTGTCACTGCACTATTAGTGACTCCTACTGGTTAGTCGAGGCGCCACCTTGTGTCTGTATGAAGACGGGGCGGTGTCAATCTCATTACACACACTAAACATGGATCATTTTATGCAGGGAGTGGAGCGCATTCCTCCGCACACGTTACACTCTCCCCGTGAATCCCTTGAGAAGAAGCGGCTGATGCCTCCATGTGTGTCGGAGGAGACATGGTTGTCAGCACCCTCCTCAGACCATCAGTGTGGGTTGGCAGAGACAGGGACCATGTAGTGTAGTACATTGTTCAAGGGCAATTGGCAGAACAGCGAAATTGGGGAGAAAAAGACATCAAGTGTAGAAATTAAACAATGATGCAATTACCGTAGTGTGTATGCACATGGGATTCTAACCGGTGTAATGGGGTGAATGGTTTTATAAACGTTTTGGAAATGCTTCTCTGAATTTGATGAAAGCATTTTCCCCGTTGTTCACGTCTGTCCATCTGGTGTCTATGCAAACACCAAATGTGCGTGCGTGCCTGACTGCCTGTGTGCATACGTGTGTGTGTGTGTGTGTGTGTGTGTGTGTGTGTGTGTGTGTGTGTGTGTGTGTGTGTGTGTTAGTGTGTTTTAATATGAGCCCGTCCAGCAGAAAGGTTCAACAGTGTGTCTGGATTGCAAATTAAGCTGCTCTGTTCCCCAGTCTCTGTTGTGAATGTCAGTGTGTTGTACTTGTAATGTGCGTGTCCTCGCTGTGGGTAGGTGTTTGACGTGGAGACGGTGGACATGCTGTTGGAGATCAGGACCAGTCGTTTGAGCACGGTCCAGTACTGCCACGCCTGTCCCACCAGTAACCTACTGGCCATCGCTCTCTCACACTACGCTGTGGAGGTACCACACTCACACGCACACACACACACACACACACACACAATTGTCTTACTACTGAACTGGTTTGTGGAGTCAACAAAACACATTTTTCATTAGAAATGCCATTTTGACCTCAACCCTAACCTCACCAACACCTAACTATAACCATAACACTGATTTTAACCTTAATCATAATCACACCCAAACTTAAAGTAACTAACCCTAACCCTAACCCTAACCTTAACCCCTCACCCTAACTCTAAATGCCTTATCCTAAACCTAAACTCAACGTGTATCTTTTCATAAGTAATCCTAGCTAAAAAAAAAAAATTTTAACCAGTAGGGAAAAAAATGTCTTTTACTCAAGGGGACCAGGTCAAACGGCAAAATGTTTTGACTAAAAACTTCTTCTGGCAAACTAACGTGACACAACAACTGTGGGCCATGGCCCACTGCTTTAGTGTGATGTAAATAGAGATGTACCGATACAATTTCTTCCTTCCCGATACCGATACCCATAGCTTGTGTATCGTTCGGTATCGAGTACAGTAGCCTCGCGTAGCCAGACTACATCACTGCGTGGATATGAGTCTGGTGCCTCCTATGAGGACGTTTTCTTTCCAAGGGGGCGGGATCAAAACAATGGCTCTCGACGCAATTGGTTAGACCTACAACCAACTACCAATTATAGTCTCCCATATTTGAATACTGGGCCCTGATTGGTCACCCCAGACTTCGGGGGCAGGAAATGGATCCACAACGGAGCGGTGCCAGACCCAAATCGCAGAGGGCAATTTTTTTTTGCACTGGCAGATCCGTCTGGTCCCAGGCTAAGTATCTCTCGTGTGTGTGTGTGTGTGTGTGTGTGTGTGTGTGTGTGTGTGTGTGTGTGTGTGTGTGTGTGTGCGTGTGCGCGTGCGTGTGCGCGTGTGCGTGCGTCTACCAGCTGTGGGACATTGAAACCAATAAAAAGATGGCTGACTGCAGCGGTCACCTCAGTTGGGTGTACGGTGTCCAGTTCTCCCCTGATGGTTCTCTACTGCTGTCCTGCTCTGATGATCAAACTGTCAGGGTAAGTGAGTGTTGCCGTTCTCACCGTTGCCTTACTTACCTCCCGCTAAGGTGAAATCAAAGTCAGTCTGACGCCAAACATGACAAGTTATCGTATTGGAGTACTGTTGGGTTAGGTCGTATGTATGGGAGTATGGGTTAGTCCGTATGGAAGTGTGGGTTAGTCCGTATTTCCGTTGTGAGTTGAAAGAGATATATTAAACTTTTTTGTGCACATGAATGCACATGAATGTGTTGCCACATTCCAGTCTTCAAATGTGTGGTTAAACTTGATTTCTAAATCTATTTATTGACAAAAGCATGGTGTTACAAAGCCTCACTATTATCAGAACTTTTTTGAAAGATGGACGATAATTTACGCAATCTTCCAGGAAGTCTCCAATGAATTCCTTTATTCTTATCATTATTTAATACTATCGTTATTACCTCACATGAAACAAAACGGCCTACAGGAAAATATGACAACATATTGGCCAAATTGTACAATGTTTGATTCTGATGATGGTTTAACCATGAAATCAGATATTACTGTTGGGATGTTATGGGGCTGTCGATGCTGGGTTTCCCATGTGATATCTAGTATGTCATTTCAGTCCATTTTCTCCGATTTTGATTGATTGATTGTTTGATTGAACAGTTTGGAAAAAAATGGCACGGTGGCACCGACTTATACAAAAGAATGCTAAAAGGACAACCCAAATATGCCCTCAGGGCTTGTTTACATTAAGGTCCTGTGTATTCAATACTGTACATACATCGAGACATTTAAAGACAAACACTAATATGCAAAAACATCATATATGAGTAGTAATAAGAAAGAAAGATATGTACAGTAAACAGTTGGGGGGGGGGGTCGTTTCTGGTGATAATCGTTTCACGTGCTGTTAATCCTGTAGTTGTGGGAGACTAAACAAGTACACACCTCATCAGCCGTGTCCCTGAAGAGAGACTCTGATGTCGTCTTCAATGGCAATGACCTCACTGTGGCAGCTGCCGACAACTGTAACCGACTGCAGGTGAGATTCAACATTCGATCATTGCCAAAACATCTTTACAGTTGATTAACCACACAATACATACAAGAGGTGTCCACCAAAACATTACAGGGATTCGGACTCTTATCTCCATATTATTATTTTTCCCGTAAATGAATGCCCTACTTGATCATACAACAGCGTCACACAAAACTATTGTGGAAGCAAGATGTTCTGGTTTTAACTCATTCACTGCCAGAATTTTTTTTTTTGTGTTTGCCCACTGCCAGAGATTTTTCATTGAAAAAAAAAAGTACCGGTACTCAGGAGCCGAGATACAAAATGTTTAAGTTTTAAGTTAACAAGGAAGTGGATGGGAGTCTAGATCTTCGAAAAATCATATCTCCTTGGTCTTTGGGTCAAAAAAAAAAGAAAGAAAAAAAAATGATTTTTTCGTTTTAGTCGTTCTAGGCAGGCATGGCTTATGGGACAGAAGTCGTTTTAGTCGTTCTAGGCAGGGAATGAGTTAATACTGGAGGAGTCTTTTACCTGAAGGGATATAATTGAATAAGAGTTTGGCTAAATGTGAGGAGTTTTGTACTTGGTTGACCGGAGTCCCTCCAGGCTCTATACTAGTGCCCTTTCTGTTTTCGCTCTACATTAAATATCCCGTCATTTTAAATGTTGAATTTTTATAATTCATTAAATTAGCTGGGACTGGGATTTAGGTAGCTGTTGTCGCCATGATTTGTGTGCGTGCGTGTGTTTGTGTGTGTGTGTGTGTATATACTTATGTGTGTGCGTGTGTGGGTTTTCAGGTGCGTGATGGTCGGTCAGGAGCAGTGTTGTTCCAGTCTGAGGAGCAGCCATCAAGGATTCGCTGCACGTGTATCTGCAGACAACCCTCTGCCGTGGCCCTGGGCCGCGAGGACGGGACCGTACAGGTATGCACCACACACACACACACACACACACACACACACACACACACACACACACACACACACACACACACACACACACACACACACACACACACACACACAGAATTGCATTAAAGTTCTCAGTCGCCACGACTGATTTCAGTCATTTGGATGCAACATGCTTCCATAGAAGTCATGCTGGCTTCTATGGAAGCATGTTGCACAGCAAGAATAGCCTATGTACAAGGCCTATTGTAAGCCTATTGTAGATCGGCTATTTTTGCTGCATATTTTAGGTTATTATTTTAAGATTAGAGCATTTCAAGTGGTTAAACTAGCAATATGTTTGGAAACACCATCCATGACATCTTAATAGTCTCGGATATTTCATATAAAGGCAAAGTTTAAAGCCTCAATCTGTGATTTCTTCACCTGGTTTTTGTATATTACCTATATTCATGTCAGGTCCCAGGTGTGTTCCCTGTGTTTTTTTTCCATTAAACTATATCTTAAGTGAGTCTCACTCTCTCTCCCTTCCTTACAGGGAGAGATTCTCTCTCTCTTTCTTTCCCTCCTGACACTATCACGTCTTCTTGTCTCAATGATAAATGGTTTGCTGGCAGTGAAGGGAGTCCTGGTCTGCTTTGTAGCGCATGCATGAGGTTGTTTGTTCTGTGTGTGTGTGTGTGTGTGTGAGAGAGAGAGAAAGAGATCATTTTTAATTGCAGGTTTTGTGAATGTCCTCCATTCTTTTTGCTCTCTGAGTCACATGCACACGCACACACACACACATACACACACACACACACACACACACACACACACACACACACACACACACCCCCACACACACACACACACACACACACACACACACACACACACACACACACACACACAGCAGTCCCCAAGTTAGGTGACTATCTCCCGAAGGCAGAGAGCAGCTCTAATTAAGAGCTTCTAAAGGTTTAATGAGCAAACCTTTTTAATTACGCTTCTTCACTGACCTCATGTGACTCTTTTTTTTTTTTTTTTACCTTTCCTCACTTCCCATCTGAGTGCAAAGGGGGGAGGGATGGGAAGGGGCACAGGAGGACACAATGAGGACAGGGGAAGGGGAAGCGTTGCCAAACTGGGACAAATTATGTTCAAGTCATCGTCGTTACTTACAAGCAGTGGTGGAAAAAGTACTCCCCATTTTTTACTTAGGTAAAAGTATCAATATTGCATTGTAGAAACACTCTGTTACAAGCAAAAGTCTGGTAATCAAAATGTACTTGAAAAAAAAGTACAAAAGTATTGGCATCAAAATTAAACAAGTACCAACAGTAAAAGTACTCATTATGCAGAACGTCCTGTTTCACAAGTTATCATTATGTCTAAAATGTATTTAAAAATCTAACAAAATTTTACCCCATGTCAGGTTAGGGTATTTATTTTTTGTTCTATCTATCTATCTATCTATCTCACTCTCGCTCTGAAACTCTGCTGTTATTCCTCCAGCTAACAGCAGGGGGAGCCCATCACATGGTGTGCAGGTGCCACTGAGTGCAATATTTTGATATTCTGGTCGGTGGATGATACAATTACACAAATACATGACTGAGAAAGTCAATAACAGAAATGTCCACACCCGTTATGATATTGACTCTCTCTGGTGCATATCTGGCATGCCAAACTTTAGCAGCACATTAAATAGGACTGGAGAAGAGGTGTGTGTGTGTGTGTGTGTGTGTGTGTGTGTGTGTGTGTGTGTGTGTGTGTGTGTGTGTGTGTGTGTGTGTGTGTGTGTGTGTGTGTGTGTGTGTGTGTGTGTGTGTGTGTGTGTGTGTGTGTGTGTGTCGTGCGCTTTTGTAGCAGGAAACTTCTATGCAGGTTCTGAGCACCATGGGCTGGAGGGTCCGACAGCTGCTTACCCCTCACAAGGGGCTGTTGTTGGCGTTAGGGCTTAGACACTGGCACAATAAAGGTGCGGTAGGGAGGATGTGTGTGTTTGTGAGGAGGACGTGTTTTATCTAGCACTAACAATTTAGTGTCTCTGTGTGTTGTCATTAAGGCATGTTCCAAAAATATCAGGTCCATGGTCATCAGTGAAGGATAAATGGCTAGCAACACAAAGAGCGATAACTATTAACAACATGTTTTAAAAATGGTTCTAACTCTGACATTGGGGAACAATATCATTGGGATCACTTTCAGGGCAATTTGATGAAAAATAGAAACACAGACAGGCTGCGACAGCCAATCAAAATCGATTTACAGGACGTCGCGTTCACCACGTCACTCGCGTTCGGTTCAACATGTTTACAGAATGTTTCCGTTCATTAGTGTGGATGCTCACATCATCATCGTTGATTATCTTTATACTGTAGTTGTCATTCTTGAGGTGGACAACACTTAAGAGGGCATTATCCATTATTCATCGCCAAATCAATTTAATCTGTGTTCATCCTCTCTTTAGTTTATTCGTCAAATCAATGTTTAGTTTAGAATATGCTCACACACCTTTCTATTTATTTATTTATTTATACATTATATTTATTTTTCATTTCCCTACCATTTGTCCTCGGGCATTGTTCTCCAATCTCCACACCATCAACAAATCCTTGAGCCAGGCTGTATCGCTGTCCAGAGCACTCTGCTCTCCCAGGCTTTGAGAATTGCATCTCACACCACAAATGCTGCTGGTTGCCCCCTGGCTTATAGCTCATATACACTTGACACTTCTCTGCAGAGATGTAAATATTTTATTACGTGGTGACTTCACATAGCCATGTAATACATACTGTATGCAGGTGCATGGACAGAAAATAACATTTTGAAGGCATTTTTATTTTTGATTATTTATTTAGTTATTTGTTTTGCGGTGTGATAAGCATTTTAACCAGTTTAACCCTGGCGTCCCTATTTTTGGACAAAATAGTCACTACAACAATAATACATTTTCTACAAGAAAGTAGTCCCTGCGACTGCCAGCACTAACCAGGAAGTTGTAGTGCAAAATAAATACATGGAAGGTAGTGGAGTGCTTGAGCGGTATCCTGCGTGGTATTGCCACTTTAAATGGTTAAGCTTCATCATTTCTGATTATCAGTTCATTCCTCAATTCATGCAAGTCGTTAATCAAATGCGAGCATGCACTTTATCATTTATTTATTTGTTCTACTCTGACGTATTGTTTGCAGAGTTCCAGTCATTAGGCGGGTTCAATCGAAGTCATTTTAATTACCATGGGGCAGATCTATCAAGAGCTTAATGAGGAAAACGGAAGGTTTTTGTTTACTATTTAGAACCATAATCATAATTCATATCGATGTGCTCCATTATAACAATGTTAATTAAAGGATGACTTCACCCATTTTCAACTCTTCATATAATTGGTCCTCACTAATGCTCATGATGAAATGGTAAAAAAAAATCTACTCTGTCTGTGTCTCAGAGGAGGGCTGTGGACACTTCAGAAACCAGTGAGGGATAGGCATATGTTTCTTTTCAAACAGGATTTACATTTTTTTATTTACATTTTTATTAACGCAAGAATAATGGCTTCCTTTATAGCATGCCAACTCTCCAGGAATAGAAAGCCTGCAGTTTCTATTAGCTTGGATTCCCCATCGATGATGTCACTGGTAGGCGGATTTCTGAACTGTCCACACACCCCTCATCTGAGACACAGAATGGACAAAAATGGTACCGTACTATAATGAGCATCAGTGAGGACCAATTATATAAAGATAGGTTGAAAATGGGTGAAGTCGTCCTTTTAAGCTTTTTATTCCCCACTAGTGTTCAATAAGTGAAATGATTTCAGTCTATTAAAGAACTCGTCTCAGCTATTCAGCACCTTCTTTACTGCCAAAGTTAATCCATTAAGACCTGGAACGCATCTGTGTCACTCTAGATTTCTTTGGCTATTCAAAAATAACAGATCTACAAGCTCATAGCGCGGCGAGTGCCGCACTATGAGCTTGTAGATCTGCTATTTTTGAAAAATCTTGAAAAAAAAAAATTTGGGATTTTTTTTCAAAAAACTGTTAGGATTTAGAAAACATTTTAAAGAATCGACTCAGGTCTTAACTCTATAAACGCCATTGACTCGAAAACGCGCCAATAACTACTTAATCCACCCACGCCATTGACGCGTTAGACGCGTTGGATTTGCGTTCATTGTTTAATCTCTGATCGCGCTATGCTGCTTAAAATCCAATGTTATTCTCGAGTTCCACTTACTTCACCCATATCTGCATCCGGTTTCATGTCCTGGGTTCCGTTTCCGGTTTTTGATTATTTTCCCCCGGTCATTTCGTCCAAAATAGGTAAACAAACGGTTTTTCACACGGTATGACGGACAAACGGACAGCTTCTCTTCTATAATCTATGGTCTGGGTGACGATCAGTCATCGCCGTCGTGTATCACAACGTAATTCTGACGATCAAAACAATCTGGGAGGACGTCACATCCGTTTTCATGGTTTTCCCTGTCTAATCGCCCAAGAAGGTAAACAGTGACACCAGGAGCTGATCAAGCTATCATGTGCTGCTCTCTGGTGGCGGATTTGTGCGGCGTCTTTAAAAAACATTCTGATCAATTATTTTCATGAAAATTTTCAAAATATAAAAATAAAAAAAACACAAAAATTGCTGGCAATGGGGGAGTACTTTATGAAAATACTCTGGCAGTCAAAGAGTTAATGGGTTAAGTTGGGTGATCATTTTGAGGATATTCAGAATCTTGACATGATTGAAACTGTCACTGAATTAATTCAGCGAATGTTTACCATCCCTTAGCCTTGTCTCGTCTGAGCGGGGATATCTACAGAGACATGTTTGTGAACGTTTTTCTTCTTCCAGACAATATTTCTTATGAGCACCCAAGCAGTTTTGTTCTGCATCTCTGCCTGTAACTTCTACTGTAGAGCTGCTACAGTTACATCCTCATCTCTCCAAACACTGTCCAAACTCACATGGCTTCTTCATTCTGCTGGATTTTGTTTCCTTGATGTGCTTATCGGCAGCTGTACTTTCTCTGTCTTACTCTCTCTCTCTCCCTCTCTCTTTCTCTCTGTGTCTGTCTCTCTCTTTCTCTCTCTATAGAAAGAGAAAGTACAGGTCATTCCAGAACAGTTTGAACCGAAGTAGTCTTGCATAGCCAGACGATCAGAGATCTCCACCTACAGATACGTCTTGGGGAAACCTAATTATAATATATGGACTAGAACAGCAGCGAGAACGGCTGCTGAAAAAACCTGCCCGCGCTGCTTTGAAAAGCATTAATGTCACGCTCCCAACACGAAGGACCACCCTAAAGGCTTTTCATTGATTCCACTGGTGCCAGCTTTAGCCCCTACATTGAATGTAGATGTCACCAGACTTTTCAGTAGTCTGAGATCTCTGATCGTCTGGCTAGGCTACACGAGACTAGCACCAAAGCAGTATCCCTTACTGTTTGTTTGATGTTAGCTTTTAATTTTTTTTAATTAATTTTAGTCTTTGTAAGTTCATATCTGGGTGGTATAGGCTTCAATGCAGACTGCGAATCTGAACTCAGATTTGGGCTATATCAACTGGAAGTGAGTAAAACATTTATTTTATTTAATCTGCCCAAAGATTAAATAAAAACAAGGGGAGGGAGGTAAAACAATGTCGGCTGTTGTAGAGCAGTTCGAAGCGATTCCAGAATAAAAGTTAGATATCTCATTCATCATGTATTGAACGGATAATGGACACCGTGACGCTGTTTTCCCTCTCCAGGTGTTGGAGGTTCCAACAGGAACACCACTGACTACCCTGCTGGGTCACACCAAGACGGTTCTCCACTGTCTCTTCTGCCAGGACGGACACACGCTCATCAGCTCCTCAGAGGACACCACTATAAGGGTGGGTCACCATACCCCGCTAGCTACTTCCTGTACTACTTCTTTCTTCCCGTTTCTTTCTTATCTGCCTCAACCCCAGTTCTCGCCAGTCCCCCCTCTCTCTCTCTCTCTCTCTCTCTCCCCCCCCTAATTGGTGGTGTATTTCTCAACCCTGATTGTTTTCACCCTCCCCTTGTACGCACACAGGCACTGACACGCACACACACATTTTCCTCTTTGATTATTGACTATTCTCTCTCCCTCCTATCTCCTTCCCTCTCTCACTCTCACACACCATCGTCTTCTGCTTACTACCTACCTGATTGACTCCACTGGCTGTCCTGTTTATCCCTCCATCCTTCACCCTCCTTTTTATCCTTTCCTATCCCTCTCTCTCTATTACTCTGTAAGTGTGTGTGTGTGTGTGTGTGTGTGTGTGTGTGTGTGTGTGTGTGTGTGTGTGCGCGCGTGCGCGCTGGGTCAGTTCCACTCCATCGGCGCACGCGCTGGGTCAGTTCCACTCCATCGCGCCTCCTCAAAGCCCTCCACCATCACCCCCCGTTCCTCTCCTCTCATTGACAGGCCTGTCCACTGAAACACTTGCAGGCTCTGCCTTCCACCGCCGCTATTCATGAACCATCCACATGTTTATTCACAAGCTATGTTTCTGTTTGACAAGCGCTCGCATTGGAAATGGTTGCATCTTGAAGGGGGGGTCAGCAGGAGACGTTGGTCTGGTTAAACGCTTAGCCTGTGATGTATGTTGACCTTTGGAGTGCTGACGTTGCACTGTTCAGGAGAGATGCAGTACGGTGGTTTCGTGCGCACATGCATTCAATTAGGTCTGCAACGGTTGATTAACTTCTTAGCCATTACTTTTGATTATTTGTTTTATTTTGTTTACATTACATATCAACAATTTTTGCCTTGGCTATTAAAAAACATCAGACGTACAAGCTCACAAGCAAGCTTGTACATCTGCTATTTTAGATTTTTTTTTTAAAGTCTTAAAAGCTTGAGAACTACTGATTAGAAAGCATTTGTAAAATCGGTCTCAGGTCTTAAGGTAGGGTAAGTGATTTGTAATTATTCAAATAATTGCAAAATGGGTCTATGTTCTGATAGTGCTCGTTACTATAGAGTGTCCTGTCCATATAAGGAGTCTCCAATGTCTCTCCAGCTCTTTATTAAACAGAAAATGCATTTTCAGTGCTCTCTCCTGATTGGCTTAAAATGTGTCACCTACCTGATAATGTACTATATTCTGTTTACTAAAGAGCTGGAGAGACCCCTGTGACCGAACAAACGCTCTATAGCAATGATTACTATCACAATATAGTACTTTTTAACAAAAAAAAAAAAAAAACACTTACCCTACCTTTAACTCATTCAGTGCCAATGAAATAAAAAAATAAACGAGGTCATTGGACCTTGTTGACATTAATTGTCTGCCTTTTGAAAATAACATAATAACATTGAAAAATACATAGTAAAAAAAAAGTGCAGCCTTTTTCAGTTTTAAGTTAAACAAGAAGTGAATGGAGCAGCAAATCTTCAAATGATGATATCTTGGGTTCTGGACGTTTTTTTTCAAAAACACGTCAGTTGGACTGTTACACCCTCCTGTGATTGTGAGGGTGATGTCATTCCGCCAGTAGCTGCCCTTCTGTCGCATGTACTCAGCTGAACTGATTGCTCGCCTGCCTTTTACCGCCTGCACAGTTTGTTATAAATCCCAGAGCTTTGATCCATGCACGAAGAAGATGGATTTAAAGGCCGATGCCTGCACGGGGCCGATGCCTTTACCATTATTACCCCAGATCCATTAATAACGTTTATATGCTGAGTCTGCACTGCAGAAGGAATTTGATCATGAACGCAAAGCAATTCAATGCAGCAATGCTGATGCGTACAATCACATCACTGTTATGGTCAAGGCCCATTTACTCTCCTGTTACATACTTAAAATAAATGTCAGTTTCAAATGATGTAACGTCACTGCTAATACTTCCAATACAGCCTTTTATGTAGGCATGGCTGTTAAGCAGTACCTCCCCTAGAGGGCAGTACAGAGTCACAAGTTCTCAGGCAACAAACATTGTGGTCTAGGTGAGGCCGTAATAATCACAAACTTGGCCTGTTCTGTAATAGTTTTTTCCCTGTGCCATATATCTGCCATATATCTGTTCGGGGCAGAAACCTCTTATCTCCATCCAAATGTTTGTGTTTTTTCATAAATTAACGCCCTACTTGATAATACTACAGCGTCACACAAAAGCATCAAAAGTAGCAAATCTGCAAGCTTTTGAGGTTGTAGATTTTTGAATTTGAATGCTGAAAGGTCACAGTTTTTCCATTCAAACCCTTCATCGTCGCCTTCTGATAGGTCAGTGGTTCTCAAAATGGAGCCCAGGGACCCTCAGGGTTCCTTGGGAGGAGATTTCCAGATTTACCTTTACATTTGGTTCCATTTTTACACTCTCAGAGTAATGGGGGTCCTAGTTTGAGAACCTGTGTATAAGTATATAGTTCCCTCTTCTAGAAGCTGGCATAAACATTTCCTGTTCCGGGTCAGTTTCTCATATAGCTTCATTTTATTTTATTTTGGTGAAAGAAATAACAAGTAAACACAATACAACTTAAACCCAGGATAAACACATAAAAGCGTAATGAAACACTTGTTTCCAATCAACACATATGAAGGTGTTGTGTGTTTCCAGTTCAAATCTGCTGCGGAGCCAATCAAATGAAGCTGTGAGAAACTGACGGGGAACGGGTAATGTTGATGCCACCTTCTGCTAAACGGGACAGTTATGCACAGAGCCTATTGGCCCAATTCCAATCCGCTCCCTTACAGACTCACTGACTTGGGCACGCGTTCACGTGAAGTCTGCGAGGGCTTGAGGGCTGTCCCATTTGAAAGTCAATGAGGGCTCAGGCAGAGCCCTTTATGCACCCTTTCTGTAAGTCAGCATCGATGCAGACTTTGGCAAAGGGAATTACCCACAGTTCATAGCGTTACCAGGGGAATGAAGGGAATCCTCCAAACTTAAATTATGTAAGTATGCAAATTGGTATGGCATCGTGGTTAGAATGTCAACAAACAGTGCTAGTGCTTTCTCATCGTTCTCAAAGGGAGACGGAATTGAGGATATATATTTAGTAAAAATAAGGGACACAAGATGAGAAAGGAGAAAAGTAAATACAGAATACGGAAATAGGCCTACAAATTTAATTGAATATTTAAATATTATAACCCCTAATCTAAACACAAATTAAAACAAACACATTAATAACGTAAATATAATAATAATCAACAATCACAATATTTAGCACTGACTGTAAATAAGGACAGTAAGAGTTTTAAAAGTGATGTAAGGTGTCATGAATGAAGGACTCGTCTTCAAAGTGCTGTCGTTTTATACCATTTGGAGCCCTTGTACCCTCTCACCCTCAAGCACTTATCAGCTGACGTCACTTACACTACAAAATGTCTTCTACTGTAAATCAGTTTTTTGAAAAAACCTATGTTGCTTTAATATCAATGGTTCTCAAACTTTTTCATGTCGTGGACCCCCAAAATTATATATATGTGGCCACGGACCCCCATCTCCAAATATTTTGTCCCAGGGACCCCCCAGAAGCAAATTTTTCACGATTTTCCAAATAGCAGATCTACAAGTGCCGCGCTATGAGCTTGTATATCTGCTATTTTTGAATAGCCAAAGAAATCTAAAATGACATCGATGCGTCCCCGGTCTTAATGGGTTAAGTCCGTGAGGGTGCAGGGCTTGAGGGCTTAGGGCCAAGCCCCCCGAACCACGGTAGAACAGTGAAGCTGCCGTCGCCTGGTGGTCAAATCTGAGAATGCAATACTTCCGCATTTAAAATGCCACTGCGCATGCTTCTACCGTTTGAAACCCTAGTGCGCCTGCTCGGGGCTCAAGACTTCCGCATTTGGGACCCAAATTTGGTGCTCAAATCATGAAAAATGCGGAAGTAGAGTGTTTTTCTGGGTGCTTCAGACGCTGGTGAGCAACTTTGATTGAAATTAATAGCTGGGGGCGGGGCAGTCCGTCCTCTAGATATATTATAACTCAATGCTTAGGGCGAACAATGGAATTGGGCCATTGATTGCTTCTAAATGGACTATGTCTGTGTTTTGTGTGTCTGCTGCCCCCTGTAGGTGTGGAGGTGGAGAACAGGAGACTGCATGGTGTTGAAGGGTCACACTGAGCAGGTCAGGCGTTTCTCTCTGCTCCGCCACTCGTCCACTGACACACGACTGCTGTCCTGGTCCTTTGATGGCACTGCCAAGGTACCCCCCACACACACACGCACACACACACACACACACACACACACACACACACACACACACACACACACACACACACACACACACACACACACACACACACACACACACACACACCCATCCATCCACTTTTACTTTCGGTGCTTCAAGTATATTTTGATACCAGTACTTTTGTACGTGATGCCACCTTCTGCTAAACGGGACAGTTATGCACAGTCTATTGGCCCAATTCCAATCCGCTCCGACTTTTACTTGTAATGGAGTTTTTCTACATTGTGGTATTTATACTTTTACTCAAGTAAAAACATGTAGTACTTCTTCCACCACAGACAGACAGACAGACAGTCAGTCAGTCAGTCAGTCAGTCAGTCAGTCAGTCAGTCAGTCACTGGCTCGTCCCTCTCTCTCTCTCTATCAGGTGTGGGACATAGAGAGTGGAGATAAGCTCCAGGACATTGCAGGGCATCAAGGGGCTGTTCTGGCCTGTCATGTGTCACCAGATGGACTCCTATTTGCCACCACCTCCGCTGACAGCACAGCTAAGGTAACCTCCCCCCCCCCACACACACACACACACACACACACACACACACGCACACACACACTTTATCTATCTCTCTTTCTTTAATGTGTGTTGAGACCTGTCATTCTATGAAACCACTAGCAGCGTGTGACCCATTACACACACAAACGGGTTCCTTCACTCCAGAGTGGAGCTCTGCATGGAGTCACACTCTGGCGCTCTGCAGGGCTGTCCTCATTAAGAGGGGAGAACTGTGGGAAGGCCCTGTCACTCTCCACATGTGGCAGGAAACAGCCGTCACCATGGCTACCGTGGCTACACCTATAGCTAGGCAAGAGTGAGCACTTCTGAAAACATTGAAAAGCATATCGTCGCATCACGCAAAAGCATCAAAAGCAACAGATCAGCAAACGCGAAACGGTTTGAGCTTGTAGATCTGCTACTTTTGCTGTTTTTGAATTTGAATACTGAAAAGTGACAGATTTGGACATGAGATTTCCACCCAACAGAGACGATATGCTATCAAGACTAATACATAGTTTTTTCGTATTAATGCTCATATACTGTATATCGTCGCTGTCGTGTGGAACGTGTAAGTGTTGAATTGTGCTAAATTCTGATAGTACTCATTGCTATGTTAAAATAAGTGTTGAATTGTGCTAAATTCTGATAGTACTCATTGCTATGTTAAAATAAGTGTTGAATTGTGCTAAATTCTGATAGTACTCATTGCTATAGAGTGTTTGTTCAGTAACAGGAGTCTCCACGTCTCTCCAGCTCTTCATTAACAGAAAAAAAAAATCCGGCCGGGAGACTCGGGACACCAATTTTATCCAATCAGGATAGAGAACTCAGACAGAATACAGATTAAACAAGTGAAATTGGAAGTGATGACACAAAGAAATGAGCAGACAAAATTGGAACTGGAACACTATAAAAATGAGGCTGATAAGTGGGTACTCTCTCCTGATCGGCTGAAATTTTGCAACCCACCTGAAAATGTTGTTTCTGTTAATGAAGAGCTGGATAGACGGGGAGACCTCTGTTACTGAACAAACACTCTGTAGCAATGATTTTTTTTACGTCTTGTTTTAACCAAAAAACATCTTGTGAATTTTTTATCAGTCCAAACATCTGTGATTATGCCCGAAAATAACAAATATGGGAGCCAGTAATCAGCCTGACTGGTAGTCATTCTACGCCCTTTTTATACTCACTGCATCACATGCACACGCCAGCCAGACATCTTCAAATAAAATGTGGAATATTTGGAAGATTCTTGAAACATTCTAACAACACAAATCTGGTACGGGGGTCCCTGGCACAAAACATTTTCAGATCAGGGTTTGGGGACAAATGCACATTAATTTGGGGGTCCATGACATGAAAATATTTGAGAACCACTGGTTTAAATAATAATTAGCCCAAATAAACAACTACACCTTAGAAACGAGCCCAAAAATACGCAACCCACCAATATTTACAAGTAACTTTACAGAAAAAGAAGTCCAAAGTCGCTTATAATAAGCAGACATGGCAACACGCCAGCCAGTGCTGTGCATGGCTTCTGGCAGCATCTCTGGTCATCTGTCAGGAGGGGTGTTATAGGACCAGACCAACAGATGATTCCAGTCCTGGTGTGTTAGCCTCTATTATATGCAGTATGGTGTCTATACTGTATATACTTCAAACTAAATCCAATTTAGCGCATTGAGACTTTGGCAGAAAAGGGTGGGATTGCGACCAAAACAGCGTGCCACATTTGGCATCCGATAGCCATAGTGTGCAAACGATAATATCGTTTTCATTATCGTATCTTGATATGAACGTGGAAGATGTTAACATTGCAAAAGGCAAATATGGCTAAATTCACTAGATAAAGCCAGTACAAACAATCCTTTTGTTTTAGCCAGCGGCAAAAGAAAAAAAATCATTTTTCTCCCCTGCACCTCATATAGAAAAATGCTAAAGACAATAAATCTCTGCCATGGATGGGCGTGTGTATGAGACAAGCACGACTATGGCTGGTTCACTTGATTGCGCACACGTCTCAGATTGTTTGCTTGCTCGTCTCTCACAATATTGAAAGTAAAAAGTCCTTCATCCATTAACCCATTAACACATTGAGTGCCAAAAACGGTCCGGACCGTTTTTCATAATCCAAACGAGGAGTGCCAAAAACGGTCCGGACCGTTTTTGAGAAGATTTTTTTTTTTTTTTTCTCCATTATTTTTTTTTTTTTACTTCACAGCACCAGGAGATATCATTTTTCGAAGATTTAGACTCCAATCCACTTCCTGGTTAACTTATGACTTCAAAAGCCTGTATCGTGTAATTTTTTTTTTTATTATGTATTTTTGACTATTTTCGACTATTTTCAACTGGCTGCAACTATGGAACGGATTACCTAATGTTTTTAATTTTTTTCCCCCGATTGTACGAGACCCCTGTGTGTGTAATGAGGGGATCACCGTGAGGACGGTGATCACTGAAAATATTTTGTGACTACTTGAAAAAGGTTAAAAAATGGTTAAAAATCCAGGCACTGTGAGTACCCTGTTTTTAAAAAACCCTGGCACTCAATGTGTTAAGACCTGGAACTGTGTCATTATTTTACACTTTGGGTTATTCAAAAATAGCAGATCTACAAGCTCATAGCTACGAGCTTGTAGATCTGCTATTTTTGAAAAATCGTGAAAATGTGTGCAAATCTTAGAATATATATATTTTTAAAGCGAACATTTTTAACTAAAATCTTTGCTTCTGGGGGTCCCTGGAACAAGATATTTTGATGGGGGTCCGCAGCCAAATACATATAATTTTGGGGGTCCTTGACATGAAAAAGATTGAGCACCACTGATATAGAAACATACGTTTTTCAGAATACTGTTGAGATTTAGGAGACATGTAGAATCGGCTTCAGGTCTCAATGGGTTAAGACCGGGAACGCATCTGTGTCATTTTAAGATTTCTTTGGCTATTAAAAAAATAGCAGATATACAATATGCTATGAGATTGTAGATCTGCTATTTTTGGAAAAACATCGTGAAAATGTGTGCAAATCTTATATATATATACATTTTTAACTCAAATCTTTGCTTCTGTATAAAATATTTTGAAATGGGGGGGTCCGTGGACAAATACATATCCTTTTCGGTGGTCCTTGACATGAAAATGTTTTGAGAACCACTGATAATATAGCAACATAATAAAAAATGAAAAATAATGTTAGGATTTAGAAGACATTTGTAGAATCCCCCAGAAGCAAAGATTTGAGTTAAAAATGTTCGCTTTAAAATATATATATATTCAAAGATTTGCACAAATTGTCATAATTTAAAAAAATATATAGCAGATCCACAAGCTTGTAGCGCGGCGCTATGAGCTTGTATATCTGCTATTTTTGAATAGCCCAAAGTAGAAAATAATGGTTGGACACGGTATGCGTTCCCGGATTGATTGAGCCTTCCGTATGAAAAGTATTCAACGATCAATGATGTTCCACGACCATTACAAAGCTACTAAGCATGTTCGTCAAGCCATACGAAAGTAAGTGTTTGACTTCCGGTTGGCCTTTAAAATAAGAGCAGGTCGTCAAGTCGCAGGGAAGAAAATGTTTTAGGCTTGCGATTGGAGCCGAATTGCCTTTTTTTGGAAGAATGCTTTGTTTTGTTGTTCTGTTGCTACATTTAAAATAACAAATGTGAACCCATAGTCATATCGTATCGCTGTTGAGATATTTAGCATACATATCAAGATAATGAAAATTGTCCATTATTGTCCATATTGGCCCGTCGAACTAGTTGACATTTTAGCACAGCCTCATCTACAGATACACACTACCGCCGGCGATTGGCCAAATGTCACATGATTGGTCACGGCCATTTGATTGATTGGTTCCGTCATTTCCTCCTAACGCGACTCGCAAGCTCCCCCATCTGCAATTAGCAACATTAGGCATTTAGCAGATGCTCTTATTCAGAGAGAGACTTACAAAGTGCATGTGCATGCGGCGTGTAGCAGTTCGACAGCAGTTCAGCAGCCTGCGCCAACCCACCAAATGTGATTTTGTTTGACATATACTGTCAGCTTAAGTCTGATGCAGCCCAGTGGCTGGCAAACTGTTTACCTGGCCTCTGATTGGCTGTGTGGCTGACTGACCGACCCTGCACCTTCATGCCAGGCTGGACGGATTGCGCTGCGGGCGTAGGCGGGGGTGCATCTCCTTCATACTGCTGCGCTGTGACTTTGGACTGACTTTCTGTCACTCTGTTGGGGTGGGGGGGGATTAAGAGAGGCTTAAGTTCAGCTTCTGCCGCTCGGTTCTGGGCTGGCTCTCGCTCAGCGCCTCGCTTTCATCCTCTTGGACAGGAGAAGCTTTGTGGGGTTCCTCGCTCGAGTTTGCGGTTTTGTTCCTTTCGGTTTAATGTTCATCCAGGGTTGACAACTGCCATTTCACGCCGTTCCGCGCTGAAACAACGGGGAGGGGAGGGGGGGATGAATAGGGTTATTATTGGTTGATCGAGAGCCATGTTTGTTAACAGAGTTTCACATGGGAATGTGTGCGGAGCCGGAAAGCCATCAGGCCAGTGTCCAAACTGGCTTCAGTGAATTGATAGTGGTGAGGGAGAGAGAGTGAGAGAATGTGTGTTTTATGGATTTGGCAAAGCTGATAATTGAGTTCTGTGTTAGTGTGTGTGTGTGTGTATGTGTGTTTGTGGAGGGGAGGTTTGCGCGTGTGGGTGTGTGGGTGGTGGTGGGTGTGTGGGTGTGTGGGTGGGTGGGTGGGTGGGCGGGGGATAATTGAGCAGCCTGTGCTCATTAGTCTGTGCACACAAGACTTGGTAGATTGAAACAAACGCATCCACACACACACACACACACACACACACACACACACACACACACACACACACACACACACACACACACACACACACACACAAGGACACAGTCTCCATTCTCCATTTCTTTGGAGGTTAGGCTGAGTGTCTTTGTTGAATGCCTTTGAAAAAAAGAGGACATTAAGTTGTCTCTCTCTCTCGCTCTCTCGCTCTCTCTCCCTCTCTCCCTCTCTCCCTCTCTCCCTCTCTCCCTCCCCCCGACCTTCAGATGAATGAGTCGCTGTGTCCAGACGTAGTCAGTCAGCTGCCAAATGAAGTCTCTAATTATGAGTCATGCTATTTGCTCTGCAGCTCCGGGACGTAACCGGGTAGAACGAGGTAACGAGGAGAGAAAGAGATGGAGAGAGAGACACACACAGACAGAAAGTAGAGAAAGAGAGAGAGAGTTCTTATTTAGAGTCACTCTATTTTGATGTGGCGTTGTGATAGAGACCTTTTACAAGGCGTTCATAATGGAAAGGTGATATTGGTGGTCTTCATTTGAACCGTCACTGAATTACAGTGTTCTGAGGAAGAGAGCTAAATCATGGTTATTATACAAACATTCTGAAGGACCTACTACTCCATGTCCTTCTATTCCAGTGTCATTCCAGATGACAATGACGTGACGATTTAAGTAACCTTTTTAAACGTTGTCTTATTTGAATAAAAGGTTCTTGTTCCACTTCTTTGTTTTTCGTTAGAGGTAAATATGTGCGTTATTACTCTATGAAAAACAAAACAAAAGGAATCTAACTGTGTCATAAGGTTCTAGTTCCACTTAGTTTTTTTATTAGACTTCTCAATATCCCATGGCATTATTTTCCAATACTCATTTTCAAACATGTTTATGTGCGTTATCACTGTATGAAAAACAAAACAACAGGAATCTAACTGTATCATATGGGTCCTCAGGTGTGGAGCTGTGAGTCATGGCAGTGTGTCCACGTGCTGAAAGGTCATCAGGACTGTGTTCGTAGCTGCCGGTTCTCCTGGGACGCCCGGCGCCTCGCCACGGGGGACGATAACGGAGAGATCAGGGTGGGTACCGAGGAGGAGAACCTCAACACACACAGCATTATAAATACACACTTGAATTTACAGCTTTCGGCCGGGATCCTATCACTTTTGTTTTAAACATGTTTTTTTCTGAGGTGTTAACCCATTAAGACCTGAAGCCGATTTTACAAATGCCCTCTAAATCCCAACAGTTTTCTGAAAAATGTATGTTTCTATATCAGTGGTGCTCAAACATTTTCATGTCAAGGACCCCCAAAATTATATGTATTTGGCTGCCGACCCCCATCTCAAAATATTTTGTTCCAGGGACCCCCCAGAGGCAATGATTTGAGTTAAAAAATATTTGCTTGTATATATTCAAAGATTTGCACACATTTTCACGATTTTTCAAAAATTGCAGATCTACAAGCTCGTAGCTATGAGCTTGTATATCTGCTATTTTTTAATAGCCAAAGTGTAAAATAATGCTTTTTAGCTCAAATCAAAAAATGACACAGATGCGTTCCGGGTCTTAATGGGTTAAACTAGTCTAGGTGTTGTTGATCGAGGTGTTGCTTGAGATTGTAGACGGTGTCATACTTTGGTACGCCTCAGCCTAATCAGTGCAGATGGTGAACATAGGAAGATAAAGGTACAGAACGGGCACTTCCATTCATAGCAACACTGTGCTTCTGTGTCGAACGTGGAAGAGGAACTAATGAATGCGCAGCGACCTCTGTTTGTTCCATGCTGAGTCATTCTGGTCTATTCCATTGTACCTGCTTGTTATCCATTGCAATATGGATTGGACAGCAAAATTGGTAGCTGTGGACCACCTTGCCGGGGGTCAACGTCAGCAAGGGCATGCGGTCGCAGCGGGTTCCTACTGCCAAATGTAAAAGGGTTCAGATCTGAGCCAAGTCTCCTGCTGAAGGCGCATCTGAAGCCTATCCTGGACGGGAGTCTCACTCTCCAGACGTAAAAACAGATCTCTCTCCCTCTCTCTCTCCGCGGGAGGCTTGCAGGACTTGGAACAGGTGGGGGGCGTTGCTGTGGGAGTGAGAGAACAGGAAAAAGATGGAAGGGGGAAGAGGAGAAGTGTGACAGTGGGAGGAGGGGCAGGCGAGGGTGACGGACTCAAGCTGCCAGATTGGATCCACAAAACCCTGCAGTGCTTTCTCTCCTATCTCTCGCTCTCTCTCTCACACACGCACACACGTGCATGCACACACACACACACACACGCACACGCACACGCACACGCTTGTATTACTATCAGGGTTCCCACAGTCATGGAAATATTTGGAAATGAGAAAATCAGTTTTCCAGGCCTGGGAAAGGTTTGGAATTAATCAAATGTTTTGGAAAATGTTTGGATATACATAGTTTTGGACTTTAGGCTATTGATTTTGTTCATTAAAAACATGTTCCAAAACATGTCTAACATTTCATGAAATATGCAGCATGGTCAAATGTAGTGCTGCGCTGCACAGGCTGAGTTAGAGCAGCCTATATACAGGACGTCACAAAAAGAATAGATCTACAAGCGACAGTAACAAATATGCAAATATGCACCCTTTTTGTCACATGAAGCCTTCGATCGAGTCTGTCTTGGCCATAGCACACTGGAATGAGAGCCTCATTATTGCACCATATGATTGCTATAGGCCTGGAAATGGGGTAAAATACTTTGGAGAAGTTATGGAAAAGTTTAGAAAATGTATTGGTAAAAATGTGTGGGAACCCTGTACTATACTTGTGAGGATATCAACACTTTATGACAGCAAAGAAACTGCAGATCTACAAGTTGCGTTGTGAGCTTGTAGATCGGCTATCTTTCGGTGTGTGACATTTGCAACACAGCTGAGTGTAGAATAGGCAAAACTCTAACCCTAACGCCTAAACCTGACCTCTAAATGCCTCATTTTAACCCCAACCCCGACCTGAATATTTTTCTAATTGTAGACCTGACCTATCAACAAAAATCGTATTTTAACCATAAAAACAACCTTTTTTTCTTTTTAGGACCATGAAAACGGTCTGCACAATGTCTATTTCTAAAATTCTACTATACTTGAGGTCCTCCATTCCAGTACATTTGGTCCTCACAAGTACAATAATAACACACACACACACACACACACACTCTCACACACACACACACACACACACACGAACACACACAACCTGAAAGTAACACAACAGGGGAAGTGTGTGTGGTGTGAAGGGGTCACATAGCGGCAGCAAATCGCATAATCACATCAGTCCATAATGGGGTTAACCCATTCAATCTGGGAATGCAGCTACAAATGTCTTCTAAATCCTAACGGGTCTCTGAAAAACCTATGTTGTTATATCAGTGGTGCTCAAACCTTCTCATGTCTAGGACCCCCAAAATTATATGTATTTGGCCGCCGACCCCCATCTTAAAATATTTAGTTCCAGGGACCCCCAGAAGCAAAGATTTGAGTTACAAATGTTCGCTTTAAAAATATGTATATTCAAAGATTTGCAAAAATGTTCACGTTTTTTCCAAAAATAGCAGATCTACGAGCTCATAGCGCGGCACTCTGTGCCGCGCTATGAGCTTGTTTATCTGCTATTTTTAAATAGCCAAAGTATTAAATAATTGTTACAGATAAAATTAAAAAATGACATGGATGGGTTCCCGAATTGAATAGGTTAATGCCTCCTGGTGGCCTCTCCGCCAAACTGCGCGCTCGTCCGGAAATGTCGTAACAGATCCAGTTACACCATCCGCCATGAAATCTCACTCTTGTTTCTATGGAAACAAAATGTGAATCACTCACCGTGAAGCCTGCCAAGCATTAAATATAGCGATTACGTGTGACGTTTAGCGGTTAAATGTGGACGGCATGTTACTGTAGTGCACGTCAGTGTGATAGATTTTTGCTGCATTGGTTCGTCATTGTAGGCGTTTTTTCTTCCTCGAACCACAGAGTGTCATCTTAACGTCCTCACAATCTATTATGGAATTCCATCGCCATAGTAACTGGTGCACAAAACCGGGTGCTGATGCAAACACCTTCTTTTTTTTTTTACTGTGTCCTTCAAATCATTCCTTTAGATTTCCCTATAGATGTAGTAACGGTCCTCTCTTGTGGTTTCTTGTACAATCTTGAACATTTTTGCAAATCTTTGAATATATATATATTTTTAAGCGAACATTTGTAACTCAAATCTTTGCTTGTAGGGATCCCTGGAACAAAATATTTTACAAATGTTCGCTTTAAAAAAATATATATATATTCATCCTGAGGCCGATTCTACTTTTCTGAAAAACGTATGTTGCTATATATCGTTGCTGTCTGGCTCCTATATCCATATTTTAACTTGTTGTGTTTTCTCCTAAATCAACGCCCTACTTGATCACACTACAGCGTCACACAAAAGCATCAAAAGTAGCAGATCCGCAGATCAACTCAACTAGATCTGCTACTTTTGCTACCTTTGAATTTGACAGTTTTGGACATATGAGGTTTACACCCCCTACAGACGATTATATAAGCTAAAATCTAAAATGACACAGATGCTTTCCCGGTTTTATTGGGTTAAATTTGGTCCATGTATCAGATCTAAAACATTACATTTCATAGGACTTCATGTGACCGGAGGAAAAATGTGTCGTACATTGCAGTGTTACAGTGTTTCACTTTCCATCAGAACAGGGTGATATATGGCCTACAGATAAGAATTGATATGAGGTTTGGTGTAGAGGGGGAAAAAAAGGAGCAGACCAAGTACCGAGCCAAAGGTCAAGTTTACAAAGTATCGAGGGTTTAAGTGGTTAAATGTCTGAAGACACACATTTAACATGAATTCAACATGTAGTGGGGGGGGGGGGGTCCCTGCTTCATCTCTCTTTCAGCTAAGCCCTTGGCCCTGAAAAACATTGAAGACCCCGGCTCTATAGTATGATGTAAGAGCAAAATGGCCACCGTGTCAGCACGGTCAGTTTAACGTCTAAAGTTCTTGTCCTCCACACAGCTCTGGAACGTGAGGGACGGCACCTTGCTGAAGATCTGCTCCCGCGACACCAAGGACGCCATGGACTCGCTGCACGGCGGCTGGGTGACAGACCTGCACTTCTCCCCTGACAACACCCTGCTGGTCTCCACTGGAGGGTACATCAAGGTACCCCCACACACACACACACACACACACATTTTGGCGAGAGAAATGAGCTACCAGGTCAATGAAAACGAGCGACTTATGTAGGCCTCATGAGCACTTTAAACATGATATGTGCATCGGCTATTTGAAAATAGCCGATCTACAAGCTCACAACGTGTCGCGATGCGACGCGGGATTGCAACCCGCAATATTTACTACAAGCAACTTTACTGAAAAACAAGCCCAAAGTCGCTTACAATAAGTGGACATGGCAACAATGCTACTGACACACACACACACACACACACACACAATAAATAATGATATCGTCAATGTCATGGATGAATCACACACACAGGGCAGCCTGAAATAAAAATAGCAGAATATCGTGCAAGGATCTGTCAGCTTCATATGACTGACTGTCAGTCTATATAGTACAGTACAATATGGTACAGTACAGCACACACTGGGACATGGGAACTGTCCTTATGTGTCTTTACAAACATAGAACAACACAATAGAAATTCTGGAAATTTCTGGAAAGTTGACACATTTTACTGGTACTCGTCCATTCAAGCAGTGGCGGAAAGTAACATTTATGTAACAATTACATATTTTTATCAGGTACATTTACTCAAGTACTGTACAATTTTGAGATATTTTTGGGCGGTGAAACCGCCCCTATAAGTGAGATTTGGAAAAATGTACAAATATCTTGGGCAGTGAAACCGCCCCTGAAAGTGAGGTTTGGAAATTTGTACAATTATCCTGCGCTGTGATTGGCCAATCACAATCTATTCAGGACTGTGATTGGCCAGTGTCACATGACACATGTGCATAGCCCTATATAAGCAACCATAACTTAAAAAAAAACATATTTTTTTTTTTTTAAGTTATGGTTTTGTCCATCATAAAGAGTGTTTCAATAAATGTATTTATCTTTTGTACATGATTGATCGACTCCATTCAGTATTGTGATTAGCTAGCAAGACACATGCTGTGATTGGCTAGTGATACATATGACGAAACTAATCTAAAACCACTGTGATGTAACACTAGTATATTACTTAGATACTGTCCATTTCGTGAGAACAGTAAAGTAGAAGTCAAAGATCACTATGGCTGAAATGAGAAAAGGGAAAACCGATATTGAGAAGAAAATAGAAAGTCTTCCTAGAAGTGGCTCTTTAAGATCAAAGCATATATCATATATGATTGGTTGACTCCATTCAGTATTGTGGTTAGCTAGGAAGACACCGCCCACTTCACACAGGGTGTGATTTTTTTACTTTACTAGAGTTTTTCCAATTTTCAATACTTTTACTTCTACTCCACTACATCTCAGAGGAAAATATTGTACTTTTACTCCACTACAATTATTTGAAAACTTTAGTTACTAGCTACTTTGTAGATTACAATTATTATTACAAAGCATACATTAACCACTTCAGCCCTATTTCAACTTTGGCTATTTGAAAATGATTGAAAATCTTGAGGTGAAGATTTGTAGAAAAACAAACAACAAAACTAAAACGAGGGGATGACAATCAGAATTCAATTATTTGTCACATCACAGGTTTACAGGTGTAAAGAAGTGGGTGAAATGTGTTTGTGCATTCATATGTATAACGAGTGTGTATAACGAGTGTGTGTGTGTGTGTGTGTGTGTGTGTGTGTGTGTGCATGTGTGTGCATGTGTGTGTGTGTGTGTGCATGTGTTTGTGCATTTATGTGTAATACGTGTGCAATCATGTGTGTGTAGTACGTACTCAAAGCCCCTGCCTGTCTTATTGCCTGGCTGCGTTTCACAAGAGACAGGGTCAGTTAGTGGGCAGCCTCCGAGAGATTGTGATTGGCTGCCTGCCAGGTGTTGATGATGTAATCCCCAAGGGACAGTGGTGCTGATCGATGAGGCTTTATATCATTAGATTACTCCCATTAGTGTGTGTGTGTGTGTGTGTGATGTGTGTACAAATAGACCTATAAGAGTCCATTTGTACACACTCTGTGTTAAATTAACAGTCAGGATTTGTGTGTGTGTGTGTGTGTGTGTGTGCGTGCGTGTGCGTGTGTGTGCGTGCGTGCGTGAGGGTAGGTGGTCCTGTTGTCATCATGGGCTGCCAGTGGTTGACAGGGTTCTAAACTGCGGCCCAAGGTCACTGTGACACATTCCTGGGCTCCTACTGTTGACAGAATACTGCACAATTGTGTAATGAGAGCAAACACAGATGATGACAGCCAACCATTATTCCTGGGCTGGGGGGGGCGTATTTCTGTCGATGAGAATGCTATGCACTATGAATACAAAAAAACAACAAGACAAACGGGATGCCGTCATTCCACATCAGAGTATAGTCTTAATTCACTGCGATTTTATTTATTTATTCATTTATTTTCAACTCAGCTCAGTTCCTTTAGTCTTCTGATCCTTTTGTCCTGTTACGTTCACGCTGTGATTCATTTCTGGAGAGGCGTGGGATGTCTTCTTATCTCGTCCCGTCAACAACTATAAATGTTCTCCCTAAGCAGACATGGAGAGTCCAGATTCAAGGGCAGAAGAATTGGCCAGACTAGACTATTAAGAAGAGAGATGGGGCGCCACACACACAGTGTGGCGCGCACACACACACACAGTGAGGTCATTTTGACATCATAGTTTAGTGCTCTGGTTCTCAAGGTGGCGTCCGGAGACCCCCAGTGTGACGGTGACCGTTAGGAACCAGACGGACACTTATCTGTCTGTAACTCAGAGAGAGTCACATAATGTACACTCATGTATATTTCTACACTCAGAGTTCAGTTTAGAGTTCTCAACTGGCCTGAAAATTAAGGCCCGGCCTTACTGGGCTGGCCCGAATAATTACCATACCCGTCAAGGTGTCATTATGTGCTTAATGTCCTCAAAGTCACGCATCCAACAAGCTTTGAACTGAGCAGATTGGACCTTCCGTTCCAGAGATAATGGCCAATACATCGATTTTCGATCGCCGATTTTCGATTGAGTTTTGGCCATCGTCGCTTTGTTGTTTTTTCTTTAATAACACGGGATAGGAAGGTCGGACGGCGACAAACTAGATAACTGAGTAAAGTTCACTTTGAGCTGCATCCAACACTTCCACTGCCATTTCCGTCCAACACTTCCACTGCCATTTCCGTCGGCCTTACCGTTCGGCCGCTAAGGGCAGTTGATGTTTTTTTTTCGTTTTTTTTTCTTCACGGAACCTGAGGCTCGGCCCGGCCCAGCTAATTAGCATAGATTTTGGGCCCGGCCCCGGCCCGAAAACGTCGGGTCGGGTAGGGTCGGGTTCGGGCAGAATTTGAGAACTCTTGTTCTGTTCACACACTGAGGTTTTTACACTGCAGTTCAAACTCGTGGTCCTTCAAATCAAAAAGGTTGAGAATCACTGGTCTAGAAGCAGTGGTTCTCAAACTTTTCAGGCCCCCAAAATTATCATACTTGAACTGGGGACCCCCCTGAATAATCTTATTTGAACTGTGGACCACCTCACCCTGACAAGCACTTGGAATCGTAGGAGTTGAGGCATTACATTTAGTTTGACTCGGTTCCACAGTTAAATATTGTAAAAATAGCCGAGCTTGTAGATCAGCTAATTTTCTAACTTTTTTTCAGGAACGTTCTTATATTATTTTAACAATTTGGCCAATGTTTGACCTAGTTTTTCTAGTATAGTTTGTTGATGACTTTTGATGCAATAATGGTCTTATTTCTATTTAATTTATTTTCTTTTTAGGTATTAACAAGGTCTTCAAAGTCCTTAAATTGTCCCTTTACTGTCATCTGGGGTCCCCCCCCCCTCCAAATCATGTGGGGACCCCCCTGGGGTGGGGGGGGGGGGGGGGGGGGGTCCTATGGGGAGGTCCTGGGCTTACAGCATAAAGATACACACTTTTACATGTTCATTTATCATCTCTCGCTGCTACCACAGTGACGGCTCATCAGTGGGAACATTCCCTCCACATCCCCAGCCTCCTCATAGCAGCATTTAGGCCTCCACTTTGTCAGGATGTCACTCCATGTGGGAACATCATGCATATCATCATGTTCTTTTAATATCTGCCTGTGTATCTTTAGGTTCTGCCCTTCATGTGTCTTTATTATCATGTCCTAGTCCTTGTACTGTCTTTAGATTCTGCCTCATGAGGGTTTGTGAAGTCCTTGCACAGATTCGTTCTGGACGGCAGTGGCTCAGGAGGCAGAGTGGCCACTTGGGAATCGAAAGCTTCCCGGTTTCGATCCTCGGCTCCCCCTGAGTTAGTGTCAAAGTGTCCTTGAGCAAGGCACCGAACCCCTATCTGCTCCCGAAGTCCCGGTGAGCAGGTTGTACATTGCACATTGTAATGCACACAAAGAAATGCACCATTTACCATTTAGTCACACCGCCAAATAGAATGAATAATATCATTGCAATACATTTAAAAAAAAATCTAGACCAAGGGTCTTCAACAGGGGGTCCGGGACCCCTAGGGGGTCCTCAGAGTTACTACAGGGGGTCCGCCAAATCTTTGTGTGGTGGGGAACGAAAATAGCAGTTCTGCAAGATGTAAATCTGCTTGTAGATCGGCTATTTTTGGAGAGTCTGTGTAGAGGGAAGAAGAGCAGTCTATGAAAAAAGTTTAATCTGCAACACAACTTTATACGATATGTTGGGGGGGGGGTCCCTGCTTCATCTCTCTCTCAGCTAAGGGGTCCTTGGCCTGAAAAATGTTGAAGACCCCTGATCTAGACAAAGAGTGTCCTGACTGAAATAATACAGTACCTGCCATTCGAGAGCAGTTGCTAATTGTAAAGTGTAAACCTCAAATTCCCTATCCGGGGCCCTTAGGTCATTGGTTCTCGAAGTAGGGTCCGTGGGGAGGTACCAGGGGGTCCCCAGCAAAATGTGTTAATATAGCGTCACAATCATTTTAACCACTTAATCCATATTTTGTACTTTGGCTATTCAAAAATAGCAGATCTACAACACTATGAGCTTGTATATCTGCTATTTTTGAAAAAAATGTAAAACGTGTGCAAATCTTTGAATATGTATATTTTTTAAAGCGAACATTTTTTATTCAAATCTTTGCTTTCTGGGGGTCCCTGGAATGGTGGGGTCCGCGGCCATTTAAATATCAATTTGGGGGTCCTTGGCATGAAAAAGTTTGAGAACCACTGCCTTAGGTAGTGAAGTCTACCGATAGACTACTTGATGCACCATCGTGGCACTTATCTACTTGTCTTACTTGCGTTACCTGGTAATGGCCGCCTGCGTCGTCTGGAGAGGGTTATGGGCTGACATATCACATTCATCACTCCGTTCATCACGTCTCACTCCTCTCCTCTCTGCTTTTGACCGGTCCCAGACGTGCCGAGTTGACGGACGCGGCGCACGGCGGACGTGACGAGCGCCGATGATGGATTATTACGGCCGTCTCGAAAGGCACCAAACCCGTCGTAATGGGCCCTGATTGATGCTGTCCTATGCAGCCTGAGAGGAGGACAAATGGCCCTGGCCGCCGTCGTAATTAACACAACTTGCTACAGTATATCGTCACTGTCGGGTGATAATAAACCATTCCTTTTTTAAATTATTATTTTTACGACATTTTAACTCATTCACTGCCAGGAATTCATTCATTCATTCATTCATCCGTTTACCGTCCCCTTGCCAGCGAAAACGGTGATTTTACTGTACCTTTAGAAAAATCATGGAATATTCTCCGTGACCTCGCGGAGATCGGGTCGTAGTAGATGGGGGGGAAAAATTGTTCGGTTCGCCATCCTCCATTCCAGAGCTATGGCCAGTTGAATGTGGCTTGTTTTTTGAAGAGCAAGCCGAAAACAACAGAAAGCCGAGAAAATTTTACTTTTGTGAATCCTTTTTGAAAGGAGGCGAGCTTTTTTGTTGTTGTGGTCACGTGATTTCAGGGTGCACTCTTCTTCAGTGGTGCTTGGATCATTCACAGGCTGCGGAGCAGTGCCCCACATTATTATTTTATACTTTGGCTATTTTAGAAAAATCTTGATTTTTTTTGCAAATCTTTGCTTCTGGGGGGGTCCCTGGAACAGCATATTTTGAGATGGTGGTCTGTGGCCAATTACATATAATTTTGGGGGTCCTTGACATGAAAATGTGCTCAACATTGATATTGCCTATAGCAATAGGTTTTTTCAAAAAACTGTTAAGATTTAGAAGACATGTAGAATCCCCAGAAGCAAAGATTTGAGTAACAAGAAATATATATTCAAAGATTTGTTGACGATTTTTTTTAATAGCAGATCTACAAGCTCATAGCACGGCATTTGACTCGAAATGTGTCTCTTCGTGCCACGTTTCGAGCTTGTAGATCTGCTACTTTTGATACTTTTGAATTTGAATCCTGAAACGTAACAGTTACTATCATTGCTATATCCTCATCATGGAGCTTTAACCTTTTAACAAAAACACTTTTAACTTTCACAAAAAAAGAATCAGTTTCACCCCCTTTAAGCTGAGAATAAAACTTTCTTACATACTAGGCTAGGCTTATCCAGAGCAACTTTGTAGGTGAGCAATGAACCCAAGGAATTTCAACATGATGCATTGCTGCTGCTACTCTCGCACACGCACACACGCGCGCACACACACACACACACACACACACGCGCGCGCACACGCACACGCACGCACACACACACACACACACACACACACACACACACACACACACACACACACACACACACAATCAGCCAGACTCTCTGATCCATTTGAAGCGTGGGGGTTTAACCCATTAAGACCGGGAACGCATCTGTGTCACTTTTAGATTTCTTTAGGCTATTCAAAAATAGCAGATATACAAGCTCATAGCTCATCTACGAGCTTGTAGATCTGCTATTTTGGAAAAATCTCGAAAAAAAAACGTTTTCGATTTTTTTAAAAAAACAGTTAGGATTTAGAAAACATTTTTAAGAATCGCCTCAGGTCTTCTTGGGTTAAAAGCACAGGGTAGAACTCCAACCATCTCCCTTGACAACCCAGCATCATCAGACCCAGCTTTGATTGACAGCTAAAGAGAGAGACAGACAGACAGACAGACAGTCACAGAGAGAGAGAGAGAGAGAGAGAGAGAGAGAGAGAGAGAGAGAGAGAGAGAGAGAGAGAGAGAGAGAGAGAGAGAGAGAGAGAGAGAGAGAGAGAGAGAGAGAAGAGAGAGAGAAGAGAGAGAGAGAGAGAGAGAGAGAGAGAGAGAGAGAGAGAGAGAGAGAGAGAGAGAGAGAGAGAGAGAGAGAGAGAGAGAGAGAGAGAGAGAGAGAGAGAGAGAGAGAGAGAGAGAGAATAGGCTGCACTAGCCTTCCTGCTTTCGTGTATAGAGGGGCGGGTGTAGAATCAGAGTTTAAAATCAGAGAATGCGCCTGATGATCCCATTGGTTCACCGATCTGTCCTTCAGCCCCCGCCCCGTCAACACAACATTACGAGCGACGCCCACTGCACTCTGGTTGGTTGGGGAAATGAAACACTTCCTATACCGGGTACACCGACGCGCTGGTCCAGGCTTTTATTTTTTTAGCAAAACTAAACAATAAAAGCCTGGAGATCGAGGCTATAGAGAGACTCACTAGCGACTGAGTAATGAAGGTTAAATATGCCTTTATTGCAAATTAAAAAAAAGTTGGTCCGCTGTTGGTTTATCAGAAATGAGTTATGAATATTTGTGCACATAATTCATAACGTGTGTGTGCGTGTGCGTGCGCTGTGCGCGGTCAGGATGAGCCTTTTCACACCTGCTGCCTCCTCTTCGGGTCATGGCACTGTGACAGATTGTCTCACTGACACCCTGTGTGTGTGTAGGTGCTTTATGCACGTGAGTGTGTGTGTGTGTGTCTCCAGACCAGGTGTGAGACAGGTAGCACATTTCCCGCTGCACCCTGGAGCAGAGGAGAGGAGTGATGGACTGCATTCATAACAGCTTCTCTCAGGGGGCTAGATCACAACACTTCATCACACGCACTATCTCTGCTTCTGTGGACCAGTGGAATGGCTCGGTGTTTAATGGTCCTACTTTTACACACATGTACAAATTTAAAATATAATGTGGTTACCCTCAGCCACGGATGTTATCGGTCCGCTTGTGTTCTGATATATTCCATTTTGTTTAACCCATTAAGACCTGAAGCCGAGTCTACAAATGTCTTCTAAATCCCAACAGTATTCTGAAAAAACGTATGTTTCTATATCAGTGGTGCTCAAACTTTTTCATGTCAAGGACCCCCAAAATGATATGTATTTGGCCGCGGACCCCCATCTCCAAATATTTTGTTCCAGGGACCGCCAGAAGCAAAGATTTGAGTTTTAAAAAATCGCTTTAAAATAATATATATTCAAAGATTTGCACACATTTTCTCGATTTTTCAAAAATAGCAGATCTACAAGCTCGTAGTGCGGCACTCTGTGCCGTGCTATGAGCTTGTAGATCTGCTATTTTTGAATAGCCAAAGTGTTAAAATAATGCTTTTTAGCTCAAATCAAAAAATGACACATATGCGTTCCAGGTCTTAATAAAAAAGTTTCTTAATCCCTTCTGTGTTTGAATTTCACACTTGTTTCCATCGTTTGTAATTCCGGCTTTCAACTTCTACAAGAGTGCTACGACACTCAATGAGGAATTCATGCACAGACAGGATAGAAAGACTTCTTCAATAACACAAGTGTTCCGATTTGACACGTAACATCTGTCGCTTGTATGGAGTAGTACGACCACTAAACATGGAACGTCCAGTGGATAGTGGGAGGATCGACCAAGGTTGACAGACATAATACGAATGAATATACAGAATCGATAAAAAAAAATCTCTGTCAGTCTTGTCCAGTGTTACTTTTGGCACAAACCCTGGGGCAGATCTACAAGCTCACTTTGTCGCGATGCCATGTATTGTGAGCTTGTGTATTTGCTATTTCTGCTACTTTAAAGTGGCCCTCACATTATGATAAAGTAGAAAATAGGGCATTAACTTATGAAAAAAAAAACATGGAGATACAAGGTCTCTGCCCAACAGCGACGATACACTCGCACACAGACAAATATGGGCATTTCAGAAGACAGCTCTCCACTGCCACTGGTTTTGTCAGACTTGACTTATCAGTCCGTGCTGCGTTCGCGCTCCCTGGGTGACAAAAAAACACATTTCACCATGTCTCTCACTCCCCACGGTTGTGTGTGTGTGTGTGTGTGTGTGTGTGTGTGTGTGTGTGTGTGTGTCCCACACTCACACGGTGACACTTAATGTACCATATACTTAATCGCACTACGGTATTGTGCACCACAAATAGCAGACCTACAAGCTCGCAATGCGGATGCGACGCGTTTTGAACTTGTAGGTCTGTTATTTTTGGCGTGCGACGGAGCATAATTCAGTCTTCACACCTCCTCCACTACCCGTGTCTGTCCACGTCATCTTTCTTCGTCACCGTCATGTTTTGCCGTTTCTCGTCTTCGCACACTCACATTCATTCTCTCACGTCGTTACACAACGCTCTGTATTCTCTCTTGTGTTTTGTTTGCCGTCGTTCTCAGTGTCACCCTCGTCCGTACCGTGCGTGGGTGTGCAGTGGTAAAAAGTACTCAAATGTTTTACTTAAGTAAAAGTATCAATACTGCACTGTAAAATACTCTGTTTCAAGTAAAAGTCCAGAATTAAAAATGTACTTGCGTAAAAAAGTACAAAAGTATTTGTATCAAAATGTACTTAAAGTACCAAAAGTAGAAAGTACTCATTGGGCAGAATGTCCCATTTCACAAGTTTTCAAATGTATAAAATGTATAAAAATCTTTTGAAAATACCAGATCTACAAGCTCACAATGCGTCGCGATGCGACGCATTGTGAGCTTGTAGATCGGCTATTTTCAAATGGCCAAAATATATAGGGTAGGAAATGTATGTTTTGTGATAATAATCAAAATCTACAAAGTAACTAGTAACTAATGTTTTCAAATATTTGTAGTGGAGTAAAAGTACAAAATGTGCCTCTGAGATGTAGTGGAGTAAAAGTATTGGAAATTGGAGATACTCAAGTAAAGTACAAATATATCAAAATTTTACTCAAGTACAGTACTCAAGTGTACTTCCACCACTGCTCATGCGTGAGCACGTGTCCGCACCAACGCGCAGGCCAGAGCAGGAATTGCTGTCTTTCTGAAAGAATGGTTTTTATGATGAGGTCTCCAGTGAATGGAGATTATATGAACCCCTCAGGTCTCTCTCTCTCTCTCTCGCTTTTCTGTACTCTCTCAATGTCTCTCCACCTCTCTTTCTCTATCATTCTCTCTCTCTTGCTCATAGTGATGGTCATTAAACTCATGTTAACGAGGCCTCCGCGGTCAATGAGCGATGGCGGGCCCCTCATGGCTTTGAGGCACTGAACTGTAGGAAGGTAAAGCGGGGAGGAGGGAAGGAGTCAAGGTTACTCTGACCTTTCCCTTGAGAGAGAGAGAGAGATGGGAAGAGAATGAGCAAAGATTAAGAAATGGTTGCGTAGGAGTGAGGAGTGAGAGATTGACTGAGAAGAACACGATGCAAGACTGCAAGCGGCTGTCCGTTGGTGGAGCCATAGAAATAATGCAAAATTGCCGATGTACAAGCTCAACACGTCATGCCGTGATGTGTTGTGAGCTGGTAGATCTGTTATTTTTGCTATTGAAAAATGTTGTGTCTGTAATGATATGCCCAAAATAGGGACACCAGGGTGAAAAGTGGTTAATCCCCAAATGGAGCTCGACATACAGCAGGTTGGACATACAGAAACATTCCGTGCAGTTATTTGTCTCTGTATGAGGGACATTCTAAATGTCACATACCTCTAGCGTCTCTATTCTAGTGTGAACATTTGAAGAAAATAGTCGATCTACAAGCTCACACCGCATCACAGGGTGACGCATTGTGAGCTGGTAGATTGGCTGTTTTCCCGCGACGAGATTTGGTGGAGGGGGAAATAAAAAGTAGCCCTTGGTGACTCATTCAACGAAGTATATAGAGTTTAAGTGGTTAAGTGTGTGTATGTGTGTGTGAGTGTTATTATTATTATTACTACTGTTGATGTTCACCATTCAATGTGTCTAAAATATAATATAATTATTGTCTATCTATGCATATCGTAGATACTTCAATTTGGAACAAATCTTTTGCTGTATCCAGTAATGATGTCAACATTACATCATTGCATTTCCCCCCTGGAATAGCTTGGCAGCATTGTTAGCAAATCCCACTTAGTGAAATTTGAAATGGCTGGCTGTGCCGTTTGCCATTTTCAGCCGCAATTGTCCTCCCCTCCATAAACATTCTGACAAGTAATGTATTCTGGGATGGGAGTAAGACAGGTTGACATGGCACCTGCTTCGCATACTGTTTGTAAATAAGTTGATATGGCGGTCTTGCTCACTGGCTACTGAGATCGCTGGAGTGATGATTTGATCATGGTTTCTGGTGTCAACGCTGTTCGCTGTACAACTCCATAACTATGGAATGCACACACACACACACACACACACACACACACACACACACACACACACACACACACACACACACAGAGAGCAAATCAACCACTGAAGTGTGCCAGTCTCCCTGTTTTTAGGATTTTGTTATTTTCATCTCAGAAGTAGGAAATTGCAGCTGTTTTCATTTCAACGAGCACACTTTGTTCCTCATTTGTTTTGAAATCAATTACCAGATATTAATACCTTATATAATATCTTAATACATCCACATTGTTGTTGTTCTTTGACAGGCTGGTCACATCGTCGCATGCGGTAGTAAAGCAGACAATGTCTTGAATATGTTCTCTGGCTTGTGTGCTGGGAGGTAGAATTTCTCAGGATGCTGAAATGTTTCTCAGTGCTTCGCTCATTAAAACCAGGATTAATTGTCTTTTGGCTACAGAAGAACGCCTCTCATTTTGTCCCAGCCTCATCAGGAACAAATGAAAACGTAGAGGAAAACAAATGTTTTTTATATACGTTTTTTGTATTAATTCATGAAATAGTTATAGATTGAATTTGTTACGATTGATATTTTTGAGTTATTTGCTTGCCAAGTCGTGATGGCAAAAGATTCTTGGGCATGTCAATATATGCAAAAATTGTTCACGCGTGTGAGCTTGTAGATCAGATATTTTTGCTATCACCATTGTATGGCGAAGTATAAAACGGGGTTTAATCTGAGTCTTTAATCAGACCAATCAATTTAGTGATTATAAAAAATCTATTTTTTTTTGTCACGTCAATTCACTGATATAGAAAAAATAAAAATGCTTCAAGATTAATTTAATCAATCAACAGAGTACTCGCTAAGAAAATAATTAATAGTTGCTGCCATGATAATCACACGGACAACAGTACACAAGTGAGAACGAGCGATCCCACGATCCAACTGTCTCTGTCGTATAGTGACCACACTGTGATTTTGGTCATCTTAGCAGCGACCCTGATGAAATGTACACATAACACATTCACCGCCAATAGGGAGAATTCTCCCTATTGCAAATCCACCTTTTCACCGCCAATAGGGAGAATTCTACCTTTTTTATTGTCTCCGCCGTAGGTGGAGAGTATGTTTTCGCTTCGTCCCGCCGTGTGTGAGCATGGCCCCTAGCCAAGCTAACATTGGTCAAGCTCCACGTGACACGTGTCAATATGTTGACACCAATGCCTTTGATTGGCTAGAGGGACGCATGACGAAATAAAATCCTATAAATAGGTGTGTCACTTCAAAAAGCCGTTTACGTATTTTGAAGTGAGGTAAGACAGGATCAATCAGTCTTGATTGGAACAGTACCTTCCAGTCCAAATCACCCGTCCGTGCGTGTGTGTGTCCCTCTGAGAACACCTAACATTGGTCAAGCAAAGGCACAGAAGGCCAAAGCTAAGAAAGCATACTCATCTACAACAGTAACACAGAAGACGACTATAGAGTTGAATTGATCCCACAACAAGGCCGAAGTCTTAATACTATAACAATTGGCCACCTTGATCAAATACATTATGTAGCACTAGAGAAAACTGACATAGATCAAACACACCAATCAACTGCTGAAACTGTTCAAGACAATGAAGATGAAGAAGACAGACAAGTATTTGAACAAACCAGTCAATTACGACGACTCCCATATGACACATTGCTTCAAGAAGAACATTCTTTAGATGCAAACACTGTGAGGTAAGACACTGTGAGGTAAGACAGGATCAATCAGTCTTGATTGGAACAGTACCTTCCAGTCCAAATTACGTAAAAATTAGAACATTCCTAGAGAACTATGGTTAAAGATAGGGTAGGTGATTTCATTTGATTAAAATAGCACGGGTCTGCTGGCGGAGACTTGTGCTCCGAGGAGCACATTTTCTAGTTATTTTTTTTATTTTGTTCTTGAATTTCTAAAATGTTTCTCAAATTTTTGAGTATTACATTTTTTTCGTTATTCACAACAAATTAGGAGATATATAAAAAAAATCCATTCACTTCAATGTTAAAAAATAAACTGACAAATAATTCACATTTTTTCTATACAAAATCATTAAAATGGCTGGCAGTGGGTGAGTACATTATGAATACATTCTGGCAGTCAATGTGTTAAGACGTTAGTCCTAACTGTGTTGGGGTCAGGATGTTTAGCGTGACAGGCTGAAGGACAGTGGAAGGAAGTTAGGAAGGAGAAACTGAGTGGATTTCGATTTGACACCTACATTTATTTTTCTTTTTTTTTTTTGTTCCTGATCACCTCCCTCAGGGGAGGAGAGAGGCTGGTGGAAATAGAGCAAAGAAGAAGAAAGGAGACAAAGGAAGGGGGAGAGAGACAGAGAGAGAGAGAGAGCAGTGGATTGTCTGAGCATCAATATTTCAGTGGACGGAACCTTGGATAAATAATTCACCCTTTGTGTCAGTCAATGGTTCCCCCTGAGCAAGACTCTGGGTCTACACACACCTCTATCTCTCTATTTCTCTCCTCTTTCTGTCTCCCTGTCTCTCTCTGTCTGTCTCTCTGTCGCTCTCTGTCTCTGGGTCTGTCTCTGGCGTGGAGGTGGCCCTCTGAAGTCTTTTCTGTCACTCTGTGGTCTCTCACCTCCTCTCACTGCTCTCTTTGTGTGTGTCCTCCTGGCTGCAGAGACTTTACGAGGTTTTATAAAGCCAGGGAACTGCACCTCTCTCCAGAGACTGTGTGTCGGAGCTATTTATGTGCCAGGAAGATGAATTGCCCCCCGCCACCCCCCACCCCCTCTGAAAGACATGCAAACTGGGCGCTCTCACTTTGGCCTATCACTACACTATACCACACTGGCTCCTACAGTCACGTGCGCGTACACACACGCACGCCTGCACACACATACACAGGTAACTTATTTATGTAAGCAAAGCAGACTTTTTCCCCAGATAGCCTGAATTAGCAGACCTATTTAGTTGTGCAGGAAGTGAGGCTAATGGCAAGCACACATCAGCTAAATGCCTAAATTGTAATCAGGGCAGATTTAGGGTACAGTCCCCTGCTGTTGTGTGGGTTGAAGTAGACTTATGCACCTGCACATAGGCTGCTATCATGGCTTTCCCAGATGTGCGTGTGCGTGTGCGTGTGTGTGTGTGTGTGTGTGTGTGTGTGTGTGTGTGCGTGCGTGCGTGCGTGCGCTCACACACGCAGGGTTTGATTTGTAAGAAAACATGGGGAACGTTTCTTAGCCATATACCTTACCTTTATATAATTTGTTGTATGACAAATAACAAAAATAGCTAATTCACAACCTCACAATGCGTTGAAAATCAGAATATGTGTGTGCGTGCATGCCTGCGTGCGTGTGTGCTTTTGTGTCTGAGAGAGAGAGAGAGACCTAACCAGAGGGCTTATCTGAAGCTGGAGGACGGTGTAGCTTTTCAGCTGTGAGTGTGTGCATTTGAAGATAACAGTGTAATGGACAATCATTTCTATTATCAAGGACCATCCAGAAATCAGCAATTACCACTGCCATGACTCACACACATCAAACACACTCACACACGCGCATGCACGCACAAACACTCACACGCGTACGCCTGCACATGAACACACACACACACACACACACACACACACACACACACACACACACACACACACACACACACACACACACACACACACACACACACACACACATCCTCTCTTTTGCTTCATAGATACAAGGCTGGCCAGGGACAGTGTACTGATAAAGCCTAATTAGTAAGACTATATTAAAGACGTGGTGAAATGAAATATAAGTTTTTCACACTTTTAGAGCATATCCGTGGACATAATATGGACATCCATTCACTTGCACTGCGTGATGACATAGATAGACCCTTATGAATAAATATTAATCTTGATTTCATTCACCTGTGTGATTCCCATAGTGCATGTTCCTCCAAACACACCTGATTTTAATTACAGAGCAGAAAAAACGCAGGTATGAAACTGGATTGGATTGAAAAGAATTACGCACTGTTGCACCCTACAGGTAGAAGAGCACGCACATCCAACCAATTTTAATATATATGCTCCAACGGTAAAAGGTTTATCATCACCAAAAATGTAACGTTTGTAGCTGGTTGGCTCTGCCTCAGACTATGCACTGCACTGTCGGAGGCTCTCATTGGACGTACTGTAGGAATAGGTGTTGAAGAGGGCATAGTCCAGGGGTCTTCAACATTTTTCAGGCCAAGGACCCCTTAGCTGAGAGAGAGATGAAGCAGGGACCCCCACTACATATTGAATAACATCGCTGATTAAACTTTTTTTTATTTTATTTAACCACTTAAAGGTTTCATGACGTTCAGTTTTACCACACATTAAAAGTCTTTGTCATGGACGTGTATAGAAAGTTTTAACAAAAAATTCCACTCCATTGATCCATGGCAGGTGTTTTTCTCTCACATTTCTAAAGCCTTTTCAACTGCAATGAAAAAATTAATCTTTGCCTGCGGGTGTCGCTGGTGAGGGATTTTGCCTGTCAATCATCGCCTCTGCTCCGCCCCCCCCCAAAGGAAAGGATAGGGGAGGGGAGGGGCGAGGAGGAGAGTGGGTGGGATTAATCGACTGTGACCTCACTGCCGAAGGGCCAAGCTCAGATTACTTTTCAGCCTAATTATTCAGAAAACCCCAGACCACAGAAAATCCACTGAATGTTCAAAGTTCAGATTTTTTGGGTGTAATTGAGGTCATAAAACCCCCAAAAAAACATTAAAAATAAAAAAAGTTAAAATGAATGTCATAGAACTTTTAACCACTTAACACATTGAGTGCCAGGTACTATGTATCCGCTTCATCCGCTGGATGCCAGCGTTTTTTACCTTGTTTTGAAGATCTCTGGAGAGCCGCAGAAGCCACGACGTGCACGCGGATGTAAACAAAAATTGTCCGGGGGTGGGGGAGGGTCTCGTCTATCCACTGGAACAAAAACATTTCTACCGCGATCAGCCATTTTGTCGAAAATGGCTAGTTTTCACAAAAAAAAGAAAGAATCCGAGCTAGTATTTTTCTACAAATCCTAATATAGGAATAGACGGAAGTGACGTTTTTTGGGATGACGATTCCTTCTAGCAGAATCGAGGAATCATTCCTAAGTTGCGTCAGAGCGCCCTCTCGTGGAATTTGCCAAAACTTTTTTTTTTTTAAAGACGCGCCTTGTGAGCTTGTAGATCTTCTATTTTCGGCAAAGAGAGGAAAGAAATGATGGGGGCCTAGTATAGATCCTTGGGAAAAGAAACGGACGACGTACATTTAACCACCGTTGACCGGGGTGGTCAACGGTGGTTAAATGTACGTCGTCCGTTTCTTTTCGTGCAAATAAAACATACAGTTAATAGACAAAAACAACAAAATACTGTAACGTGTTTGGTTCAGAGAGCCCGGTTTAGATTGGAAGGTTTTTATTAAAATATTCAAATGTTTTTTGTTTAGTTTTTTCCTTGGTATAAAGAGAAGCTGTCAAGCAGATAAGCTGTGCTAGGAATTTTGGTAGAAAAAAAGAAAATGTTTTGAGACCAAGATGTTCTCCCACACGTTACAGTAAAATGTCCCCCAGGGGACTGTCCTCCATGTGTCACACACACACACACACACACACACACACACACACACACACACAAACACAAACACATAGTATACAGTACATTATACCTGCACATCACTAGCTCTCTCATAAATCAGCAGTCCCCGAGTAATAGTGTTCATATCAGCACATGAACCATCTGCTCTGAGGATATAACACACACACACACACACACACACACACACACACACACACACACACGCGCGCGCGCACGCTTTCTCTATACTCCTATCGAGAAAGATATACGGGTTGTTTTTATACAGCTGTTTGTGTGTGTGTGTGTGTGTGTGTGTGTGTGTGTGTGTGTGTGTGTGTGTGTGTGTGTGTGTGTGTGTGTGTGTGTGTGTGTGTGTGTGTGTGTGTGTGTGTGTGTGTGTGTGTGTGTGTGTGTGTGTGTGTGTGTGTTCATTCTTCAGTTTTTCTTTTCTTCTTCCACCATTCATCCACATACATGCAATATTCATGTAGCTCTTTGTTTAACCCATCAAGACATGAGGCCGATTCTACAGATGCCCTCTAAATCAGTAGTTTTCACACTTTCAAGTTTTTTCAAAAATGTTCAAAAATAGCAGATGTACAAGCTTGCAGCTCGAAAATAAAAAAATACACAGATGCTTTCGCCTTTTTAATGTCTTAAACAAAATAAGTGGGAACTTTAACCACTTGAACCCCAGCATGCCTATTCACATGTTGTGTGTGCGTGTCTCTGAGCTTGTATATCTGCTATTTTTACCCGCTTAGGGAAAGCTGCGGGTCTATGAAGAGGCAGACCTATGACTCATCATTCGACAAATTTGCATTCGACAGATTCATTTGCATTCGACAGATTTGTTCGACAGATTTGCGTCATTGGCTGTCGTTTAAGCCAATGGGATACTTTCCCATACTCTGAACGGGCGGCCTCGTCCTCCCAAGCTATGGGACTATGCAGTCCTCCGAGCGCTAGCCGAATTTGGCTAATAGTTAGCTTGTATGATGTTACTAACTAACTGTTTTTAGCCAAGCGCGCTAATGTCCGTTCCCCATTAGTTATCGACGCAATTCGCGTTATTACTCTCGTAATTTTCATGTATTGTACATCCCAAAATAAAATGTATTAACCATGTTATGGTGCTGTAATGACTTTATATTTTCTCAACATAATACTGTCTTTCACACGGACCTTGGAAAAGAGGATCACTTCCGCCATTTTCTTCTTCGTCGGTCTAAACAATGACACGGTTGCCAGATTTTGAGAGAAAAATAAGCAACCAGGTCAATGAAAACAAGCCCAAAGACTTAAGTGACTATTAGGCTACATGAGCACTTTAAACCTATATGCATCGGCTATTTGATAATAGACGACTTGGCAATAGCCGATCTACAAGCTCACAACGCATCGCCGCCTTGTGAGCTTGTAGATCTGCTATTTTTTATTATGACGTTTTATTGAATACTTCATTTACAAAAGACATTAATGAAACCAAATGGACCCATTTGTGTTTTTCTTTCATGTAAGCCAGTAGTGAAAAGGGCAAACTTGCAGTTATGCATTACAACTCAAGCCTAGCTGTTTCAAACAGTGAAATCAAAAGACAAGTTGTGAGCTTCACTTTTATAAAGGGTTAGGGGTTACATTGCAGTATTGATACTTTTACTTAAGTAAAACATTACAGTACTTTTTCCACCACTGTTGATGTTTTTAACATGACTGCCCTTACGCTACCTGTATTCTATGGACTCACTTCGTTTATTGTGAAAATAGTTTCTTTCTTTCATACATAAATGAATACTAACTGGTCACCACCGGTCTTTTGTCCAGGAACAATGCATACAACACTATCAACCAGTCCTCCTGGGTGTGTGTGTGTGTGTGTGTGTCTTCATTTTTGTTGTTCATACATTTCTAAGTGAAACACTGTAGTTTTGACTTAAGTAAGGGTAGGCTACATTATGAAGTAACTATATCAGCTGGTGAAAATAGCAGATCTGTGAGATTGTAGATCAATTATTTTCACTATCATTGATATTGTACACACACACACACACACACACACACACACACACACACACACACACACACACACACACACACACACACACACACACACACACTTTATATTGGTAGCCAACCAATGAACCTCTGTGGAGTTATTTTTGTTGCATTCGAATGGCTGAGATTTTATTTTAATGACAACTTTTACATTTTGTGCTGCAGATTGGGGCAAAAATAGCCTGCCGCAAGCGGGTATATTATGACTTTGTCATTTCTTGTTTGAGAACCACTGTTCTAAATCCTAAGAGTTTTCTGAAATACGTATGTTGCTTTCCCGGTTTTAATGGGTTAAGTGGTTAAGCACTGATGAAGGTCACAGTACCAAGCCCCTACAGAGAAACAGTGATGTGTACACACAGCGAGTACGTCCACCCACAGCCCTTAACACATCCACCGCCAGAGGTTAATCTCATAATGTACTCACCAGTGCCAAGGTGTTTTTGTTGTTTTTTTGTTTTTTTCATGTCGCCATAGATCTTGTTAAAATCCTTAAGATTGAGCCGTGAACGGTCTGTTTACATCCGCGAGATCTCCCTGTATCTCCCAGTGAAGATCGCGTGTCAAACGGGGCATCCATGTTTGAGTTAGAGCGGATTACGTTAAACAGTGAAATGCGAGGAGAAAAAACTACAGGAAGAGAATTGAGTTTCAGTTTCGTCTGTAGAATGGGAGCGGGCGTGATCGTCGAAACCGGATCCCAAATAATTCTATTTCCTGTCATCAAACCGGAAACGGAAGTGGATCAAAAAAAATCCGAAAGTGCACCCGGACCGCGCATGCGCGAAAAGACCGCAGCCCGTAGGACTACGGGCTCGGCGCTTAACCGTTGGATTTAACGGCCCGTAGAACTACGGGCCCGGCGGTAAATGTGTTAACAGTACAATAACAGCCATATGCAAAATAAGCTCCATTTAGTAGTGCTGAAGGGTTTGCATGATTAATGAACATTGCCTGCGTGCGTGCGTGCGTGCGTGCGTGTGTGTGTGTGTGTGTGTGTGTGTGTGTGTGTACATGTTTGTGTTTGCACACACATGCTCATACTTGCTGGTAAGTTAGGTATTTGTTGCCTCTGATATTTCTGTTCCAGTCTGTATATCTGGAGACTGAAGTGGCCTGTTTTCTTTCAAAATCTCTCTTTCACACACACGCACACGCATAACTAGACCTTAAGAACCAACATGTACAACCTACTTAAAGAAAGTGCATCACCACCACTTTATTGCACATTGCGCTGCTCAGGGGGTCTCATTTAACATTTATATTGTTGTGTACCGTCCGTACGCCCAAACCAGGGCCAGAAAGAGGCCTACACTCAACTACCCATGCAAAACATAACAACAAACTTTACGGCAGACTGTGTACACCCGTATGAAAACTGTGTATGAACATTTTGGAGACAGTGGGTATTAGCGGTGGGCATTTGAGCCACGGACCACCGTTTGATGAGATTTAGACTCTCAGACCCAAGACTTGGAATATTTTGTTATCGTTGGATACGAGTTTGTCCACAATTCCTTGCTGTATTGATGTGGTTCAGTACCATAGAGAGAGAACAGGCAAACGTTGATTAAAATAACAATAATTCTACATTCCCTAATTGTGTAGACTTGTTGTAAATTAAGTAATGCAGATGTTTAACAATAATTTAACTCTTGAGAGCGTTAAATGAAAGGGGTCCATTTGGTTTCATTTTACACTCGAGAGTTAAAGATCTAATAAGGGTCCATTTGGTTACCAACTCTCCATCATTTAGCTGGGGACCACCTGGAACCCCCCTCAAGGACCACTGGTTGAGAACCACCCTGCTACAGCACCACCAAAGCAACAATGACAAAGTTGACCGGATAGATTAGAAACTCAACCAGATGTATACAACGTATCGCCGTATCGTCACTGTCGGGCAGAAACCTCTTATCGCCACATTCAAACTTTTTGTGTTTGTTCTTAACCCATTAAGACCTGAGGCCGCTTCTAAAAAATGTCTAAATCCTAACAGTTTTTTCGGAAAAAAATATATAAAAAAAATAATTTTCACGATTTTTCAAAAATAGCAGATCTACAAGCTCGTAGCGCGGCACTCGGTGCCGCGCTATGAGCTTGTATATCTGCTATTTTTGAATAGCCAAAGAAATCTAAAGTGACACAGATGCGTTCCAGGTCTTAATGGATTAAATTAACGAACCTACCTGATCGCACTACAGTGTCACACAAAAGCATCAAAAGTAGCCGATCCTGAATCCTGAAAAGTAACAGTTGTGGACATATGAGGTTTCCACCTGACAGAGACGATATATCACTATATAATAAATATAATATAATACAGCTATTATTTTGTGTATAATCGTCAGAATCGTTTTCCTTTCATCTGTATGAATTCATCTGTTGAAAAGTGTTCTGTACATCTTCAAACGTTTTTTAAAAAAATGGTGGAAATAGTCGATCTACAAGCTCACAGCGGGCTGCATCGACAGGCTTTAGACATCCTCCTTTAACCTCTGGAGGAAGTACAAGTAAGGCTAGCGTAAATGAGTGAAACTAGGACTGTTAAGAATTCAGTCATGTTTCCCTTCTGTCACACACACACACGCACACACACACACACACACACACACACACACACACACACACACACACACACACACACACACACACACACACACACACACACACACGTACTGTAAACACCCACACACACTGACACTCCCAGATTTAACAGAATCACTCTACAAAACGTGCTGGAAGTGGTGTGTGATTTTGTGCGTGCATGCAGGCATGATCAGAGTACCTTTTTTTTTAAGACAGTGTGAGAAATTGTGTGTCTTTGCGTGCGCGCGCCCGTGTGTGTGTGTGGTTCATGTTGGTTTGGCTTGTGTGGAGGAGATAGATCCAACGGGACAGATGAACATTTTCCTTTTTTCTCCTCTCTCTCTCTCTCTCTCTCTGTGTACCAGTGGTGGGACGTGGAGAGGGGCGAGGCCCTCCAGACCTTCTACCCCACAGGAACCAACCTGAAGAGGATCCACGTGTCACCTGACTTCTCCACCTTCATCACCATCGACAACATTGGAATCCTCTACGTCCTCCAGAGGGTGCAGTGAGAGAGAGAGAGGTGTTACCAGACCCATAGAGAGAGAGAGAGCGGGATGTTGCCTCCTGTAGTTCCAAACATTGGAACTTCCTCATTGAGATAGAAAGAGAACTTCCGCATTCCATTCTTACAATGGGAGTCAACGCTAGTGGCGTCACTCTCATAGTACTATCACGCTGGGTCTGTTACCAACCCAATCCAAAGTTCCGCATTCTGAACAACATATCCTCTATACAGTGGTTCTCAGACTTTTTCAAGTCAAGGAATTGACTACCAGCTTTAAACGCTTAAACCCTCCTCTATACTTAGTAAAATAGACCCGAGTTGGCTCTGTACTTGGTCTGCTCTTCTTTCGTTCTACACCAAATGTCTTCGCCAGAAATACCAGATCTAATAGCTCACAACGTGTTGTGACACTACGCGTTGTGAGCTATTTCTGGCGAATGTTTCCCCCAGGATAGCGGGTGCTACAGTAGGGTTCAAGCCCCTATTTTGAGCATAGGCAGAAAATGTTCAAAAGGTTTCAAAAATAGATTGTCTATTTTGTCTGTGCGACACTGCTGTACGACAAAGTATGAAATAGAGCTTACAGTGTGGTTAAATGAAACCTACTGTATATACTAAATATATCATTTTGTAAACACCTGAGCCTTGGAGAACTTCCTGTGTGTAACTGACTAACCGTTCCCCTGAGAAAAAAACAGAAACTGATGTTTGTTAGCATAGAGAAAAATTTCAGAATTTTTTTTTATCACAATTTGTATTATTATTGTTGCTATTATCTGGGTCAGTTGGATCTGTGGGGTTCAGGGGAACCACAACAAACACAGAGGTAAACCTTAACCGCACTTCCTCTGCCATTGTTGCTGTTGACCGTCAAATGTAATGCTTATAATTTGTTGGTTAAGGTCGTGTGCATGTGATTCCGTGACCAGCTGAACGACACTCGGTGCATTCGATTAATGTTGCATTAAGGGGATTTTTCCTTTTCCTTGTGAGCTCATTTAAAGCTTCTGTGTGTGTGCACCTATAATTATATGTTGAGTCGCAAACTGTAAAACTGTTCTCTATCTGTGCTGTTGGTGTCTTCAAGGGTGTGAAACGTAACAGTAACACTATTGTCTTGAGAAAGTCTAAAAGAAAAAATCTTTGCCTTGTTAAACTTGAAACCTGTGCAACGGTATAATCAGTTTTACACCATTTGTAATGTTTTCTATGGCCTTAATCAGATTAAGGAGTAGAGATACGGGGGGGGGGGGGTTGACATTCCACTCTATCAGGTAAACTTATTGTCCGTGCCTATACATGCATGAAACGAAAGCATTTCTGTCAAACAAACCCAAAACAATTTGAATACCTGCATATCGTCTCTTTCGGGTGGAAACCTCATTATGTCCAAAACTTTAAAGGGATTTACAAAAAAAACGCAAAGTAGCAATCTGCTTCTATGCTTTCGTGTGACGCTGCAGTATGATGGCGTTAATTTACGAAAAAAACACAAAAGTTTAGAATATGGACATTTGGAGGTTTCTGCCCGATAACAGCGATATTAAAATCCGCATTGAGGACTCTGAGGGAGTGAAAGTGGACCCAAAAGGGCGCGTATGTATGTACTTTGTACACTGAACTTGTATCAAAGGTGTGTGATTTTGTTCTGTATAGTTGTGATTTCCACCTTTTTTTTAAACGATGGCCTGGATTTGTGCACCAGTCCTCCCAGTGCTCCCAGCACGACGACCAGTAAATCCATTTTTTTTACACCTGCCACTGAGCCAGCTGCTGCTGCGGAGGCATTTTAACCACTTTCATGCCTTTTTTGGGCATGTCATTATAGGCAGACATCTAAAAGCTCATAGCTTGTAGATCGGCTATTTTTGACAATTTTTTAGTAGGGCTGTGCTCGTGTGCTGTGGTTAACAGACATGACAATCTGTCATTCAGCCTTGGCCTTTTCATCAATGTTGTGGCCTGATTTCAGTCACAAAATGTCATATTAGATCATGTTAGATAATCATGGCATCAAAATGCCACAATGACTTATGCCTCTTTTCGACTACAGGAACTAAGTGAACCATGCTGTGCCATGTGACATCAGGTTCTGGGTTTGTTTCCATATGCTACAGCTTGGTTTCAGATACGCTTCTCAGAACCTAATTTGGGTCCTGGACCCAATGTGAGTTCTGAGAACCCAGAACTGAGAACTTGCACTTAAAAAAAAAAAAGATTCTAACAAAAACAACATCGCAGAACTTCAGGGGTTCTGGAAAGTTTCAGGTTAAGGAACATTCTGGGTTTACCCTTCATAGTCGAAAAGAGCCATAAAATGTGGTGCTCAAAGGTTCGCCAGTTCAAGTCGATCTGCAGCGATTGATCCCTTCCAATCAAATAACGGGACTTCTTTGTCAGAATATGAAATATTGCGGTCAGCTCAGGTTATTTTGATTATGTACTATGGTGAAGTGCATGATGAGTGTCATTTCTAAGAGATGAATAAAATGAATATGCTGTGATACTGAATTATACGTCTGTCCTTACTACTGCATAACTTGTACGTGTGTGTGTGTGTGTGTGTGTGTGTGTGTGTGTGTGTGTGTGTGTGTGTGTGTGTGTGTGTGTGTGTGTGTGTGAGAGAGAGTGAGGCCTGAGCGGGACTATTTTCTCAGTCTCGCTCCCGCAATTGAGAAAGGCATCCAAGTGTCAGAGCTCCTCGCTTTTGTATTGTAATCACTATGCTGCAACATGCTCCACCCACACTGCTACATGCTTAAAGATGCTCTACATCCAGATTATTGCGCTGTTGTTCCACTACTGTACTGTACTGTACTGTACTCACGCTTGCAGCTACTTAAAAACCACCCACTGCAATCAGATCTGTGGAGGGTCCACCGGGATCCCTTTAGTGCACTGATGGGCCGTGAGGGTATTGCAAGTGGGCCCCCAAATAATTCTTAACACATTCACCGCCAATAGGGAGAATTCTCCCTTTTTTATTATTTTGTTTTATTTTGTTTTTGAATTTCTAAAATGTTTCTCAAATTTTTTAGTATTGATTTTTTTTCGTTATTCACAACGAATTAGGAGATATATAAAAAAATATAAATAAAAATCCATTCACTTCAATGTTAAAAAATAAACTGAAAAATAATTCACATTGTTTCTATAAAAAATCATTAAAATGGTTGGCAGTGGGTGAGTACATTATGAATAAACTCTGGCAGTCAATGGGTAGGGTAAGTGATGCTCTTTGGTTAAGTTAAGTGTTAAATAGCTCTATATTCTGATAGTACTTATTGCTATAGAGTGTTTGTTCAATAACAGTAACGTGCTTTAATGGGTTAACCCCAACATGCTTTGCTTACTGTGGGCATCTATGGAATCTTATTGGGTTAGTTGTGATGGCATCTGATCTGTGTGTAACCTGCTCTTCATGAACGCTGCCTCCTCCCAATAGACTCTTCCTCTTGTGATGGGCGGGTCCGTCCGCTGAGCCGTCGCTGAGTCACGCTCCGTCTGCGTTCCACACACGTCCTCCAGACTGACAGCTGGCTGAGCAGAACAGCCCGGTGACATGCTGCATGTCCTCCTCCTCCAAATGTCACCCAGACACTGAGGAGCCGCACGTTTATGACCAAGCCTGTGCACAACCCCAGTTTGATATGTCGTCGCTGTCGGGCAGAAACCTCCTTGTTCTAACGTTTTGAGTTTTTTCGTACATTAATAATCATACTACTTGATCATATAACGGCATCAAAAGTAGCAGATCAAGTAGTAGAGCTTGTAGATCTGCTACTTTTGCTGTTTTTGAATCTGAATCCTGAAAAGTAACAGTTTTGGACATATGAGGTTTTGCCCCGACTGTGACGATATGCGTTTCGCCCATTCAATGCATTGATAGCATTCGAATCAGGTGGTAGTGGGAGTGTTGGGCGAGAGGAGTGGGACGGTGGTGCTGCTGCGTCATCCCGGTGGGGGCTCCTGCACTGGCAGGTGAGCCAGTAGGATACAACAACAGTCAGTGAACACACAGAACTGTGTGTGTGTGTGCTTAACCTTTTAAGACCTGAGGCGATTCTTAAAAAAAATCTAAATCCTAACAGTTTTTTGAAAATAATCTAAAAAGAAAATGTTCAGGATTTTTCAAAAATAGCAGATCTACAAGCTCATAGCGCGGCACTCGGTGCCGCGCTATGAGCTTGTAGATCTGCTATTTTTGAATAGCCTAAAGAAATCTAAAAGTGACACCGATGCGTTCCAGGTATTAATGGGTTAATGTCTAGATTGGGGAGGAAAGTGGGTAAAAAGTAAATGGCTACTCTAAATTATAATATATATATATATATATATATATATATATATATATATATATATATATATATATATATATATATATATATATATATATATATATATATATATATATATATATATGAGAATACGTTACTTCTCCTATATATATATATATATATATATACGTGTCACATCATGATCAGCTATATTAACTATTTTCTATACATTTTTTTTAAATATTCTTTAATCATCATTCAATTATCATCATTCAATTATCATTATTATTATAATTATGGCTTTTGGATATTTTTTTAAATAATGGATTAGTTTGGTTCGTGCTGCACCTCCAGAATGAAGAAGTGAGTTTCCTGGGCTCTGCTGTATGCAGTCCAACATGTCTTTCCTTCCTCCTCTCCATTCCTGACTGGAGAGGATTTATTTTCTCATACATTTTTCAGTATATTCTTATTTTTTCAGCCCGCCGGCTCATGGCTGCGTTGTGTGCAGAAATGTGCATGCAGATTATGGAAAGTCACATGCACACACACCATTGAGGCTTCACAGTGCCACATTATTATTGTGTGTGTGTGTGTGTGTGTGTGTGTGTGTGTGTGTGTGTGTGTGTGTGTGTGTGTGTGTGTGTGTGTGTGTGTGTGTGCGTGTGTGCGACAGAGAGAGAGTCTGGGATGTGCGTAAGTCTGGGACGTGTGTATGTGTGTGTTACTTCATTTAGTAACACACATACTCTTTTGCTAAGTTGTAATTTAGAGAATGGCCAAAAGTCACACTTGTAGCAGCACCAAGACGAGTTTGTGTGTGTGTGTGGTTTTCTGTGTGTGTGTGGTTTTCTATCTGGCAGTGAGCATGGTGATATCTGCCAACATTTGGCACCTGAGTTGATCACAGGGCAGCCAACACACACACACACACACACACACACACACACACACACACACACACACCTTGCTCCACTTGTCCACCTGTGACCTCTGAACCGTCTGAGCATGTGTCACATTAATAACGTTCCCCCCCATCCCCCCTCACATCTCAGCACAGTGTGGTGCGCATCGTTCCTGCCTCCCCTGACCTTGGCCAAATGTTAGTTCCTGTTCCTGTCAGCTGTTGGCTCAGCAGCGCGCCGCCTTTTATTGGGGCCCCTCAACGAGCCAGAGGGCCCTTTGCCAGAATGGTTCCTAGTTCCATGGTGGATGCTACCAGGGGTGGAAGAGGTACTCCCATTTTGTAAGTAAAAGTAGCAATACTATAATGCGGGGGTCTTCAACAGGGGGTCCTCAGAGTTACAGGGAGGCCGCCAAGTCTTTGTGTGATAAGACAATTGTTTTAAATTAACCATTTGAACCCTAGCATCTCTATTCTGAGGAGAACTTTGCCAAAAATAGTTGCTATTTTGGCTAAAGAGGTTTGGTCTAGAGGGAAAAAAGAACAGACTAAGTCAAGGCAAGGTACCTACACAACCCAAACCTCTACCAAAGTGGTCTTGCCCTGCCCCCTCTGTGTTCCATTTGGCTGGGCTTTAAATAGCCATAACTCCAGTTCCTTGGTAGGTGCAAGGTAATTAGAAAAGAAGGTAGGGTCAGCCTAGGGGGCGGGCCGACGCCATTGCTTGCATGGCAGACGCCATTGATGCGCATGGGAGCCAAAACTGGAACAGGAAGTTTGGTGAAATACAATGAAGTCTATGCCAGCCAGCTGGACCAGCTTGTGAACAAACACTATTTCTGAACGATTGTGTCCTTTGTCAGATAATCGGTTCAGGAATATAAAAGAAGACATATCACAGGTTTTTATCCAATTAATTCGGATTTTTTTAATACACTGTATGATTTTATTGAGGCATCTAAACAGCGGCATGTATCGTCCATAGACTGTATAAAAATCGTCTCTGGCAGTGTTGCCAGATTGTGTGAGAGAAATAAGCAACCAGGTCTAGGAAAACAAGCCCAAAAGAGGCACCGGGGGCCAGGGGTCTTCAACGTTTTCCCAAACTGATGGGGAGATGGAGCAGGGACCCCCTACCCTACCTCGACCCTCTACCTCGTAGGGTGGGGGCAACATATATTGTATAATTATGTATACAATTGTGTTTCATAAACATGTATGTTATTGTTATTGTGCATCATTACTAAGCTATTAAAAATAATAGACAGATTAATATATTCATGCTTTTATTTTAAACATACATGTACGGGGTACAGTGAGTAGGCTGTCCGCCAGGGGCGTCACTACCGTCACGCAGACAACGCGGTTGCGTTGGGACCCATGATGTTAGGGGCACCTCCCCACAGAAACCACTAATAACCGCAAAATTCGCGCACAGTCCGGGCGCACATGTGCGTTCATGAGGGCCCGCTGTGACTACCTCGCGTCGGGGCCTACTGTTGCCTCGTTACGCGACTGAGAGTTGCATCTTCCATATCAGTGTGGCTCAGGAGATATACCAGGGATTTATACTGTAAGCTGAAGGTGTGGGTTTGAAACTCCTAAATATAATCTTTCACTCTCAATCTAAAATCGAAGAGGTTGGTTAAGTATTGCATTCTTACGTGCGTTTTCCATGTTAGTGTTGCTCTAGGTATTATTCAGGGTTTTATAAATAAAAGTTTCAGGGATCAAACCTCATGAAGAACATTATCATCATCACTCTATCTAAATTCTAAAAGGTGGGTTGAATATTACATTCTCGGTTGCATCTTCAATGCCAGTGTGGCTCAAACGTTAAATCAGTGGTTTATAAACAGAAAGTTTAAGGGACAAAACTCCAGAAGAAAAAAAGTCACTCTCCGTCTAAATTCTCAAAGGTGGGTGAAGTCATACATTATCACTTGGGTCTTCCATGGCAGCTAGCATGTGAGATAAATCAGTGATTTATAAACCGTTGGTCAAAGGTTCAAAACTCCTAAAGAACTTTTTCACTCTATTCTAAAAGGTGGGTTAAGAATCACATTCGTAGTTAATTATTACATCCTCAATTCCATCTTCCATGCTAGCATGGCATGTGAGTCAGGAGTACAAACCATGGCTCAAATGATGAATCAAGGGTTTATAAACAGAAAGTTTAAGGACCAAAACTCCAGAAGGACAAAATTCACTCTCCGTCTAAATTCTCAAAGGTGGGTGAAGTATTACATTCTCAGTTAATCATTACATTCTCAATTGCATGTTGGATGCTAGCATGGCACATGTGCTGGGAGTACAAACCATGGCTCAAACGATAAATCAGGGGTTTATAAACTGGAGGTTCTGGGTTCAAAACTCCCAAAGAATGTTTTTCACTTTCCATCTAAATTCTAAAAGACGAGTTAAGTATTACATTCCCAGATGCATCTTCCATGCCAGCTAGCATGTGAGATAAATCAGTGATTTATAAACCGGTTGTTAAGGGTTCAAAACTCTTAGAGAACTTTTTCACTCTCCATCTAAATTGTGAACGGTGAGTTAACTATTACATTCCCGATTGCATCTCCTATGTCAGTGTGGCTCAATAGATGAATCGGGGGTTTATAAACCGAAGGTTCTGGCTTCAAAGCTCCCAAAGAGCATTTTTCACTTTCCATCTAAATTGTGAAAGGTGAGTTAACTATTACATTCTCAATTGCATCTCCCATGTCAGCGTGGCTCCATAAGATGAATCAGGGTTTTATAATCCAAAAGTTCTAGGTTCAAAGCTCCCAAGGAGCATCTTTCACTTTCCATCTAAATTGTGAAAGGTGAGTTAACTATTACATTCCCGATTACATTTGCTATGCCAGCGTGGCTCAATAGATGAATGAGGGGTTTACAAACCAAAGGATCTGGGTTCAAAACTCCCCAAGAGCATTTTTCACTTTCCATCTCAATTGCAAAAGGGGAGTTAAGTATTACATTCCCAATTGCATCTTCTATGCCAGCGTGGCTCAATAGATGAATCAAGGGTTTATAACCCAATGGTTCAGGGTTCATAGCTCATCTAATACAAAAGACGACTCTAACAACTAATACAAAATATCTCAAACAACCAAAACAACAATCAATACAAAACTTCAAAGTGCCTCAATAAAAAAACACAAAACAGTGGTAAAAAGATAAAAAATAATAATCAGCTATAATACTAATAATGACATACAACAACAATTGCTTATCTTAGTATGTACATTTATTAAGCTCCTCCCACTGGAGGTGGGCTTTACCCATGCTCCTCCCCCTCCTACCGGAGCTAAAAGAGGGCGTGAGGAGGGAGGCGGGCTGATTCCACGCTCCTCGCCTTAAAAAGAGCAAAGATAGAGATTTACCAGGACCAAGATTCAAACCCCCCACCTACAAGGCCTCTCCTTTTCTCCTGCGCCACCAGGCTTTTCACACTAATTAGAAACTCGAGGTAATATTTGAAGTTTAAGGGAGAGGTGGCAGGTCAAAAGTTGAAAGTCTACAGCAAACACCTCTCCCCCTGACAGAATGACTGAATCTACTAGATTCACTGATGATCTAGGGTTCATTATGACACAACCTTTTTGAGTTTTAGGTTATTGTTAAAAACCATCTGTTGAAAAAAAAATGCAACAGATGGTTGGAGAGCAAACAGAGGGATGTTTAATGTTATCAAAACACATATTCGTTATTGTCATATCTTAAAGTCATATATCAATTTCAGAAGACCAAAACTAGCAGTTTTAATCAAGAGTGTGAACCTGGCTCAGAGTTCAAACTAAAAAATAAGTGCAATACACTTAAACACAGAATTGATTATGAATATAAAGACAAAGGCTAATTAACTAATTGTTTATGAGTGAGTTAGTCTGCAAAATCTGTAGTGGATGTGTGTAAAGCAGTGGTTTTCAAAGTGGGGTCCAGGGGACCCTCATGGTTTCTTGAGGGGGTTCTAAATGTCCCCTTACATTTCTGTAACTCCCGAGAGTGTACAAAATGGAACCAAATGGACCCCTAATGGTCCATTTGTACACTCTCAGAGATATGGGGGTCATTGAAATCAAAATGTCTTAGAAGTAAGGAGTTGGATGATGGATGCAAACCAAAAGACAAACAAGACAAAATGTGAGAGGGGAGAATGAGACACTCCAAAAGTAATGAAGACTGCTTTCACTATGCGAGTCAGGAGGGAGTGCAGGACAGAAAGACCAAGGCAGACTAGTTCAGATACAAGGAGTTTTCTCTTTTTTATTATGACAAAAACCAGGGAACGCTAGGAGCACGAGAAGGACTAGGAAGGCACTTGCAAGTTTCACTTGTAAAAGCACAAGAAGAAAGCCTACATGCACCGAATCAAGGAGACTAGATCAAACACTAAGATACTCACAGACAACTACATACAACAAACAGACTGACAGTGAAGGGCAAACAGAAACACCTTGGAGACACAGGTGCATATGTATGGACAATCAACACACGATTGGCCAGGGCTAAACAAGACACAGGTGAACAACATTTGCAAATGACAGGGTGAGACAAGACAGGTAGCAGCAAACAGGAAACACCCAGACATCACTACAAAACAAAAGGTACACAAGTGTAAATTAAAACTAGAACTAAGAAGATATATTTCTAAAATATGTAAAGAAACACAACTGTATTGTAAAACACCAAGTATAACTAAGAAACAAGGAACACAACAAGAAAACACAGCAGTTATTGTTAAAAAACATCTGTTGGAACATTTTCCTCTGCACCCACATTTACTCTTTCATTGAGAAGCAAACAGAGGGATGTTTAATGTCATCAAAATACAAATCCGTTATTGTCATATCTTATAGTCATTAAATAGAGTTGCATCTTCCATATCAGTGTGGCTCAGGAGATATACCAGGGATGTATACTGTAAGCTGAAGGTTTAGGGTTTGAAACTCCTAAATATAATCTTTCACTCTCAATCTAAAATCGAAGAGGTTGGTTAAGTATTGCATTCTTACGTGAGTTTTCCATGTTAGTGTTGCTCTAGGTATTATTCAGGGTTTTATAAATAAAAGGTTCAGGGATCAAACCTCATGAAGAACATTATCACCATCACTCTATCTAAATTCTAAAAGGTGGGTTGAATATTACATTCTCGGTTGCATCTTCAATGCCAGTGTGGCTCAAACGTTAAATCAGTGGTTTATAAACAGAAAGTTTAAGGGCCAAAACTCCAGAAGAAAAAAAGTCACTCTCCGTCTAAATTCTCAAAGGTGGGTGAAGTAATACATTATCAATTGGGTCTTCCATGCCAGCTAGCATGTGAGATAAATCAGTGATTTATAAACCGGTTGTTAAGGGTTCAAAACTCCTAAAGAACTTTTTCACTCTCCATCTAAATTGTGAACGGTGAGTTAACTATTACATTCCCGATTGCATCTCGTATGTCAGTGTGGCTCAATAGATGAATCAGGGGTTTATACTCCGAAGGTTCTGGCTTCAAAGCTCCCAAAGAGCATTTTTCACTTTCCATCTAAATTGTGAAAGGTGAGTTAACTATTACATTCTCAATTGCATCTCCCATGTCAGCGTGGCTCAATAAGATGAATCAGGGGTTTATAATCCAAAAGTTCTAGGTTCAAAGCTCCCAAGGAGCATCTTTCACTTTCCATCTAAATTGTGAAAGGTGAGTTAACTATTACATTCCCGATTACATTTGCTATGCCAGCGTGGCTCAATAGATGAATGAGGGGTTTACAAACCAAAGGATCTGGGTTCAAAACTCCCCAAGAGCATTTTTCACTTTCCATCTCAATTGCAAAAGGGGAGTTAAGTATTACATTCCCAATTGCATCTTCTATGCCAGCGTGGCTCAATAGATGAATCAAGGGTTTATAACCCAATGGTTCAGGGTTCATAGCTCATCTAATACAAAAGACGACTCTAACAACTAATACAAAATATCTCAAACAACCAAAACAACAATCAATACAAAACTTCAAAGTGCCTCAATAAAAAAACACAAAACAGTGGTAAAAAGATAAAAAATAATAATCAGCTATAATACTAATAATGACATACAACAACAATTGCTTATCTTAGTATGTACATTTATTAAGCTCCTCCCACTGGAGGTGGGCTTTACCCATGCTCCTCCCCCTCCTACCGGAGCTAAAAGAGGGCGTGAGGAGGGAGGCGGGCTGATTCCACGCTCCTCGCCTTAAAAAGAGCAAAGATAGAGATTTACCAGGACCAAGATTCAAACCCCCCACCTACAAGGCCTCTCCTTTTCTCCTGCGCCACCAGGCTTTTCACACTAATTAGAAACTCGAGGTAATATTTGAAGTTTAAGGGAGAGGTGGCAGGTCAAAAGTTGAAAGTCTACAGCAAACACCTCTCCCCCTGACAGAATGACTGAATCTACTAGATTCACTGATGATCTAGGGTTCATTATGACACAACCTTTTTGAGTTTTAGGTTATTGTTAAAAACCATCTGTTGAAAAAAAAATGCAACAGATGGTTGGAGAGCAAACAGAGGGATGTTTAATGTTATCAAAACACATATTCGTTAGTCATATCTTAAAGTCATATATCAATTTCAGAAGACCAAAACTAGCAGTTTTAATCAAGAGTGTGAACCTGGCTCAGAGTTCAAACTAAAAAATAAGTGCAATACACTTAAACACAGAATTGATTATGAATATAAAGACAAAGGCTAATTAACTAATTGTTTATGAGTGAGTTAGTCTGCAAAATCTGTAGTGGATGTGTGTAAAGCAGTGGTTTTCAAAGTGGGGTCCAGGGGACCCTCATGGTTTCTTGAGGGGGTTCTAAATGTCCCCTTACATTTCTGTAACTCCCGAGAGTGTACAAAATGGAACCAAATGGACCCCTAATGGTCCATTTGTACACTCTCAGAGATATGGGGGTCATTGAAATCAAAATGTCTTAGAAGTAAGGAGTTGGATGATGGATGCAAACCAAAAGACAAACAAGCCAAAATGTGAGAGGGGAGAATGAGACACTCCAAAAGTAATGAAGACTGCTTTCACTATGCGAGTCAGGAGGGAGTGCAGGACAGAAAGACCAAGGCAGACTAGTTCAGATACAAGGAGTTTTCTCTTTTTTATTATGACAAAAACCAGGGAACACAAGGAGCACGAGAAGGACTAGGAAGGCACTTGCAAGTTTCACTTGTAAAAGCACAAGAAGATAGCCTACATGCACCGAATCAAGGAGACTAGATCAAACACTAAGATACTCACAGACAACTACATACAACAAACAGACTGGCAGTGAAGGGCAAACAGAAACACATTGGAGACACAGGTGCTTATCTATGGACAATCAACACACGATTGGCTAGGGCTAAACAAGACACAGGTGAACAACATTTGCAAATGACAGGGTGAGACAAGACAGGTAGCAGCAAACAGGAAACACCCAGACATCACTACAAAACAAAAGGTACACAAGTGTAAATTAAAACTAGAACTAAGAAGATATATTTCTAAAATATGTAAAGAAACACAACTGTATTGTAAAACACCAAGTATAACTAAGAAACAAGGAACACAACAAGAAAACACAGCAGTTATTGTTAAAACACATCTGTTGGAACATTTTCCTCTGCACCCAGATTTACTCTTTCATTGAGAGCAAACAGAGGGATGTTTAATGTCATCAAAATACAAATCCGTTATTGTCATATCTTATAGTCATTAAATAGAGTTACTGGCCGCACTGCCATTTATAAACATACCTTATTAACTGAGAACAAAATCTGTCAATTGCACAATAATCATGTATACAAGCTATTCAAAATGGACATAATCATTTATAGATATCATCATTTATTTAATACATAAATGTGGAAAATGTTTTAAAAATATATGAAGACAAATGGACATTTTTGAAAAAATAAAAAATTATATACAAAAGATATTTCTATATATATTTTTTTTTCTTTAAATTGTCTAATCAAGCAACAATTTCGCGGACCCCCTGCAGTACCTTGCGGACCCCTGTTGAATACTTGCACTAGGCCATTATGAGCACTTTAAACCTTTACTGTATACATTGAAAATAGCCGATCTACAAGCTCACAATGAGATCTGCTAGTTTAAAAAAAATCTTGAAGTAAAATATGAAATATTGAGCATTTTTGAAACACTAACACCACAAATCTGGTACGGGGCTCCCTGGCACAAAACATTTTCAGATGGGGGTTAGGGACAAATACATATTAATTTGAGGGTCCATGACATAAACATAATTGAGAACCACTGGTTAAAATATTTTTAAAATTGTGAAGCCCAAGTCCAAATAATCAACTACACTTTAGAAAAAAGCCCAAAAAAACGCAACCCGCAACTACCAATATTTACAAGCAACTTCACAGAAAAATAAGCCCAAAGTCGCTTATAATAAGTGGACATGGCAACACTGGTTTCTGGCTCGGCTCGGCTACTTTGTGCTCTTTAGATAGCTCAATAAACGTATACAGTGGACACATCGAAAAGCAACACAGCAGAAAATAATGTGTGATATGTCTTCTTTTATTTTCCACAAGCAATTACTTTACAAAGGTCTCAGTCATTCAGAAATATATTTTGTTCATGAGCTGATCCACCAGGCTCTCATTAACTCCAATGCATTCCACTGAACTCACAGCTGCAGTCTGGCTCCCATGGTGCGACGAATCTGCTGGTTGGAATTGCGTGATAGCGAAAATGATGCAGATGACCCTACCTTCTTTACATATACCTTGGGTAGGTGCTCTTAGATGGCCAACAAGGGACAGGCTGTAATTGCTTAAGCCCCGCCCCTTTGTGTTCCCATTGGCAGGGCTTTAAACAGCTCTAACTCCAGTTCCCAGTATGCTAAAGGCCCCAAACTTGGTGGGTACTCTTAGACGGCCAATAAGGACAGGCTGTAATTTGCAGTTGCCCCACCCCCTCTGTGTTCCTTTTGGCTGGGGTTTAAACAACCATAACTCCAATTCCCAGTATGCTAAATGCTTCAAACTTGGTGGGTGGTCCCACAGACTTCCAATTTCATCAGAAATGGCCACTTCCGGTTTGTCGGATTGCCTAGAAACTTCACCCACACACTCTCTGAGGGGTGTGGAGTTCAATGGTGCAACCCCTGAAGTGGATCTGTTCACGTCCGGTTTGACCAGGAAGTGGTCGTAGACCCCTGCCTCCCGAACACAAGGTCGCACAGGTATGTCAGTGGACCTGGGTGCTGCAAGTGCATCGCTGCTCGGCAGCAGTGTAATGGCAGTGTTTAACACTTCAAATGACCATTGCTCTTATCTGCGCAACATAGGACTAGGTTTGAAGGCCGCTTAGAGGCCTGAAAATCTAGTAATATAAATCTGCAAAATAACTAGTAACTAATAGCTGTCAAATAATTGTAGTGGAGTAAAAAGTACAATATTTCCCATATTTATATGTAGTGGAGTATAAAGTAAAATAACATAGTAATACTCAGTAAAATGACCTCATAATTGTACTTAGTTCATCTCCACCACTGGATGGATGCTACACAGTACATTTTTTCCCCCCGACAGCAACACTTTACTTTTTACCCCCAAAGTTCTGTGGCTAACTATTCACCAATTCAGTGCATTCAAGAATGATGTGAATTGATTAATTTCTCTCTTTCTGTCTCTGTTTATTCTGAATGCAAATTCTTCACAGCGGCAGTCTTGAAGCTGACAGAAGGTGCTTCTGCTGCCAACAGATAATACAGAAACACACACACACACAATTCACAAACCACTGTATTGTAATCTGCTTTTGCAACCATGAATACGTTTAGTAGGAAAGGTGACGGGGATAGAGCGAGCCATCTAAAGTTCACCAGCAGTTTTAGAAGCATCACATTACGGCAGTTAGGCGAAAACCGTGTACTACTATGGCTTTTTATGTTCATTTCGTAAATGAAAGTTCTATTTTATTCGCCATCGTATGACAGTGTCATGCAAATGTTTGCGTTATACATAATCGTTGCTGTCGGATGCAGTCCTTGTATGTCCAAAACAGTTCCTTTTTTATTATTATAATTTTTTTATTAGACACTGAAAACAGCAGATCTACAAGCTCACAACGCGACGCATTCCTGACGCGTTGTGAGTTTGTAAATCAGCTGTTTTCAATACTGAGGATGCGGGGGCACACTTTGAACTTCTTCGGTCGACGGATCCAGTAGGTGCTGCTGAGCCTTTTTCCTCACTTGGGTGCATGGTGTGATGTCCCTCCCTGGCCCATCAGGGCCTGTGCTGTGTCTCTAAAGGCCAGTCCACACCAATGCAACTCCTTGCAACTGCCATTTGGGAATAATAGTTAAGGCTGGGCTTTAGGGTTCCAATTGGGTGTATTGGGACTGGGAGCACCTGGCCAGTGTTCCCAGTGTGCCCTCAAAACACACCGTTGGCCAGTCTAGGTTTCTCTCTACCCCTGTTGACAGCAGCCTTGGTTTTCCTCAGTTTATTCTTTGGTTGACATGCACCACCCACACATCCATACATTGCTGACACTATAATGATCCCACTGATGAACACACCTCATTATAGTATTCTTTATGGTATCTATGTTTTAGTTATTGTTTATTTTTTATTAATAAACATATGACTTCTTGCACTTTTCAGGCTTTGTTTTCCTCCTCCTTGTCATGGCCAGGTTATGTAGTTAAATAAAATGGTTGTAATGTGATGCATTTGTATGTGACTTTGTTGTGGTTTTAACTTACATTTGTCTACCTTTATTCTGTAGTGATGTCCTTAAGGCCAAACCGCACTACCTGGCTTGTCTCACCTGTCCTGTCATTTGCAAATGTTGTTCACCTGTGTCTTGTTTAGCCCTAGCCAATCGTGTGTTAATTGTCCATAGTGTTCACGCTGAGTCTCCCCTATGTTTTCTGTTCACTGGCAGTTTCTTGTATGTACAGTAGTTGTCAGTGAGTATCTTAAGCTGAATTCCGATACCCCAAACTTTCACACTCGCTCACTCTCCTCGCGTCCTCCACTCGCGCCTAAGCCCCGCCCCTGCGAGGAGGAGAGGATTAAATGCGAGTGGTCGACCCGTTGGCCTCATAGGATTTCAACGACCCCCATAACTCTGAGACTGAACAAATAGACCCCATTTGGTTCCATTTTGTACACTCTGAGTTACAGACCTGTAATGGTCCATTTAGAACCTCCTCAAAGAACCATGTGGGTCCCCAGGACCGCACTTTGAGAACCACTGCTTTACACACATCTTCTCACATCCACTACTGATTTTACAGACCTACTCACTCATTTGGTTAATTTGCCTTTGTCTTTGATTATTTATAATAAATCATGTTTTTAAGTAAGCCTATGTGTTTTCTATAGTTTTGGTCTTCTAAAACTAATAAATGATTGACATCTCTCTATTTGCTCTCAATGAAAAAGTAAATCTGGGTGCAGAGAAAAACAGAAGGTTTTAAACATTAACCTAAATCTCAGTTGTCGTGTCATAATGAACCCTGATCATCTGTAGGTGAATCTAGTAGAGACAATTCATTCTGTCAGGGAGAGGTGTTTGCTGTCGATTTTCAACTTTTTACCTGCAACCTCTCCCTTAAACCTCAAATATTACAGTGGTGTAAACATTTCATTAGCGTGAAAGGCCTGGTGGCTCAAGAGTAAAGGTGAGGTTTCCCAATCCGAAGGTTTACATATCACATTTCACATTATTAGTTTGATTTTATTGGGCAATTTTAATTGTGTGTTTTTTTATTTGGTCACTGTTTTAGTTTTTTATGCACATTCAAGCTTTGTTGTATTACATCATCAATTTGATTTGATAGCTGTTTTGGTTATTTTGTTTTAGTTGTATTATTATTTTGTATTAGTTGAGTTTTGAACCCTGAATCTTGACCTGAACCCCTGATTTATTTCTTGAGCCACTCTGGCATGGAAGATGCAACTGAGAATGTAATACTTTTAGAATTTAGATGGAGAGTGAAATATTTTCTTCAGGAGTTTTGAACCTGATTTATCTCTTGAGCCATACTGGCATGAAAGGTGCTGGCATGGCAGGTGTAACTTTTTAAGGAAAGATATGAACCCTAGCATGCAGCAGCTAGCTTCATTCGGGATCCTTCACAGTCGGTAAAGTGGTCGGTAATAGGAAAACTCTCAAAAATCTTGATTGGACCCAGAAATTGGACATTGGTCGGGCTCTATTTCCAATAATCCTTTGTGTGACTTGGAATACATACAAGGGCTACAGGAAAAAGAAAATTCTAGAATAGAATCTAAATGTGTTTATAGATGTGTTTTTCCAGTGGATTTATTAAGTGAAAGCTTGGTGCAGGAGTGTGCCCAGACAGTGGACTGCCAGAGATATAATCGCCATCTTTACATAAATAGTTGTTGCCTGCGTCTAGTCGGTGGCCACAGGCAAGACACAACCATCTGGGATGTTGGCCATGTCTCACAGCCCGGGGGAAACGCAGAGAAAAAATAGTGACGTCCTTGTCCTTCCATGTGTCCCTCTCACAGGCCTCTGCTGAAAGTCGAACACGTAGTTGATCGCCATCATCGTCTAAAGAGATAGAACATTTTCTCTTAGGGCCAAAAAGACGCTGATGGGATTACTGATTACTGGGATTTCAATAAATCAAAGACATGATTGTTATTAACTAACTACCATAAAGAACATAATGTAAAAAAGAATTAATGCAACAAGGTAGGGATGTTAGCTGGTATTATCATTATTATTATTCTCATCTCATCTCATCTCATCTCACTACTATATTTGACAAAAGCTCCGAAGTTCGTCCGGGATTTGCAAGCACAGGATCACTCCACGTGCCTCCAAGACCTGTCACAGACTGTTGATCAGAGCTCTGGCTATTATTTAGGCATCTTACCCCACCTCGATCAGTGATCAGACTCTCGGCTTGATTGATTTTCTGATTTGCCTATCAGACCCTCAGCCTGATCTGGCAGGTTGCCATAGCAACCAGATACAGGAAGTTTGACCTCTTTTGACCTCAAGAAAGGCTTTCTATTTGACAGCAGGTGGGTCGTGAGGTTGGGAGGTTGGGACTAGAGGTTAGGGCCGCGAAGCGGCCCTAACCTCTAGTTATTATTATTATTACAAGGAGTGGAGCAGTCCAAATGTCCCATAGCCTGTATGTCCCAGCCACCCCGGCCATAGCGTAATTTGAAATGTAATTTGAAATTACCTTATTTTTGGCATCACAGATACAGAAGACAGAAGTCTTCATGAGTTACTTGGCTACAGGCTGGGAAAAGCCATCTAAACACTTGAATCTTCAATAAAAAATCCATAATTCAACATTGCACAAATACGGCAATCTGGGAACCCATGTAAAAAAAAAGGGGAAACAGCGCCTTCTGCTGTTTTTGAATCTGTTCTTGAGATTACAATGGACGTCCATACGACGTCCTGGTCAGGAACTCAATCAGCTGCGTTGCAAAACACGACGTCCCCCTGTAACCATCAACATTTTTATTACAGAAAGATTGAGAGAGGGAGGAAGGGGTGGGGCTAGGAAGAGGCGGAGTTAGATAGAGGAAGGGGAGGGGCTATATAGAGGAAGGGGAGAGAGAGAGAGCGCGCTAATATGAGAGAGAGAATTAGATAACTACATGACTAATATGAGAATTAGGTAACTAATATGAGAATTCAATAATTACATAACTAATATGAGAATTACATAACTAATATGCGATTTAGATATAACTAATATGAGAATTACATAACTAATATGAGAACTACATAACTAATATGAGAATTACATAACTAATATGAGATTTAGATATAACTACATAACTAATATGAGAATTACATAACTAATATGAGAACTACATAACTAATATTAGATATAACTAATATGATAACTACATAACTAATATGAGATTTAACATGAGATTTTTTTTACTTTACTGGAGTATTTTCAACACTTTTACTTCTATTCCACTACATCTCAGAGGCAAATATTGTACTTTTTACTCCACTACAATTTGAAAACTTTACTTACTAGTTGCTTTGTAGATTTAGATTATTATCAAAAAACATACATTAACCACTTTGGCTATTTGAAAATAGGCTATTTGAAAATAGCCGATCGACAAGCTGTTGCTTGTAGATGTGCTATTTTCAAAAGATTTTTTGAATACATTTTAAAACTTGTGAAATGGGACATTCTGCAAAATGAGTACTTTTACTTTTGGTAAAAGCTCAATCCCCAGCTCAATCTTCTGCCTCCTCTTCTGCAGATAATAGCCTGGGCTAGAAGAACTGGAGAAGAAATTTGCTCTGGTCTAAATGCAGCACCCACTGCACCGCTGTATACATACATCTGCTCTCTGCATTTGAATGTAAAGCTCCAACACCACCTCCCAGCTCCAACCCACATCTCTGCACTCGCACAAACAATACCATGGGTTCCATTTGCATTTCTTGCACGGCATGTTGGCACTAAGTCTTTAGTAACCCAGTGACTGGTTTAGCCCCAATCCATTCTCCACTGTGCTTACCAGGGTTCGATTTGTTTAAAAATAAATACAGTAGCAAGAATAGCTGATGATCTTCAAGCTTGTAGATCTGACATTTTTTTTAATTAAAAAACATAATAAATGTACACATTTTGACAACTATTCCCAAAATAGGGAATAACATAAAGGAAAAGGAATAACATACCTGTACATTTTTTATAAAATGGTTCAATTGTAATATTAGCATATGGGTCAGTGACAAAATGGGGTTGCCAAGATGACAAATTGAAAGGCATGTATCAGGTTTGTTAAAATGTACATTTTGTAGTCATGTTGTTTTCATGTAATTTGAAAAGACATTTGCACCATTTTTACAATGAAAATGACAGAATGCACCTGAAAATGGGGTACATGTAATGGGGTACATGTAAAAAATATCAAATGAAATGTTATGCGATTGTATTAGCATCATCTCTAGATTTATTTTATGGCAGTTGTTGTTACATTGAGCAGGACATAATGCTGAGAAAACCTGTTTTCTAAATGACAAATTATTCCAGTTTTCCCTGTATATTATCATATTCTTATGAAAAATTATGTTTACACCAACTGACAATGCTGCTTCTACAGTAAAAGATGAATAACGTGACACTGAAAATCAAGCAAATGTCAAATAAACTTGGTGCTTTATTTAATTTCACTTAACAATTAATCAGGACAAAAATGGAAGAAAGTGAGTGAGTGAGTGAGTGAGTGAGTGTGTGTACCTACATCCGAATCCTATCATTACACATCACTAAAAATAATAACAACATAGAATAGATTCAGCTGGTCCTGATGCTTGTAGTTCGGCTATTTTTGGCAAAAAGATTTGATGTAGACAGAAAAAAGCGGTCCAAGTACAGAGACAACTCAGGTTCAGTTATCCCTGGTCTAGAGGGCAGTGGTGGTTAACAACCTGTATTATAGTATATGTATATGAGCTGTTTAAACTTGTAGATATGCGTCATTGATTGATTCCCAAAAATTAGGAACATAGTGTGTCCCTTACTATAAGGGCGGTGATTCCGTATTTCAAGAGATGGTTGGCAACCCTAATTCAGTTAGTATTCTCCATTTCAATGAATTATTATATTCAGAGCTGTGGTGATCCATTTCTTTCAATGACTATTACATATTTCTAATGTGAGATCATGCCCTAGTTGATAGGGTGTTTTTTTGATAACCTTTCTAAGCAAGTTCCTTCAACGTTTTTTGGCTACACCAATTGAAAATTTTGCCCTCATTCCTAAAATAATAGCCTCACGTCATTGACCCATATAGCCTACATGTATGCCAAACATATATCATAACATCTACATTTCCCAACAGGAAATGCATGTATTTAATTCAGTCTGACCAGAAGCAGGGACAAAACACAATCCCAACCGAACTTAATAATGAATGACCAGACGGGGGACATCAAATGCAGGGGCATGGATTCCCCACCCCCCATCCCCTGAGACTTACAAAACAGCCTGGCTGTCACTCGCCTCGGCTAACAGATCGCCCCTGCTCGACTTGCTCCAGATTGTGGGCGTTCGTTCATCGCGGTGGTTTATGGCACACGACAAATGCTTGGTCAGCCTTTCAAAGGCGCGCTCTACATGTCAGTCTACTGTAGTTAAAGAAGATGCTCTTGCTCAGTAGGCGAACGCCATTATATTCACACTTTTATCATAAATTCTTCTCCCCAATTTAGTCGTTGCCTGTTCCCCCCCAGTGTGTACTGCAGTCCCTGTCACTGCCAACCCACTCTGTTGCCCTGTGGAGGGGGTAGAACAGCGTTTCCCAAACCGTGAGACAAGTCCAGGTGTGCCTTGGGACAACCACACATTATTTTTGAAAAATATACCACTATACAAAAAGTTATGAAAACATATATTTGAACCACTTTCAGTTTCAATCTATTTTGTGACATGTGCTATTTTTTTTAAAACAGTACATTTTGTGTGAGGATGCATGCTAGCTAAAGGCATGCATGTGTGCCAGGCCTGAAACATGACTGTCATATCATGACAGTCATGGCGGAGGATGGCACCGTACAACCCGTACATCTACATAAACATCAGTTCTCTCCTCCGCGTCATCAGTGCCCATACCCTAGGTGGAAAGGGCCTTTCTGTGTGGAGTTTGATGTCCTCCCCGTGTCCCCTAGGGTAGGTACCCTCACAAAAACATGCAGTAATCCTGGTCTCTAAACTGCATCCTCCTGGTCAGCTGGGGCGCCTGATGGAGGGGAAAGGAACTGGTTGGAATAATGTGTTCCTTCCACGTGCTACGTCGAACCAGGGATACTCCTCCCTGTCGGGTGATAAGCGGCGGCTTGCCAGCTCTCATGCATTGAAGGAGGCATGAGCTCGGCTCTAGGCTCTCCCTAGGGTGGCAGAGGGAGAGTAGCGCCCAGGATTACTTAGACAATTGGCACTGGGTGAAAAAATGGGTTACAAAATCGTGGGATAAAACTTTAGGTAAAAAAAAGACAAAAAAAAACATCAGATTTCAAATATAAAGTGCTTACCCCATGGCCACGGATGTTACAATGTACATCGGGCGAGTCTAAGTACCCGTATCTTCCGTATTGTTCAATAAAAAGCATTTTAATCCGATCGGTGGCCATTTACTCAGAATGTTCTCCATATGCTTTTAACTACGCGACCCTATCGGTTGGGAGGTGTATTGCACTCTGATACATTATAACTATGAGAAAATGGCCGCCGATCGTGACAGACGAGCGTCATGTGAACCTTATGGCTAGCTGTGTGCCACAACCTTCGGATCATTTATTAGAACTCTTGTAAAGGCAGATATTGGTAGATAAATGCAGGATAAATGTACTGCCCATCACTGTTTTTATTAACTGAGTGAATAGTAGTTATTTGTAAGTGCTGTATGCAATGTTTGGACATCATGTGATGATGGAATGATGCATAAACTTACTGTAGCAGTTGATTCAGGAACTGTGTTCCCCATTGCTTAAAGACAGCTTCAACACACCTGGACAGCGTTGGCTTGATTGCAGAGCTGCTCATACCACATAGAGGAGATCCATGTTCTCAGGACCAGTGGTGGACAAAGTACTCAACCCCAGCACTGAGTCAAAGTATAGATACCCCATGTCAACTACAAGTCGTTGGGCAGAAACCTCTTATCTCCAAACTTTAACTTTTTGTGTTTTCCTGTAAATTAACGCCCTACAGACGGAGTCTCCGGTAGTCTCCTACTGAATCTCCTATTGACCGATGAACCGGTCATCAAATGATTGGCTTAGGAATGCGACAAAAACTAAAAAATCGCGATGGATTCAAGGCTTCATGCGGTGTGTAACTGATAGAAAATAAGTATTTTTTTGGGTGAACTACCCCTTTAAAACCTGAGGCCGATTCTACAAATGCCTTCTAAATCAGTAGTTCTCCCCCCACATTGATATATATTTCAGACCCCGTCTGAAAATGTTTTGTCCCAGGGACCACACACTTTAAAAAAAATCAAAAATATTCAAAAATAGCAGATGTACAAGCTTGCAGCAAAATCTGGAATGACACAGATGCTTTCCCGGTTTTAAGGGGTTAAACACTCAAATACAAACCTGACATGGCAACTTTCCCTTGTAGTCGAGTAGTTTGACCAGGAGGTATCTATACTTTGTTTCAAATCTTTTTTATTGTGAAGCACAGGGTGGGATTATAAATTTCTGTTCATATATATGGATTGCTTCCTTTTTTTGAAAACAAAAACAAAGGAGTATCTATACTTTGACTGTTGAGTACTTTGTACTCAAGAGCTGTTACTCTTGAGTACTTTGTCCACCACTGGTTGACAGCCACCTTGTGCAGAGTGTTCTCATCGAGCTCCAGTGAGACTTGTGGCCCACCACACACACTTTATTTCTGTCCACACACACACACAGTCACACACACACAGATGTACAGACGCACGTTACCCAGGCCTGTCTGCATGGGCCCTGGGATCCCAGCCAAGGGCCACTATAATTGGCACAGTGTAAAGGCTGATTTATGCCTCTGTGCATGCAGAGCCCTACAATGATGTACAGTGCAGCAGCGCACGCACGCACACACACACACACACGCACACGCACACGCACATGCACACGCGCACACGCACCAGGGGTTGGTTGGGGATCTCTGATTTACCTTACACCTCACACAAAATGTCAGCCTCTAAAAATGGCATGACAGTTTGGTTCTTTTTTGACTAATTAATGGATTAAACAGGGCAAGAGAGGGAGAGAGAGAGAGGTGTTGTGTACTGGAGCTGGTATCTCTTAACCAATTAAAACCTGGAAAGCACCTGTGTCATTTTAGAATTTAGCGTTGGCCATTGAAAAACAGCAGATATACAAGCTCACAGCGAGTTTGTACCTTTTTGATTTTTTTTTTTTAAATCTTGAAAGTGTTCGTCAAAAATGTTTGAATAATTTTGAATGTATTCTTCTGGGGGTCCCTGGCACAAAACATTTTCAGATTGGGGACCTTGGCCATATATATACCTGTATATCATTTTGGGGGTCCTTGGCACGAAAAAGTTTGAGAACTACTGGCATTTGTAGAATCGGCCTCAGGTCTTAAAGGGTTAATACATTCATAACTTCATAAAAGTACTCAGTTTATGAGTTTCTGGCTAATACTGTAAAAGTACTTCACAGACGCAGGGTGCTGTCCATAGTGCTCGGCCAGAGACTACAGGAGCTGAGAAGGGACAGTAAAAATATGTTTGTCACACTTTTAGAGCATAATGCCGTGGGTCATAATGGGGACATAGTTCATAGCAACAGATGCCAAAAAAGCCGAAAATAATTCCATTTAGGGTATTTTTATATCAAAAGTCCCTAAAATGTGATGTGTGATTCAGCAGGTCTGGAACCATTTCAACCAATAATATGATAACAAGCACCATGAAGGTGGTGTTACTCTATAAAATTATATGGCGCACAAAGTGTTTGAAAATGGACACAGTCAAAACAAACGCTGAACAAATATTTGTCAACGTTTGTTTAAAAACAAACTAGTCTCGCGTAGCCAGACAACTATTCCACAATCCTCGAATGCTATATAGAGTTTGGAACTACACCTCCCGAAATCCGAGGCAAGAGAAGCTGTCATCTGTTCATCATTTCCGTTCACGAAAATATATTTTAAAATATCTTTACATTAAAAAAAAATATTTCCATTTCTGCTAAGCAGCAAGCTATATAGCGACTGTAAAGACGAAACGGAAGCGGGGAGGAGGCTTCACATCCGCTTTACCGCTTTATCATTTTCAGAGCTTCCGTGCTCCTGTATAACTGTATGACGGAAGCGTTTGAAAATTGTGGGAGGCAACAGTCTGGCTTACGAGACTACAAACAAACTAACGTTTATGTTACCCCACTTAGAGTTGCAGTAACAAACTTGAATCAGCACCACCTTGTTGCACATATTGGAGCAGTTTTCCAACGCCGGACTCCTGATGGTAACAAACGTCACCAAAAGCTTCGCCTCCGGCTCTCTTCTTCTGCGTTGTCCAACTTGACACATCAGTGACTGAAGACATCAATATGCAGAAAGCCTCATAAGAAAATCAGAAAATGTCCTTATTTTTGTCCATTAATTTCATAAATAAGCTTTGTGTGGATATGAAATCTAGCTTCCAATTGTTTTGTTGTGCCAGTTTTAAATGGCAGCGACCTTTTTGATTGCCCCTGAAAAATATCTACTATTACAATAAAAAACGAAAACACTCAAACTAATAAAAAAGTAACTAAACTAAACTAAACTGAGTTTAAAAAACAAAACTTTCATGGTCCCTCATACACAGAACAATCAATCAATCAATCAATCAATCAATCAATCAATCCATCAATCAATCAATCAATCAATCAATCAATCCTGAGTATTATGTCAATCTGTGTAATGAATGAGAGATAAAATATTTTCATATATGCATACACCAAGGATGAATAATGGTTGTACAAGTCATATTTTATTCCATGTGCTGTACAAGGATATAAATAATGACCAAAACTACAAAAGTCTTTGTGCTGGAAGCCCCAAGCCTATGTACATTACTTATTCAGCAGTGATGTCACCACGTAAACCTCCTCGCACTTTTTATTTCAAATTACAAACTTAAAATCTACCACCTCTGATTGTTGTTTTTTTCAACCCTGACCGTAATTGTGCACAGTAAAATCCTCAGTGTTAATTTGTCCATTTGTGACTCAGAGAGTGTACAAATGGAACCAAATGCACCCTACAAGGGTCCATTTGATCCTTTTTTATCTTTGATCCCTTGAACTTTGATCTCTACTGATATGAGAGTTAAATTAACACTGATGTTTTACAGCGTGCTACCTTGTTTCCAGTGCCATGTACTGCAAACCATATTTTTGTGTCCTCTTTTTCATGTTTTCTTTATTACATTACATGTATGAACAATGAGTTGGCAAAATATCTATGTACATTTTATAGTCTGGATATATGTTTCATCCAAATAATACAGTAATACTGCGTTTAAAATATTACATCTACGAGTGAGATAAGAGCCCCAAGGGAAAAGATAACAAGTTGACCTGACAAGAGTTAGCTAGCCACCCGCGACATTCAGTCTCTGTAGAGAACTATGCTGTTTCTTTCATAATATATATCTATATATATCTATATTCATATATATTTATTTTTTAAAGGATGGCCATCATTCTCAAGCTCAAAATTATCATCTCAGCATATCATAGAAAAATAATGTAACATTAAAGACAACAGTAGACAAGAATTGCACAAGAATAATCATAATCATTATGGTAATATAATACTCTCATAGTAAACATTAAAATGTCGGGCAATACGAATAGAATACTTCTTTTTTTTTCTCTTTTGTTTTAAACAGTTGTTTCGATCACTTTAGGTCCATCCTCTGTCGTGACGCGACTCGTTGCATCTCGGCTGCTCTTGCAGCTCGTCCAATCACATTTGTTTGTTTGTGCATAATATATCGGTATGGTTTTTGACCAGAAGGAAAAGACAATAAGACCAAAGAGAGTACGCCAGGAGTCCTTGAACCCATATAGACACATGCCCCATGGTGACCCCACAGACGCCCTAGTAACCATGGTAACCATACTCCAAAAAGATGCTGTGACCTCCCAAAAGTTTAGAGTTCAAAGGTCATGCCTCCCGGTTGGCCGCATGAAGGAAACGGTGGCTTCTTTCAAATAAGTGTACATTCAGAGCAGACGGCCGTCCGTCAAGATGCAGTCCAGTGAGTGTGTGTGTGTGTGTGTGTATGTGTTTTTTTTGTGTGTGTGTGTGTGTGTGTGTGTGTGTGTGTGTGTGTGTGTGTGTGTGTGTGTGTGTGTGTGTGTGTGTGTGTGTAAATGTGTGTATTTTGGTGAAACTGTGTGTCCAGTCTGTTGGTTCGATGCTTGCTGTGTCGAGCATCACTCATGTGGATGACAGATGTTAATGTTTTGTTTAGTTTTTTTTTGTAGTCAACCTTAAACACTGTGAGAGGGCGTCCATGTTTGTAGTCCTTTGATACTGTAGTCCTTTTTGCATTGCATTGTGTGATAAGGTCCGTGTTTAGGGCTGGCTACATTCTTTGCATTCCACAGTAATAGACATGAGGGTCCGCCATTGCCCTGCGAATGAGATGACATCACTTATCCAGAGAGCCCTCAGACCCCGCCTCTCCACCGGCCCACTCGCTCAATAAATAAAAAAAAATGACCACCATGCACTTCTCCTATTTCTTTAGTTTCTTTTGTCAAATAAAATAAGGTTTATGGGGGGGGGGGGCTGGGGAAATGGTAATTTGCAATTCAATTCTCAACTGAATCAAAAAATGTAACTTGCTAAAAAAAAATAAAAACTTACTCAAACACAAAATGGGGACATATGGAAAAATGTTCTATTTTCAAATACCTTCTTGGATGAGTCAATTTGACCCATATTAAACTACGTAGTAACATGTCCTCTCTTAAATCCCTCACTAGTAACAATAAACTGCGCAGTGGTTCAGTTTTCAGCGTCTGCACTGCAGAATGAGGCTCCTAGCAGCACAATGCGTCATTTCTCCTTCCGCTCATCGGGGGGAGCTGGACAAAGGGGCTGAGATAAAGAGAGAGAAGCGAGGGATGAAGGCTTAAAAAACAGGGAGAGAGAGAGAGAGAGGGAGAACCAAACGGTTGCACCCCCTAACGGGGGGGGAAAAAAAAAGAACAGCTGGCAGCAGAGCAACCGACCGGCTTGACCGACTGACCGACAAACAGGTGGAGGCAAAAATAAAAAACACAGAGCCGCCCGCTCCCCCTATAGGTGAAGGCAGAGAAGTGCACCGCAGTGTCAGGGTCAAAGGTCATGCGCCAGCCCTGCAGGCAGGAGGAAGGGGGCCAGGGTTGGGTTGGGTTGGGGGGGAGGGGGATGAGAGAGAGAGAGAGACAGGCAGGGGAACGAAAAGAGAGAGCGCAGCGGCAAACGTCATCATCATGCAGTGGACAGGCTCGGGCTAGCGGCGGGCAGGAGGGTTTGGTTTGGTTTGGTTAAGTGGTTTGCTTTTTTTTTTTTCTGTGTTTTTGTTTTTTTTCGGCCAGTGAGGTGGCGCAGCGGCAGGCGTGCGTCGCTCGCTCGTGCCCCCCTCCGGGGCGGGGCGGGGCGGGGTGGGGCCCAGTAGAGGGCGCTCTCTGAAAGGCACACACACACAGGAGTGGACAAGGCGGGTGTATGTTAGAAAATAGTGGTCTCATACTTGGTGTTGACTCCTCTCTTGACCTCCTGACCCGGTTCCACAATCCACGGCACGTTGGCGTGACCCTTCTGATCCATGGAGGGCTGCTCCATCTGAGAGAGACGGAGGGAGGGAGAGAGAGAGAGAGAGGGAGAGACAGACGGAGAGAATGTGTCAGGCTGAGAGAAAACATAGTCTGACATTATAGTGCACTAACAGCAAAAGCACTTTCTATTCACCAGCAATACCGATTTTATATGTGTGTGTAGCTGTGTGTTTCTTGTACATTTACATATATCATACATATATCGTCTCTGTCGGGTGGAAACCTCAAATGTCCAAAATAGCAGATCTACAAGCTAAATTCTTTCGAGCTTGCAGATCTGCTACTTTTGAGTGACGCTGTGGTATGATCAAGTAGGGCATTAATTTACGAAAAAACGCAAAAAGATAAAATATGGAGAAAAGAGGTTTCTGCCCGACAACAACAATAATGTACAGTATATGTGTGTTATTACTGTATATATATCTCTGTACGGACGTGACCAGGGTCAAATTCCTTTCTATATTTATTCTACTTTGCAGATTAAAATCATAATAATGCTCTGGCCGTTCGTTCTGGTTGTTTCTCTGCCATGTGTGTGCCGCTAACACGGCTGAGAGGCTCCCAAACTAAGCCGCACACACACACACACACACAGTCGACACAACGCCAGCTTTCTAAAATAACCCTAAAAAGCTCCCCTTCCACCAGCGTTTGTCCGCGAGCGACCAATCCAAAGGCTCGGCTTTGTTGCCAAGGGCGCTTTTTCTTCCAATCCATTGGTTTATTCTGAGATTGAATCCAAGACGATTGGGGGGGGGGGGGGGGGTTTGGGGGGTTAGGGAGGGGGGTCTTTGACTGTGAACACTGCAGGAGGAATGCATGGCTCTCCACCACAAGCAAACAGAGGATGTACAGTTTGAGTTTGGACATAGAAACAGACACAGGGTTGCTGCTCCGTGTGTTTCTATTCATTCATTCTCACTGTTTCTCGTGCAGCGTCAAGTCCAGGGACCACCAGGAGTCCAAATGGACCCTTACAGCAGGGGTCTTCAACAGGGGGTCCTCAGAGTTACTACAGGGGGGCCCAAACTTTGTGTGATATGGATTTTTCTTTTTTTACCACTTCAACCCTAGAATCCCAATTCTGAGGGGAACATAAGCCAAAAATAGCAGATCTACAAGCTCACAGGGGGGCTGAGACCTCAGAGTTAAAAGACTCCATTTGATACAAAACTGTATCAAATGGCGGGGTTCGTGGTCTGATGCATATCAAACTGGGGGATCCTTGAAAATGAAAAAGGTTGAGCATCACTGAACCAAACTACTGGAACCCCAGTCTACACTGTAAAATTCACAGTGTTTAAGAGAGTGTAAGGTTCCATCTGTACACTCTCTGAGTTACTGGTCTGTAAGGTCAATTTAGACCCCTTTGTGGTACCCGAACCTGACGTTGAGAACCACTGTTCTATTCACAAACTGGCTCTCTACTAATATCTAACCATTAAAAAGCAGCAATCCCTAAGTGTTGTGTCCTCTCGACGACGGAGAGAGGTAATTGCAACTGTAGCGCCCGGGATTCAAACCCAAGAGCATCCTACTTCATATCCTAGGGAAATATTGGGCTGATGAGCTTCAGGCAGGAATACATATCAAACACCAGGGTGTAAACGTCTCAATGGAGGAGTAGGGAGTCCACCTCCAACCACTGCCGATGTGCTACAGTAATTATGTTGCATTAATGAACTTCACCGTACAGATATGTTTTCTTATAGGATTGCAGCTTTAATAGTAATGAATGTAACTCTGGCACGTGTGCACGGCACAGCAAAACACACACCACCTCTATCTTCAAAGAGTTATTAGAATGGAAGCGCACACATTCTCTCTTTGTCACTCTCTCTGTCTCTCACACGCACGCACGCACACGCATGCACACGTGCGCGTGCGCACGCACACACACACACACACACACACACACACACACACAAAAGATTCAGAGCGAAAAACAACAACAACATGGAACAGATTAAAGCAGACAAACAGAGGTGCTTGCTCACTGGCCCAAAGCAAACGTGCCAAAAGGAAGAATAAGAGGAACACCTGCGACAGGGTTTTGTGAGGAAGATGAGGGAGTCGAGGGGGAGGAGGAGGAGGAGATGGGTGGACAGGAGGCCGGTGGGGGGTGTACATGTGGCCCAGTGACCAGCGGCTAGTGGGGTACATGACCACCTACGGATGGGGGCAGAGGTCATATACACAGATCAAGCATGGGGCAATGTTCTAGCTACAGGCAATACGACTGCAACTCATAAACAATATCACAACACCAGCTCCCGCAGCATGCCCTGGGAACACACACGCATGCATGCACACACACACACACACACACACACACACACACATATTGCTATAATTGTGACGCTAAAACCTGAGTTGTACTCGTTGATCTACTATTTCGGCGCGCAACAATGGGACGCGACTACATAAAAATCGGCATAACCCCAAACTCTAAATGCCTCACACTCACACACACACACACACACACACACACACACACACACACACACACACACACACACACACACACACACACCCTAGCAACAGTCCTGGCTGTGTGTAAAAATACGGCACAGTGACCCAGTTGCTAAACACGGGCGCGGTATCACCGTGGTTACGATGCCTCATCGGCGACACTCCAAACTACAAAAGCCAATAGACTAACAGCGGTCCTGATGCAGACTGCTAGATCTACAAGCTCACAATGTGTCGCCATGCAACCCGTATAGATCGGCTATTTCCAAACAGCCGTATAAAAACCACTGCACTAGACGTGCTGCAGAATGAGCATTATGGCTGGCAGGTGGTGGGAATATTAATTAAATCTTGTAGCATCCAAGCGCTGCCGCAGTCTACAATCCATTAACTACACCCCACCCCCCACACACACACACACACGCACACGCACACACACACACACACACACACACACACACACGCGCAGAAGGCGCGATTAATGGTTAACGTAATGGCAGCCGACTCAGCAGACTGCATGAGCGCATGGCATCGTCCATCATATCATATCGTTGCTGTAGGGCTGAAACCTCCTATCTCTTCCCATCTTTACCTTTTTGTGTTTTTTTTTCCCCCGTAAAATGAACGCCCTACTCGATCATACTACAGCGTCACACAAAAGCATCAAAAGTAGCAGATCTACAAGCTCGAAACGCGGCGCGGCGCGAAGCGACGCGTTTCGAGCTTGTGGATCTGCTGCTTTTGATGCTTTTGAATTTGAATCCTGAAAAAAATGTTTTGGACATATGAGGTTTCCACCCCGACAGAGACGATATAAGCACATGACCACACACTGTACTCTCTCTCTCTCCCTCTCTCTCTCTGTGTGTCTCTCTTACTTGTTCCTCTGTCTAACAATAGAACGAGTGAATAGTGTCCAGTGACTCTCTCTGTCTCTCTCTCTCTAATGAGTGGTGACAGCAGAGAAATAAGACTTCACTGTGGTCCAGACGGCGGACGCCAACATTAATATAGCAGCAACGCAAATGGTGTTTCTCATGTAACAAAACACTGGAGTGTGTGTGTGTGTGTGTGTGGGGGGGGGGGGGCTGACTATTTTAAATCTCTTTGGTCTACAAACGCAACACGCTGTGAGCTTGTAGATCGACTATTATTGCCACAGATATTTGTTATAGAGTAAAAGTAGGGCCTAGTATGAAACCTTGGGGGTTTCCGTTCGACAAAGTATTAAGGGTTTAAGTGATTAACAGGCAGACAGTCAATGAACGAACTGTGAAGAAGTTTACACACACGACATAAAGACGCATGTGAGTCTACCCATAATTTTTATTGGGTTCATACAGTATAAAGTATGATTATAAAAGCAGTAAAGGCAGCTTTATACCGTCTGTCTGTGTTACAGACATGTTCATATTCCACTTTCATTTTCCAGGTTTAACGTGGACATGAAGATGAAAGACAACATAATATCCAGAGTGGCACTGGGGCTTGTTAAGAGGTGTCATACTCTGGGGGCACGGTGGCGGAGTCGGTAGCGCTATCGCCTCACAGCTAGACGGTCCTGGGTTCTATTCCCGCCGGGGACGCTGTGGGCGCTGGGGGCGTGTCTTCTCCTCCGCGTCACCAGCACCCATACCCTAGGTGGGGTTGGCGAAAGGGCCTACTCTGTGTGGAGTTTGCATGTTCTCCCCGTGTCTCCTAGGGTAGTTAATACCCTCACAAAAACATGCAGTAATCCTGGTCACTATACTGCCTCCCCCTGGTCAGCCGGGGCGCCTGATGGAGGGGAAGGGAACTGGTTGAATTAACGTGTTCCTTCCACGCGTTACGTCCAACCAGGGAAACTCCCCCCTGTCGGGTGACAAGAAGGTCAGTTGGCTCTCATGCATTGAAGGAGGCATGAGCTCGGCCCTGGCCTCCCTAGGCTGGTGGGGGGAGTGTAGCGCCCAGGATCACTTCGAAAATTGGCACCGGGTGAAAAAAAAGGGTTACAAAATCGAGGGTTAAAAAAGATTAGTAAAAAAAAAATGAGGTGTCATACTCTCTCTGGTTTGGGTTAGGTGATTTCTCTCTGCTCCCCCAGTTACGGGGTTGCTATCCTTTTACCACCCCAGCCTGGGGGGTTCACCCGGGCAATATTTCTGGGCGCACCTCCAGCAGCCACGTCACCGTATCGTCATCCACAGACAGCAGGCCATGCATCCCATTGGGAGCCCGATACATCGGTCATTCCAGAATGACATGGTCGACTGTCAACACCACAAGTCAACGCTTTTGGCAGCAGTCAACTAGTTGTGGACAACGTCATTTTAATATGTTACATTCTATATTGTGCTAAATATATACAGCGCTAGGCTGTCATTTATGTGTTCATGTCTGTCGTCGCAACAACCTACTGTAGCTAGCTACCAGCGGGAAGCCGTACCAGTGCAGCCATGGACTCTCTCTCTGAACAAACCGGTTGTCATCAAGAGTGTTCTGTACTTTAGAATCTTACTATAGCTGCGCAACTTTACGGACCTCCACATATGGGCATAAAAGGAACACAGACAGGCGGGTATTGCATAATAGGGTGGCGCATGCTGCATGCATTCCCAACAGGCTTTGTTCCCCAGTAGGCCAGCACTGGTCTAGAAACGAAATGACTATTTAATGTATTTATATAAACAGGTATAAAAAAATGAAAGAGCTGGAGAGATGGGGAGACCCTTGCTACTTAAACACTCTATGACCTGGTCGCTCTGTCGGTAGAGCACTCGCCTTTTTGACCACAAGGTTCTAGGTTCGATTCTGGGCACCACCTGGATGGGTAACTAAGACATGCAGTGTACTGCAAGCTGATGGTACTGTAGGTGTTGCACTCTACCGCAGCAATCCGTCTCCCAGGGGTCTAGCACACTGAAAAGGAGACAAGACACCCTCGTTCTCGGCCAATACCGATAATACGTCTCTCTGACCTACTTACTTACTTACTATCTAGAGTTCTTTAACAAGAAGATATCACTTAAACCCCCTTTGAATTACAAATTAGAGCACATTCTCATGCACCTCAACGTTTCTCTTTTAAATCATCCTCTCTCTCTCTCTCTCTCTCCAAATGTTTCTTTACACCCGGCACGCATTGGAGAAACCTTGGAGAGAATCCAGAGTCTCCAGCACACGGCGTGGTTGCTGGCTAGGTCCGATACACACAAAATGTAAATATATTCTCTCCCTCCTTTCCACGTGGTCGTGCGGTTCACAGTGGTGGAAAGTAACTACATCGCAGAGGCAAATGTTGTACTTTTTACTCCACTACAATTATTTGGCAACTACTTTTTGCACTTTTACTCAAGTAAAACTTTGAATACAGGCCTTGTACTTGTAACGGAGCATTATCGTCTCTGTCGGGCGTAAACCTCATATGTCCAAAACTGTTGCTTTTCAGGAAAAGTAGCAGATCTACCAGCTTGGGATCTGCTACTTTTGTTGCTTTTGTGTGAAAAAACACAAAAAGTTACAATATGGATATGAGAACATTCTGCCCCGACAGCAACGATATCTACATTGTGGTATTGCTACTTTTAGTTAAGAAAAAAACCCAAATCTGAGTATTCTTCCACCACTAACAGTATAGTATTCACCGGTCTCTCTCGCTCTCTCTCGCTCTCTCTCTCTCTCTCTGTGTGAGACGTCTGTGTTTCCCTCCCAGCGGGCGAGCGGAGGCGAGCGGGCGGCGCTCCACAGCGCTGTGCAAACACAACTCATCAATCAGCCAGTGTGCAACACACTGCAGGGAGGACAGGAGGGGAGCGGACGCTTTTACAGATCAAATATCCATCTACACCTCCGTTTAGATTCTAAACGGAGGTGTAGATGGATATTTTGATTCCAAACTTTTTAGCTTGAGAGCCCAAATAAAAAGAGAAATGTGATGATGTCTCCCCGGGACCCTAACCAGTGAAAATAGCAGATCTACTACTTCTTACGTCTTTTGTTTAGAATTTCTTGGGTTCCGACCCAGTGGTTTAGAAGCTCTACTAGGCCAATACACAACACACAACAAAAAGTTTAATCTCTATATTCTGATAGTACTCATTGCTATAGAGTGTTTGTTCAGTAACAGGGCTCTCCCTGTCTCTACAGCTCTTTAATGAACAGAAAATACACTTTCAAGTGGGTTAGAAGCCCATTTAGTGTTCCAGTTCCAATTTTGTCTGCTCATATTTTTCACTTCGAAGTGCTCTTGTTTATCCTGTATCCTGAATAAGTTCTCTCTTGGATAAATTGGATAAATTAGTACCCAGACCTGAAAATACATTTTCTGTTTACTGAAGAGCTGGAGAGACGGTGAGCCCCCTGTTACTGAACTAACACTCAATAGAGTCTATAGCAATGATTACCATCAGAATATAGAGCTATTTAACGCTTAATTTAACAAAGAAAATATCACTTACTGTGCCTTTAATAAACCCTGAATACAAACAAACACACAATTTACTGCAAACAACACACAACTATACCATTAAGTCAAACTGGATTGTCAAGGTCCTTACACACCGGGGCAAATTTTTTCATGCGAATAATACGTTTTTTTTTAAAAACCTTATAAAGTCAATGCAAGCTTACATGGAGCGAAAAAGCTAAAAAGCGAAGCGAAAAAGCGCCTTTTAATTATTCGGAACGAGTCCGAATTTTGCGTATATTCGCATATTCACCAGTGTGTAACCGCCTCCAGAGTTGAGAACAAAGCTCTCAAATGAACGCCGGTCAGGTTAGAGATGGAACTCAGAGGATGAGAAGAGAGGATGCTGGGTAATCTACATCATGGAAGCAGCACTTCCATGTGTGTCTGATGTGTCAACGTTGAACTGTCAGATCACTGGTTCTTTAGGGACCCCCATGGGTCCGTGAGGGGGTTCCAGGGGGTCCCTATGACGAACAGTTTAAACATTTAAGCCTGAGCGTATTTTTTGGCAGAAAAGCAGAAAACACATCGGCCATTTTTCACAATTCTTCTCTCATGGGGGTCCCTGTAGTGGCAAAAAGTATTTTCAGATGGGGGTCCGCAGCCAAATACATAAATCGGTTTGAGGGTCCTTGACATGAGCGTGTTTGAGAACCGCTAGAGTTAGATGTTACAGAAGAACATGAAGAGATAATCCACCCTGAAGATCTACCCACAACCCCTAAGAATAGTGAACAGTGGAGAGAGAGGAAAGGACATGTGATGTGGTCGAGTGTATTTGTCTCATACAAACAATAGATTCACAAACGTAGCCTATATGAGACGATTTATTTAAAGTACACACAGCAAAGTAGTCCGTCAGCCGAAAGCACTAGTCAGCATCTTTAAGATGTTTAAGACGCTGATGAACGCTGAAATGCACTCTACAGAAATCATCAGCAAAGGCTACAGTACATTTATAGAGTGCTGACTATTGTTTGTGTCTGCATAATTTGGGAGTCTGCACCCGTTTCACTACATCAGACAGTGGGGTTGAGTGCATGGGTTCTGTCATTCGGTGCACATGTCTGGTCATCTTCTTTGGACAGGGTTCCTGTCATGTTTGATAATGTCACAATTTTACAATTAAGAAATCTATGTCAACCACATTAACCCTGACGTCCCTATTTTGGGCAAATTTCTAAATATTTGTTAAAGATTTTCTTGTCATTTCACTCCAAGGCTCACACCGTCAATGACGAGATTCTCGTCATGTGGTGTTTTCAGTGGTTTAAGATGTGAATGATCCCAGGATCACCCAAGAGTGCACCCAGAAATCACGTGATCACAACAAAAATGAAGCTGGTTTCGTTTAGTATTATAAGATTCATAATATCATTTTTCTCTGCTTTCTGTTACTTTTTTCCCCATTCTCCGAGACCCCCCCCAACGTCTTTTGAGGCGATCGCCGGGTGGATCGTTGTGAAGAATAATATTCTATGATTTTTCAGAGGTTAGAAAAAACGCTGGCAAGGGCAGCTATAGACGACGTTTTAACTCTGGCAGATAAAGAGTTAATGGGTTAAGTGGTTAATAAAATGTACCCCTCCGTCTTTCTCACACGTCAAACCCTAGTCGTTAGACCTGGTGGCGGACCGTCTCTTTTGGACAAGAGGGTTGTGAGTGCGGTTCGGGTCGGTGAAGGGAACACTCACAGACTTGCGGATGTTGACGCGGGGCTTGGGGACGGGCTTGCTGGGCTTGCTGTCGAAGCTCTCTGGCAGCGTGGAGGAGCCGTGGCCCGTCTTCCTGGCCTGCAGGGCCAGCTGGTAGGCCACCTCGAAGGCCTGGCCCAGGGTCAGGATGATCTCATAGGCGAGGTTCTGCCCACAGAGAGAAGACACACACACACACACATTTGCATTTCTATGCATGTGAGGAGAGCAACAGGCTAATGTTTTTACCTTTTTTTTATTGCCATTCTCAACCCTAAACTTAACCCCAACCCCATCCTAAACCTGAACCAAGCACACACACAATTTTTACACGGTATTGCAGTTGCACTGACCACGTCGAAGGCAGTGAAGACGTGACAGTAGTGGTGACTGGACTTGAGGTCTTTGGTGATGTAGGCAAACGTAGACAGGTCGTCGGGGTCCTGGGCCGCGCACGAGATATTTCGGATCTCGTGCTCCGCTATGATGTTCTGGAAAGAACACAGAGACGAGATGAGAGACACAGAGTTAGCATTGTTGTTGTTATTGTGAAGCAGTTTATTTATTTAATTTTTTTATGTATGTATGTATTTGACCCCCATCTCAAAATGTTTTTTTCCAGGGAACCCCAGAAGCAAAGATTTGAGTTACAAATTCGCTTTAAAAAAAAAATCGCACAATCGCACAATCACACATTTTCAAGATATTTTCTTTACGTACCAGTATTGTATATCTTGTATATCTGCTATTTTTTTAATAGCCAAAGAAATCTAAAACGACACAGATGCGTTCCCGGGTTGGAAGGGTTAAAAGTGAGCGTAACAGAGGGTCTCACAGTCACCTTGTTCGTGGCATCAATGAACTTGACTCCCTTGTAAGAGACAGACAGAACGATGGTGGGCACCTTCTTCATCTGTTCTGTCGACTTCTTGGAGCGAAAGAGATGGGAGACAGGGAAGACAGAGAGGAAGACGGGGAGGACAGAGAGGGAGACAGGGAGGACAGAGAGAGACAGCATTTACTTTTCATTGTTAAGTTAAAGGGATAGTTCACCCCAAAAAAAACGTTTTTCTATTGATTAGTCACCCAATGGAGACTTGAATTCATGGATATTTTTTTGTTTTTTGCATTCCTAAGCCAATAATTTGATGACCGGTAGGCAGTGGTTCCGGTAGGAGCTGCCGGTCGATCATCAAATTATTGGCTTAGGAATGCGACAAAAACAACAAGTTGTTTCTTTTTAAAGCCCTTCTTCAATTGCCTTATACAAAGCGTGTGGTCTCCAAACCATGGATATAATGACGAGACCCACATTAATGAGTTCCTATCAGTGGAAATCCCAGCTGAACTGGGATTCAATCCTTTAATCCATGTCTGGGAAGAGTGAAACACTATGCCAGGAAAACAATCTATACCCAATCTATACAGCATGGTAGAAATGGTAGAAGAGAGAGAGAGGGGAGGGGAGACAGACGGACAGTGAGAGAGATCAAGTTGATTCAGTGGTCAATAGATGACTTCCTTTTTTCATTACATGATCCATTTGAATCCGTCTACAGTAAGGTCAAGGGGTCACTGGGCGCCTAACAGCCTACCTGTATTGACCTAGGGCTGAGATTACATTTCTAAAACCCTTATTGATTGGCCCTCAGCCCGCCCAATGAGGCTATTATGTTTCAAATCATATCAGAGTCGTATTGGTGGATGTGCTGACTCTGTCCTGATGATGTTTACTGTTTTCATTGAACATATATATATTTATATATATTCTTTATTTAAGGGCAGCAATATCATATTACAACAGTTTTTCTTTGCAATTAACATTTCTTCTGTTGTCCATGAGTAATATATCTGTCTGTCTGTCTGTCTGTCTGTCTGTCTGTCTCTCTCTCTCTCAGGTGTTGATGAGAGATGACAGACACAGGCAGAGAGTAGCCTGGTTCCAGACGAATCTGCCATTGCCAAAAAAAATAATGCCCTCGGCAGATTAGGTCTGGCCCCTCTCAATAGAGATTGGATTTCTCTCCCTCAGAAGTTGTGAGGGACCAATCAGGGCCCAGTATACAAATGTGGGGCGGGTTTTATCACCAGAGGCATTTTTTTGAATTTCTCCCTCGGAAATGCAGGTTCCAGACTAACATCTATGCAGTGATATCAGTCTGGCCATGTCAGGCTATAGGCAGAGAGAGCCAGGTGATGCAAAGAGGGACAGAGAGAGAAAAGGATAGAAACTAGCGGATGGGTTGTGTATGGAAGGAAGGAAGACAAGGGGGGAGGGGTAGTGAGCAGAAAGGATCAGAGGGATGTGGGAGGGGTGTGGGGGGGGTAGCAGATGACAGAGGGAAACAGGGAAATGAAGATGAGAGACAGATGGAGGAAAGAACAGAGGGATAGATGGAATAGGTCTAGAGAAGTTAAGGGGATTTGGAGACCTTTGGAGGGACGGAGGGGACAACGACACACGTTTGTGTTACTGTACCTGTGAGTGCATCACAATCTTATAATTGCCATTTTCACCATATTGTTTGCATTTTTAAACGCCTAACCCTGAGTTATGTTATTCTACAAGCTCACAACGTGTCACAACGATGCCTTGTGAGTTTGTGGTTAGCCTAACTCAAAGTTTCTCTTCCGGGAAAATTGTCCTCACAATTGCCTATTTCTCAAATTCAACAATATTTGGGGGGGTAAAAATATACCCTCCCAAATTACCAGTTCAAGTACTGCACGCACGCACGCACGCACACACACACACACACACACACACACACACACACACACACACACACACACACACACACACACACACACACACACACACACACACACACACACACACACATTATTAGACAAGGGAAGACAGAACAAGACAGACATATAGACAGAACAAAGGAAGTAGAGAAAGGGAAGAGGAAGCCTGGTTCATTAATATGTATGTCGTTGCTGTCGGGCAGAAACCTTTATTCCATATTCTAACTTTTTCTGTTTTTTCCCCCATAAATTAACGCCCTACTTGATCATCCTACAGCGTCACACAAAAGGATCAAAAGTGAAGCAGATCGACGTGCCGTGTTTTGAGCTTGTAGATCTGCTACTTTTGCCGTTTTTGAATTTGAATCCTGAAAAGTAACAGTTTTGGACATATGAGGTTTCCACCCGACAGAGACGATCTGTTATCTTCACACTGCAGTTACTCTAGAGAGAGAGAGAGAGAGAGAGAGAGAGAGGGGATAGAGAGTGAGAAGGGAGGAAGTGACAGTGGAAGGAGATAAGGTGACTTGAGGTGAGAGAAGGATTCATTCCACACGCATCCAGGTGCAGTTATTAAAAAATAATCCCTCCTCACATTTAATCCACAGCCATAAGACTTTTATGTTTGTTTAAGCTCAAGTGTGTGTGGCAGTGCACACACACTTTTACAGCTAGGGTTTTAAAGCCCTTACGTGCGCACACACACGCGCACGCACGCACACACACACACACACACACACTCACAGAGGTTCTCTGTGAGTGCGGACAAACTCGCCGGGAAAGTTTGGAAATATAATGATTTCATCAGAATGGTGTTGGTTATGGACTGAGGTGACATTGTGATGATGGCGTGTGTGTGTGTGTATGTGTGTGTGTGTGTGTGTGTGTGTGTGTGTGTGTGTGTGTGTGTGTGTGTGTGTGTGTGTGTGTGTGTGTGTGTGTATGGCGTTGGGATGTCAGCAGGCCGTGTGACAGCAGCAGTGTGGTGTGATGTGACTTTACCCTCATCTTGGCACAGGCATCTTGTGTGGATTCAGTCCCTCTCAGCTCCTTCACCAGCATGGAGCCCAGATACTGCAGAACACAAACACACACACATTGAGTTAACACACACACACACACACACACACACACACACACACACACACACACACACACACACACACACACAGGCATGCACTGAAGCGTGTCACCCGTCACAAACAAAAACAACAATGTCACCACCTCACAAAGCAATATTTCACAATCATTTTCCTTTTTCTGTCTGTGTGTGTGTGTGTGTGTGTGTGTGCGCGACCGCGTGCATATCGTCCTGCACGTTTTGAATCAGGGAGTTGTTAACATCCGTACAATACGGTGCTCTGTTGACCCAGCCTACCTCACGCACACGCACACGCACACACACACACACACACACACACACACACACTTCCAGATGATTTAATAAAGACGCTACTAATGGAAACACACACAATGTTTCTGAGTGACATTACAGCACTTAAAGAGGGTGAGATTCTAGAAACTAGGGCGCTACCCTGTTCTTGGAAGGGGTCCAATGGTGGCTGCCGCCGAGTGGTAAGAGAGAGGCCGTCCAGTAAACAGAAGTTGCCTGATATCAGACTGAAGACTGAACACTTCAGTCTGTCATTGCCTCCACCCTAAGCGATTTCCAAAGAGTTAGGGTTAGGCGATTAGATTTTCCCGAACCAATCACTAGAGATCAACGTCTGCACCCGGTCCTCTCGGTATAAACAGTGTATTTTGGGCCATTCGTCAATTAAATAAACCTGATTATGTTATTGAAATATGACGCACATTTTGAGTGTGCGACGCAATGCGAGTGCCTGGAGTTTAGATCCCATAGCCTGAGGGGACGGTCGGCTGAACATGATGCGCTGACTTCACCTGACTTCCAGTCAAGTGAACGACCTTTTTCAGTTCAGTGAGTGACTACAGTAACCGCAACGCAGGCAGAGCTGTCGGAAAGAACTGGTGAACGAATCATTTGAACCAAACTTTTTAGTGAACTGCACTGAATGATTCAGTACACTGAAAGGAAGAACCATAATTCCCACCACTACTGTACGTTATTACTCCTCACAAAGACACCTCATCTCCTGCTCAGAGCTTGACAACAGCTTGACAACGGCCCGTGGCGCTGTTTGGCTAATTGTTAGACACACTCTTCACCCTTGGCGATTGGAAAATCGCTTTTTCAACAGAGAAAACTGCTTGTTCAAAACACAATGCCAGACCAGAGAAGCGGTCCACTCGGTGGAGGCTGGACCAGGCTAGGTCAACATCCGAGTCGTATGTGTCAAAGTGTCCCTGAGCAAGACACTTAACCTCTAACAGCTCCCCCCATGGGCTTATCCTGACCATCTAACAGAATTTCCGCATGGGATTAAAAAAGGTCTACACATTTTTAAAGAAATCTCTAAAGGCTTCGAGTGTATTAGAAGAGAAGAATTTCTTTTCTTTTCGTTTTTGTTTTTTTTTGGTCTGTACCCTGTGTGACCTTACTGTAAAAACATAAACAAAGAATACAATATAGGTCCCAATATTGAATGTCTACCCCCCTAGGATATATCTTCCATTCAGCACAAAGGTGGAGGAATGAATGCGATTATCCAGGCAAAAGCGCTTCATTTTGATGTATTTTCCATTAGTCATAATTCTGACATGAGGAGTCTTGGTCTGTAGGGGGTTTCAGGAAGGGTCGGGTGGGCTTGTTATAGCATTTTATCTGACGCTAGCTAACAACGTTACAGAGCCACTGGGAGCCAGGTCAGCCACGGGTCAACGGCGAACCGTAACGAGGTTACAGAGAGACAGACCTCTCCCCACAAACTGTACACGTATCAGCTGGACTTAAACACAGACATCCACATTTAAATCCTAAATGTTCATTTAAAAGTGCTGTAAGTCAGTAGTTATCAAACTTTTTTATGTCAAGGACCCCAAAATTGATACGTATTTGGCCGTGGACTCCCATCTGAAAATGTCTTGTGCCAGGGACCCCAATGTAAAAAAATAATAATCTTATGTTAAAATTATCCAAACTTTTCCAAACTTTTTCGATATCTTTCGAAAGATTTAAAATATAGCAGATGTACAAGCTCGAGCTTGTTGATCTGCTATTTTTGAATAGCCAACGTATGAATGGATAAAGTGGTTAAAGCACCATATTCTAATAGTAATCATTGCTATAGATCAGGGCACCACTGTAAATAACCTTTTCATCCACAGCACCCCTGAATTATGTTGTTACACCTTACATTTTTGTCATGTACGCAAATATGTAAATCTTCCCCACTACAATACAGTAGGCCTATCTCATAAGGAAAACTTGAGAGAATATCAGTTTCCATTTAGGACAGATTGAAAATAACTTTATACTTAGTTTAACCACTTGAACCCCAGGATCCCTATTCTATGTGGAATATTACCCCAAAATAGCATTGTGACACGTTGTGCGCTTGTAGATCTGCTATTTTTGGCAAAGAGATTTGGTGTAGATGGAAAAAGAACACACCAAGTAGCTACAGCGCAACTCGGGTCCGTTTTATTAAGTATGGAGGGTCTAAAAGTGGTTAAACTGAAGCGATATTGATAAATTCCCAAACAATTATTAAAGTATTCTGCGGCACCCCTGGACCACTTTGAGAAACCCTGATATAGATCATGTGGGTTTTTTTTTAATCATTTTGTTCAGTAACAGGGGTCTCCCCGTCTCTCAAGCTCTTTAGTTGGAGAGAGAAACCCCCACAAAGATAATTTATCAGCTTCAATTTTATAGTGTTCCAGTTCTAATTTTGTATTTTTTTCATCACTTCCTATTTCTCTTGTTTATCCTGTATCCTGTAACAGGGTTTCTCTCCTGATGCGATAAAATAGGTATCCAGACCTGAAAATGTAATTCCTGTTTACTAAAGAGCTGGAGAGACCTGCCTGTTCCTGAACAACCTCTTTATAGCAATGATTGCTATGTATAGAGCGCTGTAACACTTACTTTAACCAAAAAATAATAATAATAATCACAAACACTGAAAGTGTACAAATGGAATCAAATGGTGGGTGCATTTGCTTCCATTTTACAAATGAATGATATAAACACTGAGGATTTTACTGTGTATGAGCTTGCAGTCCCACAACACACACAAACACATAAACATAAACACACATCTCTTTAAATCAAGCCTCATAAACCATCACGATGAAGATAACACCAGACGGCAGCACTAATCTGCCCGAAAGTGACTTTCATATCTCACTTATGGTTCAGATTCAGTAAGTACGGAAATTTGAATGACAAACGTTGTGCGGTTTAATAAAAAACGTAATACCTCCACAGTGACGTTTGGCCCCCGAGATGGTGCAGGGTTCAAATCACACTGATGTGTGTGTGTGTGTGTGTGTGTGTGTGTGTGTGTGTGTGTGTGTGTGTGTGTGTGTGTGTGTGTGTGTGTGTGTGTGTGTGTGTGTGTGTGTGTGATCTATATATAGAACAGACGTAAGCCACCAGATTGGAATGAAAGAGCCTGGTCTCTGGTGTCAGTGAAACACAATGCTGAT